>NW_008795695.1:18965895-18995812 GCF_000699145.1 Aptenodytes forsteri | reverse complement strand
GGTTGACGGTTGGACTCGATGATCTTAGAGGTCTTTTCCAACCTTAATGATTCTACGATTCTGTGATTCTAGTACATAACAGTGTCTCCCAAAATGAGTTTAAAAATGAGTCCACATATACAAATGATTTTGTCTACCTTCTTTGTATGCATACTAAAAATGATACAATAAGAATAAACACACAAAAATATCACTAGAAATACTGCTATATTAGAGATCTACTAAAAATTTTAATAGAACCAATAAAATTATTTTCTGTATTGCAGCACCTCTCACAGCAGGAGCAAATGGTTATCAATGGCAGAATAATTTCTTCTGGTTCAAAATTAATATATTGATTTCTAGCTGAAAGGCAAAAGATCTACAGAATTTCTCAAAGTCAGTCAACAAATCACTAAAAACCCATTTATGAAGTTAGATAAAACTAAACATTCCTAATAGTTTAATAAATCACTAGAAAACAGGAGAAAACTTAAATCAGATATTCTTTGCAGCCTTCAAAACTGATTTTGTTCCTTAAAAAATGAAAATAGATCAAATTGTACTTAGCATATTCCACAAATATTTTGGGCAGAATGAAGTGTTTACAGTTTCCCTGTATAATTCTGACTAAGCCATTTCTCTAACTGCACATAATTCTGCTTCATGGTCATTTTTAACATAAAAAGTATTTTTCTTCAATCCACCATGACACTTCATACTTAATACACACATAGCTTCTACAAAAGGCTGGCCATGAAATTCTAACCTTAACATAAAATAGCAAAATATTTGTTTAGATATAAAATCCACTTCTCTATTTCTGTTTTTCTGCAGAATCACTAACAGCTACAGGATTGAGTATGCATGCTTTAAAGAAATCACCACGATAAACAATTTTTCTGGACATAGAATAGCAAATGAAATATGGGGTTCAGTTTGATAGCTCTTAAAAAGAGTTCAGAGAGATCTACCTGGCAGTAATTAATAATATTTTCTTATTTAAAAACTCGATGTATGCATGCCAACAGCTGCACGTTTCTCCTTCAATCCATATTTGAAATGTTAGTGCTTTACTCTCATGCAAGATTTGAAGGGTAAGGAATAGATCCTATTGCTGTACCAAAACTAAGAACCCCTCCTCCACCCTTCAGCTCCTCAGGGAAGACTTCCACCATGACTCACCAGGAATTGTCCTACGCACAGAACAAGTGTCTCTGTGAGATACCTTGCAACAATTTGAAACGTGCTGCCTATACAACTGCCCACCTATCCTACAGACTCCCTCATCTACACTAAACTGCTATAGGGAAGGCAGACCCTCCCCCAACAACAAATCATTCCCTAAGAATGGACCTAATGCAGTTTTTTGCTCTCCTTGTCCTCTACATCTCCCACCCCTCCCACTACAACAGCTCCAGCTCTTCCATCTTTTACCACTAGGCAAGGCAGAGTAAGTACGTGATAGTCTGCGGACCAAGATTCATTCACTTCTTAGCTTGTGGGTTGCTAACAAAGGAAACATTTAACTTTTGACCTCAATGCCAGCACTGAGTCGTGTCCTACCCAGCTACTGATATTCTAAGGCTTGTAGGAGATTAATTATTTGGGAATCTCTACCTCTGCTTCCGATTTGATTAAAACTGAACAGTGAATTCAAAAATCATTACAGACCACGCTATGAAAGACAGATAGACTGAAGACAGACAATGAAATTTCATAACTCCATTTACACAGGAAAACAGGCTGAAAAATCCCTCCAAGTCCTCCCAGTTCAGCAGTGCCAGAAAAACCAGAAAGGGAGGGGAGTGCTTACAGCAGAACTCCGACCCTCGCTCTGTGCTCAGGAAGGCCGGAGGCACTCATCTGCCTATGAGGCTCGTACTTTTGGGACGCATGTGGGAAAAACAGCCCACCTAAGGTTCACACACCACCTCTTCATGGCTTGTCTGCTATCCGCTTTCCAAGAGACCTAAGGAAGTTTTTTTGTACAGAAATCTCCTACTTTGAGTCTGCCAGGAGTTATAGTCTCAAAATAGAACATTGTTATGAAGCTGCCATCTGAAAATGCTTAAACCATCATAATTATTAAATCTGTGGTTCTCATATACATATCCTTGAGTGAAATTAAAGTGTTTTCTTTTAATTAATCACTGTATCAGAGAACAACAAATAACATGAAAGAGATGTAAATAATATCTCTGCATAAAGACAGATAGGAAGCCAGGATAAATACCAGCCCATCAAAACATTTAATGAGTTTGTACAAATTAACACATCAACTAAAATGCATCGTCCCAGTGACCAGACAGAAAAGGAAACAAAGGGTATACTTAAAAGCAAAACTAAATCTATTGTTATTGCCTAAAACCTACACCAAGATTTTCTTGTTGTTTTACATGCCATAACACTTGGGAATATCCTAAGCATATACTTGTTTCTATGAGAGCTAGTCTTGAAGCATCTCAGGTGTTTCACTTTGCATGATAGATGTGCTCTAAATCTTGATTACTTCCCAATTAAGGACACTGCTGATTGTCAAACTCCACTCTCCTTAATATGAAAATGTCTTATGAACATAGCATCAACCCTCAGATAGGAAGAAAGCTGCAGTGAGTTCTGGTGAGAAAAGAAACAGTTACCTGCAAACGGAGGTGAGAGGAGTCTGAATTCACTTAGGTCCTGCACAGTTTCTTTTATGTGAAACTGGACATTCACAAGACAGAATAAAAGGTAAGATATGATTTAGTCGCATTTTTCAGATGAATCAGACCCCCACTTTTCCTTACTCTAGACTCCCTGTTTTCTGAAGGGTATAGAACTAAAGAGGATTACATGAAGCACAAATGATGATAAAAAACAATTTGGGGCTGGGGGGCTGGGTGTTGGGTTTTTTTAACTTTCCCAGTTCCTGATACTAGTCAAAAGTAATGTGTTAGTCCATAGAAAATCTGCAAAGACTGAAGTTACATAATTCATTCTTCTAGTGGTGAATCAAGAAGATATCTATTTGTCCAGGTGAATAACCACACAGGAACGATGGCAGGAGGATACTTTCCAGAAGGCTTGTCAGTGATAACATGCATAACGCAATGGGATTTTAAATGAGAACACAGCTTTTGTAAATAATGTACACTCTTCAAGATACTCTAGAGACACTAGACAACACAATTCCTTTAGACAGGTATCGTGCTTAAAATACTGTTTTTCTCAGTGTACACGATCTCCATCAGAAACTTAAGTCAGACAAAAAGAAAGTGTTTCAAGTGAAGTGTTTTGAACCCTAAAAGGAGAGCATGATAAGAAACAGATCTATAAACATAAAACAGTATTTCAGAAAACTATCCTAGACCAAAGACAATGTTGTTGGCATTTTCTTGTTTGAAATTGCTTATTATAGATCACTCCTACAATTTGTAAGAGAAAAAGGGAACTTTTACTCACAGAAATATGCATTCTGTTGTAATGGGGCCTCCATGGGGGGCCTCCACTTACAGGCCCCAGAGAGGGAGGGGAAAAAAATTTCTGCTCAGCCTACTCCTTGAATCACTGTAAACGTAGTGCAATTCAGAGTTTTAAGTCTAACAAAGACAGATGACCTGTTTTTTTCCTATTTAAATAAGTGTTGGGTTTTGAATAATTGAATCATTTGAATAATTCTGAATAAGCTTACTTGGTAAGCTCTTACTTGGTAAGATGACAAGTTATCTTTAGCTGAAAATGGAAAAAATACTTTGAATTTTAAAAATCATACCCCTATCTCTCCTGTCTTTAAATATTAGCCTCTCTTTTATACCTCATTTCCATTGCTATACCTTTATTTTGTCTGTTAGGCAGCATGGAAGGATCTTGCCAGGGAAAGCAAGAACAATATACTTACAAGACATAAAAGCACTATAGTACGGTCATCCCCTTTTCACTGACTTTCTTGGTCCTTACCCTTGCCAAGATTTGAGATCTCTCTTTTTGACAGTACTTCAGCTGAGCTAAAAATGGCATGTAAATAAACCAGGCTTTAACGACAAACCACTCTTTCCATTGATCTCAGAGAAAATTCTAGATATAGCAAGGAACAAAAAATTGGGACACAGATAAAAAGCAAATGTCTTTCACGCTCATGACTCATAGTGTTAATGCATACGCAGGCCTGTTTTCTTCTCTGGGAAAGTTGGTTAGAGTAAGTATATTTGTGCTGCTTTCTCATTTGCATTACTAGTTTGTAGCAAATATGTTAATGTGTTGTATAGAATAGTATTTAGTTCTGGAGTTTAAACTGTATTTTACTGAAATTTACCACTGGTAATTCAGAAACACATGCACTCTCTTTAAAACAAAACAAAAAAACCCCAAACACAACAGCTAACAGAATTGCCTGGTTCAAGCCACTACTATGCTTATTTCTTCACTGAAGACCTAGGAAAAGTTTTATAAATTTTTACTTACATATATTTAAGAAAATGGAATAGCAAATTTAGGACTTTTTCCTCTGTTTGTTTTTATTTTCTCTGACCTATTTTCAAAAGCTCATTTCCAACACTGACTATATATACAAAATTCCCTACTGCTAAAAAAATGACATAGAAGTATATTTATGAGTTTAAAGAAAGTTCTACTCATGCATGCAGTGTATAAGCTTTGAAAATGTCACACTTCTATTTTATATTGACGTAACAAAGCATTTATACCAAAATGGTGTTTCCATATTTGGATACAGAAGAATGGTACAGTGTTACCATTATTAATACCTCTTGCCTGAAGTTTTTAAATGTATGTTCCCCAGAAATCTGGACATCTCAGGTTTGCCTCATTGAAGTGAGGCAATTAAAAACATAAAGCAGCCTGATTTTTAGCATTGCTGGCATCTTCTAGTTACCTTTATTTCAATTTTAAACTCTGAATCTTGCTATTAAAATGTTTAAACTTCTGTCCCTTGTCCTATTACTCAACTGTTTTGATATATAGTGTTAGCCACATTTCTTAAGAAATGAACAAGGTACATAATTTTTTAAGCTTTTTTTTTTTAAATCTCAGAGACCCTTTTTACTTCCCTCTGTTAAGCGCATCTATTAAGTTTTGTCTTTATGACTATCAGCTCTCTAAGCCATTCCCATACATTTTCCTAGCACGCAGTAGATAGCCAGGATAAAGCTGTTTTCTGAAAAGTAGCCTAGAATTTAAGTATAAAAAATAATTCTAAAAAATAACATTAGCTAGCATCAGTTGTCCTTCACAGAAGCATGGTCTCGTAGTAGGTACCTATAAATCTGCTCACAGGTGCAGTTTAAGACAGTGCTTAAACACACAAGCAATCCTCTATCCCACAGCTTTAACTATACAAGAAATCTATATCACAACCTTGATATTGAGGTTGAAGATTAAGAGAGGATGAATCGAATCAAAATAAATAAGCTTCTGTCAAATTTCAAAAATTTCTGGATATTTGATAAACATCCGATCAACGATCAACTTCTTAGAGATATCTTGCTTGCCTTTGCACTTCCTATTTTTGGCTGAAGTAAGATTTATGTGAAAACAGAGTCCCTTGACAAACTAGGGCTACTCAAGAGAACGTGTAATGGACTGAACAGGCAGTATTACACACTACTTTGCACCACTGCTGATCTATTATGCTCAGCATAAAGGCACGAATGAAATAATGTGGCAGCTATGTCTTGGAGCTCCTAGGAGCTAGAGAGGATTTTCATAAAATCTGGGTGACAGTCTGGTGACAGTCATAGTTAAAATTAGCATACAATAGAGAAGGGGGGGGGGAGCTATTATTATTAGGCTTTGGAGTATGGCTGCTTCAAAAGTCAGGCTGATTTAAAGGGTAAAAAAGATAATACACCCCTTCACTCTCTAGACTTGGTCAGGAGGACTTGGTTACACTAAGTACCTGCAATCCATATTAAACAAAGATGTGGTTAAAACCTCTCCAGATGAATCTACTAGGCAGTTGCAATAACAGTCGTAGTACAGTGCAGACATAAACAACCCAGCTGCAAACTGACTGGCTCCGGTACAAACTGTAGGCTACTCAGAGCTGCCCAAAACACCCTCCATCACACTAGCCTTGTTGTGTAGGTGGTTCTATGAGAGACTCAACAGGGAGCAAATGTATTTCTTTAGAAAAGGAACTCACCGTTCATACCTTGCACTTATTTTTTTTTTTTTTTTACAGTCAGACTTATTAAGAATTTGTTCTGTCTTTAGAGAGAAAAGAAAGTAAGAAAAGTTAAAATGCTTTCCCATATCTATGCTGTCCCTCCCTTCTAAGATGAGCCCATCTGGAAAATTTTCAGCCCAGTTTTTATGCACTTATGCAGGAGAGGTACAGCATCATCTTTTCTCATTAAAAATAAAATGTTTGCATGAGGTTTTGGAGTAAAAATTTGACCTATTCATCATAATGTCAAAAAAACCCTGACAGTATCACAAACCTGATGCATTGTAAAGTCTCACATGTAATGGGTAAATCAGGTTTCACTAAGAATGGAAGCACTGAGATTTGATTGTAAAGGGAGCTGTTTTCAGATTGGCTACATGATTAATGTAGTTTTTATAGACTTTATATAAAACCAAGATATATTACTGTTTGGGGATCAAGCTAACTTCAAAGAGAAGCTTCTTAAGGAAATTTGACTGCCAGGATGAAAATGAAAGCAATTATCAAATTTCTCTTTGTTTCTAATGTGGTTTTGGGAGGAGCTGCTACACAATTCTGATGCTTCCAAATTCAATTCTTTGTCACGTTCAGTCTTTGCCACATAAACATTCAACGGTTCCAACAAAAAGAACATCCCAAATCTTTAATAATTACAAAAAACACACAAGTACCTTGACCTTGTATTTTAAAGTTAAATGGAGTGACATGATAAAAATTAAATTGCTTCTTCCTTATTTCCATAATATTCTTTAAAAAGCCTTGCCTACCCTGGAGTGTATGTCCTATTTCTTTATCTTTCTTGATGACCCCTCATGCCTCCAAGTCAGCTCATTTTTCTTTGCTGAAGACTACACCCTACCGCTGCACGCTCTCTAAAATTTCCATTAAAATCTAGGGCACCATCATTCATTCTTATCTGCAGCAGGCTGCCAAACAGTGCGATACCAGCAACTGCATGCGAACTAGTCTCGAAGGACAGTATAGTTATACACATCACCATCCAGTACGGAGAAGAATTCTACCTGCATAATACGTTATCACATACAGTACACTGGGAATCTTAAAAACACTGGGTCTGCTGTAGGATGTTGTTATTAATTCTCTTGCAACAGCAAGTCTTACTGAAACAGCAATTTACCAGTAGGCAATTAGCTTCTCAGAGAACATTTTTATTAAGTTCACTTCACAATGAAATGATCTGTCTCATCAGCTATTGAATATTTGCTGGTTAAAGCATTATTATTTTAAATTAGCATATTACAAGTACCTGAGGGTATTTATACTTGTCTATGTGTTTAACCTTCAGGTTTCTAAGTCCCTCTTCTTCAGGCTGATTCTTAAGCAGTTCTCATACCCAAAGTACATAGACACCTTTCAAAAGTGTTTTAAGTTAGCTGTGCTCATTCCTGTTTATCTTTTCTCCTTTGCAATGAGAACTCATATGTGTATATACATATAGATGTGTATGTATACACACAGTGTATACACAGAGTGTGCATAATTACACACCATTCTATAATTTATATGCTTATATAAACACATTCTATAATACTGCAGATGAACTTCAGTCTTCCTGTGCTATTTTGCTGCATCTCAGCTGTCATAACTGTCACCTTCACCCCTTATTCTACAGCACGATGACCTTTTTTGTATCCTGAGCCCAAACCATTACATGCCTTGAAGTCAGAGAACAATAATTTAATTTTCTACTACATGCAATGGATATCCTGTGCGTACTTATGTACAGAATGGAAGAGAAGGCTGATCTGTTTGCAGATGCTGTTGAGATGGACTGCAGTGCTCTGTGTAGTACTGGTTGAACTGACCTGTCGGCTGACACCTCTGTGGCTTCAGTAGACAGCTTTACTATTGTCTGGGCAAGAGAAGAATACAGAACATCTGTAGGATTTGCCACTAGCAACTACTGCTACAAAAAGTAACATCCTGTCCCAAAATAATTTCATATGATTTATAATAAATTTCACTACACCTTATTTAGGTGCAGTCCTACATCTGAATCCTATAGCTGGAAGATCAAGTAACACAAATGAAACATATAGTTAGGAGGGCAATACACATTATTGACAAAGTGCTATATACATTCATCTTTTTCGAACTATGAGAAACATCCAATTGAATACCTTGGGAATGCTATGCGGGCAAGAGAGAGGGATGTATTCATCCACACGCTCAAAATAGTACAACAGTAAGAGGAAAGAGAATGAACTTTAATCACTGTTGCTAAGAAAACCTAAGTCCTTACGATATTGAGGCTGAAACAGCCAATAGCATTAATGAGCCTAAATAAAATGGCATTTTAATACTTAAATAAAATAAAATAAAACCTCTAAATTCACACAAAGTATATCCACTATTATCAATAATTGATTCTGTTTCACTGTGTGCCTTTTCTCTGGAATATGCGCGTAGCTTATTTTATTAATTACTTGGGATTTGAATTGTCGCTTCCAGTATCTGCTGAGCACCAAGCATGGTTTTCATGGTATGTAGTTTAAAAATACCACACGAACACCAAAATATTATCATTGTTTAGCTAGTTAGAGAGAAGTATATTTTGAAATAGCACAAGTTATATTCTTTATAACAAACTTTATCGCTTTCAAGCATCATGTGACAGCAGGACCCTTGAATCAGGGACTGAAGGGACTGAAGTGGCGGAATTTAATCTGAAACCTCAGTAGGCAAAGTTTTGTACTTTGCACAGATTTAAACATTTGTTAGATTGGAGACTTAATGCTCTTTTGCATCCATAGACCCATCATGATGTTGCTATTACCTTCCAGTTATTACTCAGAATTAATATGATTGGCATAATTATAACAATTCCACATGGCACTTCTAGTCCTTGGTGAAATCTAGATGTTAATTAATTCAAAAGAAATTAAGTAGTCATCTCAAATTTTCAAACCTTTATGAAGTACTATGTGAGCTGATGTTGAAATTCACTTTAAGTAACTAATCTTTCATTCCTGTCCCGTCTCTGTTAACGCTAAAGCATTTTTAAGACCCTTTGGTGACGAAGCAAGAATAGCTTACAAAAATACATGCTAGGACATGACTGTGTTTTATAATTAGGCCCAGAAGAAACAGGTCCTTTTGTTCTCAAAAGGCTGTGCTCCTTAATTTAAGTTAGCTTACAAGCCACTCTTTAAAAAGCCACTCTAGTTAAACAAATGCAGAATATGTACATTTTTTTTCCTAATTCTTTTTAATTTTTCCAGTTCATTGGTATTCTTATTCCAGAATAAGAAGAGTTTTTACGTGCCTACATGCTCCTTTTAATAAAATTGTTTAAAAAGACATCTTCCATTTTACTAGTTTATCCTTCCTGTATTGACAGGAAACCAAAATGCTTTTTTTCCACAATATATTTATTCTAGAGATATTATATTCACTTAAGCACAGTAATGCAACACATGCAGCTTCCCACACAGAAATTTAACACCGAAAAGATATTCAAAGAATGCCGCTTGTTAACAAATATGTTGCCTATATGAATCTATTCTAAATAATCACAGTCACGGTTTTATGAGTTTCCTAAAGAAATGAGATGTATGCAATTTTTGTCTTCTTTCCGACCACCTACCAGTCATAATTTCGCCACCACTAATTTTTGGATGCACTGGCCCATTTCAACCAGATCAGAAAAAAGAAGAGGTCCAAAAGATAATACGATTCCTACATATTACATAAAAATCAATGGTATGCTACTAGAGGACAGCCCAAATCAATGCCCTCCCAACAGAAACAGAGACTGTAGCATGACAGCAATAATTTTATACTTTATGATACTGGCAGCTAGTCAGTCAATTCGTACTCCACTTGCAAGCAATGACAGCATATGCTTCCTCTTGGCTGTTCTGTAATTAGGGGACAAGGGCTAAATGTGGCGGTTCTTTGAGAGGGGAGTAGAGATCTTGCAGGAAAGAAATTGCAGGGAATTTTAGCTCATAGGTGGGGTCTGTGCTGAACAGAGCTCCAGGAAACCCAACTGCGTTACTTGTGCTACTCATGACCTGCTTGCTCATGCTTTAAATACATTTTTTTCCCAACGATGTTTGCTTTTTTTCTTTATATGTAAGATTTTTTTAGAATGCATTGTTGCCATACAAAAATAATTGCTTGGAAAATTAATAAGTGTTTGAAAATAACTGGAAAAATATTAGATTTACATAAGCAATTCCTTGATAAGAAAAACAATTAAGGTATAAATTATGGTGTTCTTTTTTCATATGTGGTTACAAGCAGAAAGAAGCATAGCAAAGAAGTTCACCATAACAGCAAGAGGAAGCTGTGGGACGTAAAGTACACTCTGAACCTTTCAGACACATAGGTGCTGCCAGGATTGGAGGATCCTTTACACGAGAGTGAGAAGATCTTACATGGAACAGCCAGTACAGGACTTTTGAAGGTCTAGTGATAACGTTCAGTTCTTTTACTTGCATGCACAGGGCAGAACAAAGGTGAGCCGGTTGTCAGAGTAAATCTGTCCCAGTGTGTTTTTTAGCCTGATTAGGAGGATTTCCTAACACCCATCTAACCATACCTAAATTCCAGGTTTTCCTCTGGATAAATATGTGGGATCCACACTGATAGTCAACTTCACTCAGTAAAAACAGGAATGGAAACCTGAAGCTATAAGTTGATTGTAAGAGGGCTTTTTTTTTAAGCTTTAAATTTTATTTTGGCTGATTGGATGTCATGGAGTTTGTTCAAGATAATATGAAGTTTTTCTCCCTCTTCTAAAATATATTCCATGCAATTTCACTTCTGAATGAGAACAAATTTATTATTTTGAATAGAGGTTGTGATATATCAGGAATGAAAACAGACTTTTTAAAAAACTTAAGCAGTATTTGAGTTTATCATTTTTTCTTTAATAAAATTGAGTGCATATGAGGACATGACTAATCACAGCAATCACCTTCATGCATTAAAAGATACATCTGTTATCACAGTATTTGATTTTATATTACATTTTATATTATAGAATACTTAGATATACAGTGTCCTGTTACTTTTAAAATAATGGATTATTTTAAAAGCATGGATGCTCACAATTGTAGAAAAATTATAAAATTCACATGCATCCAATTCTGATTGGATTTCTATATCCTTGTTTTAAATATGGACAGAGAAACAGAAAAAAGAAGAATTAGGAATGTTTCCCCCAAAGTCTTCACTATGAGATCACTCCCTTGATTTAGTTAGCCTGCTATCTTTCTTCTTAGATTTAGTTAGCCTGCTATCTTCCTTTTTGCAGCTCCCATTCTCCAAATCTGTAGAGGAGTGGACGGTACTATTCAACAAAAACAAACACTCCAAAGGAATTGAAAGTATGTTCCTCCAACTATCAGAGGTAAGCAGTTTACATGCTGAAGCATAAGATTTCATGTAATTTCAGGAGTAGTTAATAGTAGAATACGATTATCTAACCCATTTAACAGCTACCCATACGATTGAATATAATGTCCTGCAACAAGGAATACCACAGATTGACTGGAAGTATTTTAAATTAGGTACACAAGTGTATTATTCTGTGGTTGTGTGTCTATTCTGTCCCACATTAAAACAAGCTGTAGGTTGGGTTTGACCAGTTTTCTTTATTTTTCTTCCATAATTGTAAAAAAAAAACCAAACAAACAACAAAACAAAACAAAAAACAACCAAACAAAATATCCAGGGATCTTTATCGCTGATGTTTCTTGACTCAGATAACTTCTTGCAATCTGAAATGCAAAAATTGTGCTATACCCATTAACTTTTTAGTTCTGTTTTCTGTATTGTTTCAGTTTGGTATGGTGGATCTTTTTGGGAAAGAGAAAAATTGGGTACAGTGTAGTAACTATCAATGAAGATATACAATAACCAATAGCAATATTCTATCCATTTTGCCACACCAAGAATCCCACTCCTCCACCACCACCCCACCCACCGGCAATATTACAGCATCTTTGCCAGGTAACTTCATTGATTTATCAAAATGGAGTTAAATCAACATTACTTTCTACATTTGAATTAGTCGCTTAATTAAACCTTAACCATTCATTCCTACCCTGTGCTGCCTTTTATGTGCACGGGTTTTCTTGGTTATTTTTAAACCTGAAAAAACTTCCTATTCAGCTCACCATGTGGCAGCACCACCTTTTACATCAGCACAGCTAAAGGGGCACCAGAAATCTGGAGGCAGCTGGGGATGGATGAAGCCTGCCTTACACTACTGGTGAAGGATACCTGAGAGTCAATCTAGGCTGCAGTTTCTCTTATCTTTTGACATCGCTATATGCAGAATTTTTGTACTAACTCCATAACAAAACACCCGTGTTACAAGTCAAAGTCCTATAGGTCTATAGGCAAAGACCCTCTCTCTTCCCATCCCTTCATCCTGTAGGAGGAATGCTCCACCGTCTAGCTGTACAGAGCAAGCTTGTCATGCATACATGCACAGGAAGGAAACCACGAGAATGATGTTTTCTGAATCAACAATAGAGGCACAAACTAGCAGCAGTGCTGCAACACATCACAAGTCTCCTTCAAATCTCCACTGCACCTTCCCTGAGACAGCAGCAAAGGAAGTCCACCGGTGACAAGTCTCTTACTGGCAAGAGGCCACTGCTAGGCAGCAGCTGTCCCCGCCAGGTACCCAAGGTGACATGCCCTACGTAGCACATCCGAGATCCCTCCAGCATTAGGAGGGATACAGAGTCCATGAGGAAATCTTTGCAGAACTTTTCTTTGTCTCCGGCTCTTCCCTGATACTTGGTGAGCAGAAGCAGTGTTTGGGAGGGCAGTCAGACAAGCAAAGATGCTGTGTTAATCACTCAGCTCAACTGAAGCACCTCAGTCAAAACTATTTGATACTGTAGGCAAGCAAAACCTTGGGGCAGTGAAGTCCATGGCAGCTTTGCCATCCTCTTCCTTAATTTCACAATAACACAATAAACATTCATTAGTCAGAAGATGGTCTTTTCCCTTCCACTGTAACAATCAGATACATAAATGCTTATGGTTTAATTTATACGTAATGAGAACCTTATGAAAGCTTTCAAAAGGTTCAAGTATGTTTTCTGCATGAGCTTTTGCATGACACGCACACATGAATTAGCTTCACCTAATTATTACCAATGCTTTGTGTCCAGATCAGATATTATCCTGGTTCAAGCAGAAAATGAACATGCCTAAAGTAGTTTTAAACATCAGGTTTGAACTTCATTCCCAAATACCTATCCATAGTACTTTTAAAGATAGAAATTTAGCAAAAATGAACATACAATACAAATTATATACCTTGACACTTTGAGGTTATCACAGAAAACTTATTTGGAAGTAGATTTTGCATTTGCTTTAATTTAATCCTAAGGCCAGAATGACTACATTGAAAGTCCAAAATAACTATAATGTGTTTGAAAATAGAATGAAGTGATTGAACTACATTTTTCCTTAATTCTTTTCTTTATTTTTTATGCCACTTCTATAATACATACTTTTGTAGATGACCTCTAGAAAGGTTTTCCCTGCGCTTCATTGAAAGCAAGAGATGAAAGAAAGCTTTTGCTTGGTAAACTGAGACTTTCAAAGGCACTGAAAGCCATGAAGAGTACAATCCCTCCATCTAACTTCTTACAGAAATCCCATCCTTAAGATAGCATAAGATATTTCTTAGAAATAAAAGCCTAACAAACTCCCAACCTGAAAAAAATAAAATAAATCGCCGCACCACCTTTTAGAAAAGTTTGAACTTGAACTGTTAGGATTTTGAAAAAAAAAAAAAGGTACCTAGTCTTACACTAATTTCAAAATTTGGGTGATACACTTTATTACTTGAGAATAGAATTTGGTCAAGCTAGAGACCATGGTAAAGGTTTGGGAGGGCTGAGAATGGTTGGATGATTGAAGTACCGGCAAATATTGAAGAAAAATCTTTCTTTCTCCGTTATTCATTATTGTCTGAGTTTGTTTTCTTTATTTTTCTTCTTTTTAGTCCCCTGTTAGAACTCATTTAAGAGAGAAATATTTTGGTGCTTTTTGGAAGAAATGGAGGGGCTGGAAAAGAATAAACCAGCCCTCAGGGAAGGGGAACGGAGAAAGTGAGCCTCATTCAGCTGCTTTAATGTCTGCATTAACAGACAATAACAAGACATTTTCAAAAAATGCAGTGATTCTAGATCTTCGTGGATAGAATTATAGTAAAGTTAATGGTTCTCTCACCTGAACACCAAAGGTTATCTGTTCCCTTAAAATGAGAGCCCATCCCTGCTTTTCTTATCACTGTTTCCACAAACACAGTAATAAGTGTGTAAAATATAACTTTCCAAAATAATTGCCTGCCATACAACAGTACTTATGTATATCTCTGTGTGTGTCAATTTTAATAGTTTTTCCCCTTTTAATTTGTGATATGATCTTGTTTATGACTATCCAGTTGTTTAACATCTTAAATCCCTATCTCAATTATATTTCTAAGGTATTGTATTTATTTTGGTCTGATTTTTAAAAAGCCAGTGCAACTTAATCAAAGAAAGACTCCTCCGGAATGCTTACAGAATGAATAGAGGCATATGCAGGTGATACTATACCAGACACTGTCTGTAGCAAGAACTTAAAACAACACTTTAATGCCTGCACCTGGGCTGCATTAGGCAGAGCATTGCCAGCAGGTGGAGGGAACTGATCCTTCCCCTCTGCTCAGCCCTGGTGAGACACATCTGGGATGCTGGCTCTTCGTCTTAAGACTCTGTCTTAAGACTTCTGTGGTTGTTTCCCCTCTATTTGGCACCCTCTTAATATTGTTACTAACTATAAGCTAGAATGTCTCTTAGGAATAACACTATGTCATTTGTTATTAAGGAATTTATTTTTACTAGGTGAAAAGAGACTGTGGAATTTCCCATGGCCCAAAAGAATGCTCCTTTCTTTATCATATGTGTTGTGAGGCCAGCAGTGACCTTACCAGGATTTTCTTTTCTTCTCCAAATGTATCTGAACTCAAAGATGTCAACTCAGTAAGATTCACCAATTTAAACAGATTTAGCTTTTTACAAACCAGAGTATGGTAAAACTATAGGGAAGTTCATATCCTAAACAGTTATTGCATAAAAGAATTCGGAACAAGATCTATTATCAAATGCAGGTACCCAACACTGTTCAAGATAATTAAAAAATGAACAAAGCAAACCAGCAAGAAGACCTACCATCTTCAGACATTACTTTCACTGAACACTATTTTGGACAGTACTGAAAGTGTACATTGGTGATCTGACTTTAGAAAAAGATGGCTCCATTTTATTTGTTGCCCTGAATCCTTGAATCAGGACATCCATTAGATAAAGTTTCAGAAAACAAGTCTACAGAAATGAAAGCGTGGGTTCCTGGATTCAGAGCTAGAGGACATCCAGTTATGTTCCTTCCCCGGCAGAAGGAGATAGCAGCTCATTCCCCTCCTTGCTGACATGAAGAACTAACAGTACAATTTTCCAGCAATGTTTTCCACAACAGCAAAAAATGAGAAACTTTCTTTTCTTCAGCTAAGGTCATACAAACCATTCAGTTCCCTGTCTTCCTCCCTTCTCAGCAAGCAAGAATAAACAAACCCCGGTTACACCTTGCTGAGGCCAAATAGACAGTGAGGTTTCTCTGCAGGGGGGAGCAAACACGACGATTTCCCTCGGGCCACCAGACAATGAACAATCACAATTCCTTCTTACCAGAAAGCAAACAAGAAACAAGTCAACCCAAAATGCTACCAGAGCCCTGGTGTCTTAACTTTAGCGCAGACAAGCCATAAATTTCACACTCCACAGAAAAGCAAGCTTTACAGCCAGGCTGACAGCAGCAATACTCCATTTTCTCGCTTTTCCAGGAGAAAGAAGTTTAATCCACCTCATAGCAAGGAGCTATGGGACCAAGGGTCCATTGAGGGAATTCAGAATTAAATACTAATGATTATTTCAGTATTGTTTGACAAATAGCTGACTGCAACAGCCTGAAACAGCTATCGTCGGTGAAACCTCATGCGTATCACTCCAAAAAAAATTGTGGCAGTCTAATAAGATATAAACATAAAACTATCTACATCAGGCTATTGATCAGGATGAATCAGTAGAATCTGAAAAGGAATGAATTTAATGCATATCTACCCTTCTGCCACAAAACCAGAGTTAACCTTTGACAAGTTATTCATCCTCACTTTTGCTGTTGTAAAAGGATTTATTTTTTTTATGCCACTAGAAACCACTTGTGGATTCTCCTAGAGACAACAACTCGCAAATCCTTTGAAGAAGTGTGAATCGGATTCAGTTGCTGCTTCTCATGTCGTGATAAACAATAGTTTACAAGGATAGTACAATACCATTAGCTAACAATGATTTATATCAGCACATAATTTAATTATCAAACTGGCAAAGTAGAAAACTTTTCTCAAGAAAAAAATAAGTGCAGATTTGCAACACACAAAACCAGAATGTCATTTAATTCATTAAAATGTACTTAAATAATTAGCTAGTGAATATTGAAATTAAAATTAATGAATTCCCACATAAACAGTTCAAAAGTACTGTGGAATGTAGCCTTTATGGTGTCCAAGAAAGGTGGCATCACGAGGGTTTACTAATAAAAGAAACGGATGGGACCGAAATACTTAATCAGACGAATGCACTTGGAACAGAATGCAAAATTGTTTGGGCTTTAAGGATTTACAGTGATCACAGGTTGAAAGTTACAACCGCTACAACTCTGCATAATAAACAGCGCTGACCAGAGAATGACAAAAAGATGGGGAACAAACATAATATACTCGAATCAACAAGCAAGGCCAAGAAGAAGCATCTGCATGTTTCAGCAGACTATTTCAAAGTTGATCCAAGTTTCTACTTAATTAATTACTGTTCTGAAAAAAAACCCTCTCTATTACTCTGAGTGTACTTCAAAAGCTGTAGCTAGAGACAGTTTTTAATAACTGGTGGAAAAAAAATATCTTGTGACAAATTAACTGCTTAACTGGAATCTGGAGAACATCGGTTGCCGAAAAAGCAGTTATGGCAAAAAACAAAAAAACAAAACACACCACAATTTATGGAAAGGCTGTATTATTGCCAATATTATCAAGAACTGAACTACCCTGTTGACCTCAATTCTGACTGTGAACTAAATCAGACTTGAAAAGGGCAATTCAGGTATTAAAATGCCAATTTATTAATGACTTTTAAAAAAAGAAAACAAAACACCCAGAGTTGTCCTCTAACCTCTTAAATTAATCTTACTATAAAAACAACAGGGATAACTACCAGGCTACCTTTAACCCTCCACAAGGGATGGATATCTTTATCCCTCCATAAGACAAAAATGCTCTGTACGTATATAACATTTGCCAAACCAGAACAGACACTTAAGCATAATCTGTTGTGGGTAAAAAACCCCAGAATAATAGTGAATATGATGATTTTATTTTGATTATGACACATTTAATTTTAAATTGTAATGCAACAGAAGATTAAAAAGTAAAACATGAACATTGTTCTGCAAACTGAGACGTGACATTTGGAAAAGGGACCTTGTGATTTTCTCAGAACTCTCCAGTCTTTTCCTCCCTTCTGAAACAAAATGGTGTCAGATTAATGTTTTTATATGTTTTACTTATATTAAAATTCTATTATCCAAAGATGAAACTATTTTCACAAGCAGCTGTGCTACTCAGCTGGCTAATTAATTGAGTTTAGCTTTGCCACTTCTCCTCAGCCTCTAGCACATCTGCTCTACTGACAGAAGGGAGATCCAAGGACAGGGATGAGATGAGGAAGCTTTAAACAATGAAGCGCAAAATGTAAAAATGAAAGTAAAGAAAAATAATACATGTATTGTCAACGTCCAGCAAACAGTTGTGACAAACAGCATTTGAAAAACTGGGTTGGTTAGAAGAGGAGAAGACACTGCCCGTAAGCAGTGATCCTGAATGCTTTTAGCACCACACCTTATACATAATTGTTCTCCTTCCCTCCATAAGTAACCTCAGTGGTAACTGTCAAATCAGTAATAAACTTAAAATACAGAAATTTAGAGCATTTCAAAACAATTTGAAAATGCTTCAGAAATTGTTTTGAAAACACAGTAACACAATTGTAGCCAATTTTCAGTTTTGCTGACATATCTGCCCACTTAAAACATGTCAAAGTACCTGGAAGCAAAAATTTAAATAGCTCATCTCCAGCTTCCTTCAGCAGAAGTGTGCATCTTCTAAGAGCAACTACTTCCTGTGACAACGTATTTTCTACTAATTATATGACAGTATCAGTCATGCTTCTTTTATTCTGAACTTAGCAGTGCATTAAACATGTTTAGAGAGCAAAATGTTTGCTTTACAAATGTATTAAACAAATAATGTATGTCCATTAACCTGCGAGTTAGTTACCGTGGAATTGATAACTGAAGTTTAAGTAGACAAGTAGCCTTTTCTTATGATTTTTATACAGATCCATCTGTTAAGATGATCTTTAAGTGAACTTCATCTGGATATTACATCAGATATTAATTTTATATAATGCCAGGACTTAAGGCAGTGTAAAATGGCATTCTTGGCCAGAATGTGATGCCAAAGTGCCAATTAGTAACCTAAAAGAGATATAAATATTTAAATAAGATATATAACCTTTTTCCTTACTCTAAGATTACAACTTTTACTCTATAATTTTTTTATGCTCAACACATATGTACTTTCAGTTTCAGAACGATCTAATTTTACAACTAGCAAAGGTATACTACAGATGTGTTAGTGTAACAGAAATCTGCCTGCTGTTAGTATATGTTTATACACACAGTTGTAAGGCATATCATTTGAGACCTAATTATTTGTAGGATTTTCAAGCAAATCACATCCAACCATCTAAAATTAAAAAAAAAAAACCAACCTATTTTTATGAGAGAGACAATTTTAAAGGGGTAGGTCCATGAAATAAAATTACAGTTTTGGGGAACAGACCTACACACCCTTAGAACAGGTATCCATTTAATATCCCAATGTGCAAGGTGTTACGGTTTTCTTCCCAAAAGTTTGACTTCATGATTTTTGCAGAATTCTTTGGTCAAACAACTAAGTATCTATTCAGTTCAGTGGTCTTTAGGTAAGCGGAGCTTCCTGCTCATTTGAAGTTCACTGCAGAAGTTTGACCCTAGTTCCAATATATTCTGGAACTTGTGCTCGTGTTTTCTGCAGCCCAGCTAAAACAAGCATTTAAAAATAACTGAAAAAAAACCACTTTGCAAATTAAATATCTATGGTAAAAATTATTAATTCATCCTAGGCATCATCATCTGTCTTTCTCTTTGCCTCAGACACATACACACACACATCCCACACAGCAGTCTCAAAAAAAGCTGAGCTTGTTTCCAGTTATACTACTGGTTACAGTCAGGTTTCTTATCTTTACATCTCACATAGATAGGAGAATCTTTCCAAACAATGGAAATTCATAAGAAAATCTCCTATTTTTCTGTGGGGGAACATGAAAACAAAAAAACAGAAAACCAACAACAATAATAAAAACCACAAACTTGTTGATATACTTTCTAAGTGCACAATACAATTTTTTTTGGTGTTAGTTCAGATCCATATAGGCATCACATGTATGTCTGAACAATTAAATTGTTTTTAGCACATCATGGACCTTTTCCTGTGAGTATCACTGTGTGCCTACAGTGGTTATTTTTTGCATCTGAATGTAATTACCTAACAATCTCTAACTTGCAGGAAATTGAAAATGGATAATAAATCTTACAAGTGTTAACCCTACAACAATTCCTCTAACATTATTCTCACAACTCTACAGGGGCTACTCCTTCATTGTCTAGGAAAAAAAATCCTCTTAAAAGGATCTTGGAGTGCCTCTTTTCTACACCGTAACTTAACACCTAAAAACTTGTCACTTTATGCTAACCTTTACAAGAAGCCAAGCAGTTTCTGTTCACCATTTTGTGTAACCAAATCCTACAAGTTCGATATCACGCAGGATCTTATAATGCTAATATTGCACAATAACCAGAAATTTAACATACTTTTTTTACAGTACTGCCTTAACTGGCTTTGAAGTAGGTTTGAAGTAGATTTCAATTAAAAATACTATGCATCTCAAAACAATTTTTGGATAAAATGCATAAAGAACTGTGATAACACTTTAAAAATTAAAAACAGATTTTGCTTTCTAAAAAATAATGTTTACACCAAATGAGAATTGATTGCAAGAATTCCTATTATATGAGCTATGTAGGCAGTTAGACCACAGCAACAGTTTCCAAATTCAACTTTAGATATCTAAGTCTGAAATTGTAGCCCACAGCTCTATAGTAAATGTAGAAAAGCAGACAGCACCAACAGGCAACTCACCTAACCTAGTCTCCTGCTTTCGGCAGGAATAGAGTTAATTTCCTTCCTAGTAGCTGGTACAGTGCTGCGTTTTGGATTTGGGGGGAGAACAATGTTGATAACTCACCAATGTTTTAGTTGTCGCTAAGTAGTGCTTACACTAGCCAAGGACTTTCCAGCTTCCCATGCTCTGCCGACTGAGAAGGCTGGAGGGGCACAAGAAGCTGGGAGGGGGCACAGCCAGGACAGCTGACCCAAACTGGCCCCAGGGACATTCCATACCATGTGACGTCATGCTCAGTACATAAAGCTGGGGGAAGAAGAAGGAAGGGGGGGATATTCGGAGTGATGGCGTTTGTCTTCCCAAGTACCCATTACGCGTGATGGAGCCCTGCTTTCCTGGAGATGGCTGAACACCTGCCTGCCCACGGGAAGTAGTGAATGAATTCCTGGTTTTGCTTTGCTTGCGTGCACAGCTTTTGCTTTACCTATTAAACTGCCTTTATCTCAACCCACGAGTTTTCTCACTTTTACCCTTCCGATTCTCTCCCCCATCCCACTGTGGGGGAGTGAGCGAGTGGCTGTGTGGTGCTCAGTTGCCGGCTGAGGTTAAACCACAACACCTAGCTTGGTTATTTATCTTGAAATGAACTTGGGTAAGCCTGTATCTCTGCACAGTTAGAGCAGGTCCATCCCTGCCAATCATGCTGTGAAACTGAAAAAGGAATGTGTTAGAAAAGAGCTCAAAATGTTCTTGAATTCTTCCAGTTTCATAGGTAACATAGGGACCTTCTGGAAAGTTTCTTAATGTTGTGCAGGAAAAAGACAACCTAATACTTTCTTCTCTACACAAGGGAATTACGCCACTGTAGAAAAAAAAAAAATTGCTTTAGAAAGCAATTTAGTTAAATCAGTGCAAGCTCCTTTGTGGATAATGATGGCTTATGTTTACTTTATCTAAACTGTTATAAGACACTCTTCCCCAAACTAAGAATGCCTAGACAAGAGGGCTGATCTAATTTATCTAAGTTCATTCAATTTTCTTGTGTATGCAGGTTTAATGGACTCCATCATCACTGGCAATATAATGAGGCAACAGCAACAATAAAGAAAAATCACGTGCTCTACAAACCAGTCATCCCAGCAAATAAATGGCATAATATTGTTTTCCTTGATGGCTATAAACAGGTTTTCATATCCAGACAACTATGGACCAGTTTAAAATTTAAGGTCATGTTAAAATGCTCCTAAATGTAAAGGCCATGTAAATACAACTAAGATTACTGGTAGCTGGATATCCTGGGGAGGTGAATGCCCCAGCGCTGGGCAGTAAACCTGAGTGGTGGCAATTGTCAGGGGAGGGATTGCATGGGAACAGTAAGACCCCTGCTGCCTTGGGAGGCCTTGACTGTTCTCTGCTGTGTGTACTTAGGAGTATAAAATATAGCAAATAAAGGTTCAGGAAGAAGGAAACCTTAACAGAGCTTCTTTTAGGCACAGTAGTCACCAGGAAGGTAAGATTTTAGTCAAGGCAAGACCGTTAATGTTGTATTTGCAGACAAAATTGAAACTGCAATCACCAAATAAATGGCATTTGTTAGCAACAGCATGATAATCTGCTGGCAACCGGGACAGTTATAATGGTGGAATAAGTAATCTGTAGCTCAATTTTATTTGTAAGGTCTTCATTTGCTTTATTAAATCAAGGATATATTAATGCCTAAACACATGTATGATCAATTAATTCTAGAGAATTGGGCTAATCTTCTCTTTAATCCCTTTTGTGGTTCTCTTCTATGCAACTACTGTCTAGAATACTGTAAACAAATTATATGCTAAGAGTTTTTTCAATTACCCATTTTTACCAGGATCTTATTTTCTGCAATATTCGTTACAGGTAAACCAGTACAGTAATAATTTTCAGGTTATAATGTTTCCTAAATCACATTATTCTCCAGGTGGTTACTGGATGTGAGAGGAAATCCACTAGAAGAATGTCACTTAATCTCTAAAAGAGTAAAGTGTTTACTTTCAAACTAGTTATTTAACAACTTACTCTACTTTTAGTAGAGTTGGTATGGGGTTTTTTTGTTGTTGTTTTTTTGTCAGTATCCTGCAGAATTAGAAGCGGAACCAGGTTACACAAAAGGATGTCAGCCTAACAACGCAGCACTGGCCACATCGCAATAGCCAATCTACTCCACGTTTGCTTTGACTCAACCCATGGTCCACTCAATGCTATTATTGAGCTGTAGAAAGCAGCAGATGCTGAGAAAGCAAGTGGAATGCAGGTCAAACAGAAGCAATAAAACCAAAAGGATGCTGGGAAAACACCTCATCTTTTCTCTGAATGTTGTTGGTTCTTTTCCCAAAGTAAACAGAAAGCAGGAATTTCTTCCCAGCTGGTTAGCTAATTGGTATGTGTTGGTACAGTCTGTAACTCCCACAGAAATAGAGTAAACAGTACCTAGAAAGACGAAACCTTTGTATTATAGCTAAACGGAGGTGAGGCAGAACCTGAAGCTTTCTTTCAATTAGCTTGTACTCACATGTTTGCATGTTACCTCTGAGGAGTGGAACAAAAGCCACTTGAATACGCCCCCGATGGAGACACAGTATTCGATCATCTACCTTGGCAGTTACGTCTTTGTCATGTACTGATTTATGCACAGACACAGCAGCAGGACAGATCCTGGTAGGTGCTTATTAAATATCTAAAATGCACTTGCAGACTTCCAACACAGCATTATTTGAAACAACATTATTCCTTTCTGAAGTGGCGTGTTTTCTGGCATCTACTTCACAACTTTTACTCTTTGTTGCAGCATGCATATTTAATCTTTTTTAAAAATAAAATCTTTCAACAACTGCAGTGAAGTATATCCTTCATACCACAGAGTCTTTGAAGTCTTGTTGCCAATATTTATGCCAGAAAGATGCAGCTCATGACTATTAAAGTGGGATGTAAAATAAAAAAATATTCTAGAAACAGATCATTCAGATGTTTAACTGTCTTGCCTGGGCTTACATTTATTTCCTACACGCAGCATTGCTAGCACACTTCCCCTTGTACACAGGTCCTTCCATGCTCAATCAATTTTCTGGCTTCTGCACTTTAAAAGATAAAAAAGAAAGGCCATGGAAGGACAATATGATGTTATACCTTTTGTTGATAACACACGGTTCCGTTCCCCACTGCCACCTCTGGAATGAGGTTCAAGCAGCAGAGGAGGAGGGCTGGCAGAGCACCTCTGCAGCCTCCCCACTCTTTAATGTTCCCAGACAGCTACATTGCCAGAGGGCAGCCTGAAATTAGGCTGCTGGGAGCAGAAATTCAAGTACAGTAAACGTAGGTACAGTGTTGGTTCATTCTACCACAGTCACTTACCACTGGAAATAGTTCCTATCCTTACACCTTATTTTTGCATGAATTACTCCTTTATACTCAACTAGTACATCACCAGTAGAGGTGCAAAGGCTTCATCATTTAAAGAGAGTGACACAGAAGTATGTTCTTCAGGCAGAATCTCCAGACTATTTCCTCTAGGTTATATTAGCAGTGTAAATTGAACTTAACTAGGGTGCAACCATGTATTTATTATTAGATTTTATCACTGGGAACTATGTTAGATTAGATGAAGAGCAATCGTGGGTAAAGCAGTGATCCCTTAAAACCTGAAGGTTAGCTGCAAACACTAAGAATTAGAAAAAAAGAATTACCTTGGAAGTTACTTTTCCTCAGCCGTAGTATACTACTGTGCAACAGCAAAAATAAAGCTCACTATTTCACCAGTAAAGATTATCCCCATGAAAGATAAACTCAAAGGACTGGGTTGCTAATCCTGCCTCTGACATTTAACAGTTCTGTTGTATCAAACAAACGTGGTTTCAGTTTCTTTAGATTAGCAGAAATGCTAATACTTGTCTACTTTCCCCAGTGGCATTGTGAGGATAAATGTATTGTCATAAAGGTCTTTGAAAATGAAAAGATGTAAGCATTTTTATTGATTTTTTACTTCCCAGTCCACTAGAGTATATTAAAAATAATTTCACAATTGTCAAGTGCAACCTCTACTATACATATTTCTCAATTTACCAGTCCTTCTTCCAACAAATTGCAAAGACAAGAGAACAGCTCAGCAAGTATATTCTCTAGTCAACACTGCTTGTGCGCAAAGGACAAAATCAGTTGCTGAATATGATCAAAATAATTTTAGCTAACTACAGCTGATCCAGTTTGCCTTGCTGTTACACAGTTGCAAACACACCCAAATGATTTGGGGATTTGATCATCAATCAAATTGATCATAACTACGACAATAAAAGTAGCATTAATAATTAATAGCTTGAACAAAGAAATAATCTTTCTATTGAGGTTTTTTTTTCTTTTCCTTCTTCTACAGAGGAGGAAACCAATTCAGTGTCAGAAAGACAAATTATCCAGGTTAAACAGTGACTGTCAAAAGAATTACTTTCACTTAATTACTGATCTGCTTGAAAGAATTCTTTCTATTTAAACTGAAGGTGGGAATTATGCAGGCCAGTTTTAGGGCAATGAGGGCATACCTATGCTGGAGAGTATGAAGAGCTCCATAGCTATGTAACAGTACAAAATATCTAATACACAGCTAGAGAAGGGGAAGGAAGAAGGGACTTTGTAAACATGTCCCTAACCTTAGCCTAATGCCAGCGCTCCCTTTGCTTACCTTCTGGAGAGCAGACATTTGACATATTCCAGAAAGATTCACTCTGAGCGAGTCCCAGTTTGATTTTGCACATGCTGGAAGATACCTTTTTGGTCCTCTGTGAAATGACTGTATGAGTTCTTTTTCCTGCGGTATCCAGTGAACACACTGGATTATTCCCAAATATGGGGGGGTGTCCTTACAAAAAGTATCCTCATTTTCCTCTATACACATTTCTTTAGTATATAATAAACAAACAAAGGAACATGACAGAAATTAATGCCTGCAGTGCAAGGCAAGAAATACAAAAATAGTTGCTTGGCAACCAGCATGAGAAATTAGAGTTTATGCCTGTACAAACAGCCAAGCGAGTGGCACAAGTACCATTTGTGACTGCTGTGAAAAGGACAGGTGGGGGAGAGGATGGATGAGGGGGGTTTGTTTTAATTAAATTTGACTCTTTAGTTTTTCCTAATTTCTGTAGTTTCCTCACAAACATGCACGTGTCAGAATGCAATAAAGGTGTATTTGAGATTGCTTTCCTTCTATGTCCTTATAGTACTGTCTTTAACCAGTAAGTCAAGTTTTATTTTAAAAAGCTATGCTTTTTCATAACACTTGAAAACATTTAAAGAAGTGTAAATAAACACTGATTTCCATTTTTACTTTCCTTCTTAAGGATTCATGTTTTGGACATTTGCAACTACTTTCCTAAGGAACAACGGATCCATCTATGAAACTTCTGGCAGCTTGGAACAATTCATCAGCCTGTTGTAAGTGTAAATACATTCATGAAGAAACACTGACTTTTCAGTAATAATATACGTGCAATTGTTCATACACCCAAATGATACCAGACTCTGACCATGTGGAACAACAGAAAAAATATACACAGGCCTTCTCTTCACAATATCTGAGGGTTTTCAGTATCTTTGTTTATATATACCAATATTGAAGAGATGTACTACCTTTGGCCCAGCAAATCCTTGTACTACAAGTTCTTGGAGGCGAGAAAGATAATTCTGAGGAATTACCATTTTATGCTTACTTTGTTCTTATACTTTTCCTTAAGCATCCATCGTTGGCCACTGTTGGATGTTAGACTAGACTGACCTGTGGTCTGATCCATATGGTCATTCTAATGTTCAAATTAGAAATGTTATAAATGTAAGAGACATTAGACTGAGCTGCATTCAACATGAACATGCTCTTCACCACAAACAAGATCTTAGGAGCCTGTTATGGGAACACCCAACCTGCCTGTTGTACTATATACTGTACTGTTTCTCTGAATCCATTTGCCCAACAACACTTGCAACTACGTCATGTTCTACAGAACACCATGCATTAGTACTAACAAGTAGGTGTCTGTTAGTGTGATCAGCAGTAAACTGCATTGATTCATTTCCTTTCGGTGCACTAACTCATCACTATAACCACTACACTATCTTTTGCATTGTCAGTAGATGTAGTCATTCACAACATTATTTTAGCCCTACAAGTAACAGCAGCAAGTGGAAAATTGGAGTAAGCTTTTCTCTAGCTGATGCAGTAAACAATATTTTAGGAACCTTTGGTGCCAGTTTAGGGAAAAAACAAAAATTGTTGAAGCAGTTGCCATAGCATATCTAAAAATCCCTTTTTTGTTGATGATACTAGGACAGTCCTCCAACTAATATAGTATTACCAAACTTGGACAGGCAAGGAAGAGGATAAATATCATCAGCAGAGGAAGTATCTTCATTCCTAGTGAGGATTAACAAAAAAAAACCAAAACCAAAACAAAAAAAACCCAAACCAACCAAACAAAAACCCAAACAAAACCAACAAAAAACCCAACCACAACCAAGCCACAAGTGCACTGCTACTTGTGGTTTGGGTAGTTTTCGATTTGTGGACTGCAGTGATTTCAAACTACTGATAGAGAAAAGAAATCAAAGAGTGTATTTTCACTCTTTACAATCAATATTACCTTAATACAATCTTCAGTAAGCTACAGTCTCCTTTTGAAGACTGAGACATCTGACTTGCAAATTTCACCAGAACGTGTGGGATCGAGGAAGGGGAATTAACACTGGTATATTCTTCCATTTTCTTCTTTCTTCCCGTGCAGAATTCTGAAGAGTTATTTCTCTCATCGATTACTAATGTAATACTCTACAGCTAGTTATTCATCTAACTTTCATTGTTCTGCATTTTGATTTACTAATAAATGTTATTCCAGGTTTAATGTATGGGATCTATTTCCACCTGTCTAACACAATCAGTATTACTCAATATATTCACTACCATACCTTAATTGCTCCTTCATGCTATCTTGAATACAACAGCAAAAGATTCAAATTAATTTCAGCCCCTGGTTTCTCAAAAAATTGATACAAGGACAAAAAATTTCAACCTTCTTTTAAATGAATAACAGATGATAATTACTGAGATAGTCTCAGTGATGACAAATTCCCAGGAAAAAAACCTTCGTTTTGTCTATCACAAAACGTCTTTATAGTTTGAGGAGGTATAACACTTGCAGAATGAACAAGTAAGGGACTGGATTTCCCTCCATTTGTTTTTCAGTCCATGCAAACGCAAGGTAATAATGGACAATATTCTTCCTAAACCACTCCTGACTACAGAGAGCAAGTCTTTCAGCTTCATTCAGTTGCTTCCACTGTGTTAACACGCATAGTGTTCTTCGAGCTACCCACAGTTGATATTATCAAAGCAGGCTAATGAGATTGAAATTTAAACAGGGGGTAGGCATACACCTTGAAAGTCACTTCCCAAAGAGAACAATGACCAAAGGTATCAACATGTTTTGAACTAAATAGAAAGCTCTTTGTTTAGCTGTTCCTCAAATTCTGTTTAGCTCAACATGTCAACACTTACTTTCATTACCACAAATAGATGCTAATCAAGCTATTGAGCTTATCCTTGAGAAAGAGATCCAAGTTTAAGTTTGTTTTATTTTTAAATTCTTGGGAAACATTCTGCGGACTGACAGGCTGAATGGAAAAAAAAAAAATATATACACTTTATGAGGTCTTAGTATCTATACCACCTACACTAAAATAAAACCTTACTAGGAAATTTTTTTCATGAAAACTTTACTAGGCCAAATTGTAATCTTATTTACATTTATTTCACACTATAAAAGTGCTAAATACAAGAGCTTAGATGGCTAGAGGCTTATTTTGTATTTATGAGCTATCAGGATCGGCCTTAGCAACATAACAGAGTGGAACAACAGTAAGACATTAGAGGTGTGTCAGCAATAGGTAACACTGTCAAGTGTTACTCAGTATGAAATCTCCCATCCTAGAAATGAGAACCTCTGGTGGTTGTTCCACAGGTGCTGGACAATACAGGTATGATGGAACAGACTCTAGACACTCATTACTTTGCTCAAATTTTCCAAACTAACTTCCTTGTAAATGCAAGATGCTATTGAGACATCAGTAAACTTTAATAGCTTAGCCAAAATTCAGTTTCTGAGCATCACAGAGGATAAAGCTCCAGCAGTCTCCATGAGATAATAGGCTTAATCAGAAACACCATTCAGCTTCCAAGATTTAAAGCATTTGTCCTGACAGAAACTTAAACCAAGCCATTTACTTATGTAGTCAGTTGAAAAGTAATATTGTATTTCAAAGGAAATAAAATATGAATATAAAATGACCAAACCTCTTTTTGTCTCTAGACTTGCTATGATAGCAGCAACATCAAAATATGCCTGCCAGGTACCATACAAATATGAATCAACCGTTTTGTATGAACAGCATCCCAATAAGATCAGTGATCAAATTACAAGAAAGTTATCGGGGAAAACACTTGGTTTAATTGAAGCAACCACGGCACAATGATGGTGTCTACATGTAGTGTGCAGGTACTCAGGTAGAGCAGGTGACCTTGCCTCCCCAAACCCAAGTACTGGAGTTCAAAGGCAAGAAGATGGGTAGTGAAACAGGATGGACTCAGTCCAGCCACACGGCAAGCATACCAGGGGTATGGTATGGATATCCCTGCTTACAGAAATCACATGCAGTAAGTATTTCCAAGAATGGAAATTAACTTGTCTGAATTTGGACCTAGCAGACTACTGGTTTTAACTTTTATCTTTCTATAGTTAATGTGTTTTTTTTTTAAATACATCAAAATACAAATAAAGGCTTTCATGTGTATTCAGAATGAAATAACAAGCAGCAGGAGAATCTCTGTCAGCAACTGTACAACAAACCAGAAAAATACTGGTCCAAGAAAACAAGCAAGCAATGAAGAGTTTCATTCTCCAATTCTCATGGGATTGTTATGAACAGCTAATTAGGATGACATTGTTCCAATGGCTTACACTATAGCAAGACAATACATCATTATACACAACTTATTCTATAAGCCAGTTATAATGTTCAGTTTAAAACTGTGTTTATTTAATATAGAGCTAAGAGATTTTTAAACTATAAATATATTAAACTATACATATGTTAGTCTAGACAAACCAACAAAACAAACCAAATTCCCAAAAGAATCTAAAGAAAGGGCAAAAAAATCAGCTGTCATTATCCTGAATACATTATTTTGTCCAGAGAAGACTAGGTGAAGATCCTTTGGCAAAAATTATTCTATTACTGAAAAGTAACAGCCTAACAACATATTCTGTTAGACTTCTTCATTCTCTTCCCCAAATATATATCACCCCCTTTAAAAAAAAAAAAAAAAAAGGGG
>NW_008795695.1:18964823-18965787 GCF_000699145.1 Aptenodytes forsteri | reverse complement strand
ATTTTTCTAAATCTTTCTTCTAGGAAATAACTAAAAGAGGAGTAAATCCCAGTACTACCTATGAGAAAGAATCACTTTGGGGGCCTGGAAAAGTGGTTAAGAAAATTCAGTAGGTCTCTTTCCAGTGACCATGGATGAGACCCATAACTAACGTGCAATTCTTTGAACACAAGAGCTAACTTCTAAATTGCACTTTAAAATTGCACAGGTTGCAGTTCTAGCGTGAATGCATAATCATGGCTAAAAAAATAAAAAGCCTATGCTTATGCTAGAAATTAATAAAATATAGGGAAAATAGGACGAGCAAAGTATTTTGAAGTATAGCATAATGACTAAGGTTAAAAGTTTTCAAAGACTTCATTATTAAAAGTATATATAATGTATACCCTATAAGTACATATAATGCATCCCTATGTACAATTTAGTCTGATGACAATCACTCATGATCTTTTTAGTTCTACTATTTTTGCAAAAGCTGTTTAACTGCTTATAATTAGAAAAATAATTCTTTTTGAAAACAAGTTTATTAACTGTCACTAATGGGGTAATACAGGATAAAGAAAAGCTTGAAGGAGTCAGAAGAACAGTTCTGCAGTTTTTCTGGAGGCTGAAATGTCATGAAGTAAATAATCTATTGGCCAATTTCCTGTATCTTTCACGGGAAAGAGATCTCCATGAGAATCTAGTTGGAAAAGAGCTTTGGTCTAACCACAATTCTGATTGTAACAATGTAAGAGGTGGTGTTGCACTCTGATTAAACATTTCAGTCAGTGAGATTAAGTGTGTGTCATGGTTTCAGCTGGGACAGAGTTAATTGCCTTCCTAGTAGCTGGTACAGTGCTGTGGTTTGGATTTAGGATGAGAACAATGTTGATAACACACCGATGTTTTAGTTGTTGCTAGGTAATGCTTACACTAGTCAAGGACTTTCCAGCTTCCCATGCTCTGCGGACTGAGAAGGCTG
>NW_008795695.1:18922141-18958160 GCF_000699145.1 Aptenodytes forsteri | reverse complement strand
GGGGGGGGGAAGGAGTGAGCAAGGCACTGTGTGGTACTCAGTTGCCGGCTGAGGTTAAACCACAACAGTGTGGCACTGAAGTTTTTCACCACTGATTTTTATTCTGCTTTTAGCTAATACACAGCAACATAGTTTTGCTTTCAAAAATCAAGGAGATTTTATCACAGATTAGCTAAATCTGTGCGACTTCAATGTAGAAATTACAAGGCACATATATTGCTTCCTTTAATTCAAAGAGTAAAAGCCTGATCTGTCCTTCAACACACGGATCCTACCACACATCTGAGGAAGAATAAGTGCTTCTCTCCTCCTCCTCCTGAAACTTTGCTCCGTAGCATGCAGTTATGCTTGACTTTCCAGCAGCAAAGAGGATGGTGAGCCCAAGCCAGCAGCTGGGACCGGCACTGATGGTTTGCCTGAGAGAACCCCTATTCTTAACACAGCACCTGAGTAACACAGAGTCAGGCTGCACCCACGGGGACAACAGAAGTACCTTTAGTTTTCTGTTGTGCTGCATGCCAGGAAGTAGCAGATGGGAAGAGGAGCAAGAGCCCAAACAACAACTGTGAATAGCTTTGTGGTACTGCTGGGCAGCGCCAAGGGGCACAGGGTACATGGTGCGCCCCACCTTAACCGTGGTGAAGCCCAGTGTGCCCCCACCATTTCCCCTGGCGAAAGAAGTTTTACTGAACAGCTTTTACAAGAACAAAACAGCTAGTTTTTTTTTGTTCTAGCTACTAATACAAGCTACTGGTTCACTGAAGTGAAAAACTTGTAAAAACCCACCCCATTTCTAATAGACAAGATGCAACCATTTGAAGAATTGTATTTTGATTTGGCTATCTTCCCCCATCCCCTGCTCCCCAAGTACTACAGTGTTTGTTCAGTGGTAGGAAGTTGAACGCTGAATCATGAGAATTTTTACCTAACCCTGATGTACTGAACAAAAGCAGTAGATGTTTTGCCATCTGTGCAGCAAAGCATAGCTACTTAAGTGTTTTCATTAACTGTAATTTAAATATATTTAGCAGAAATAACTATTCTATTTTAGTAATACTTGCAAAAAACACTTTCCTCCTATTTGTAAGCAAATGATTGACGCAATTCCTATGCAATAGCATGTCTCAATAATTACATCCACCCCATGTAATAAAAAATTAAACAACTGAATGAAAGAGATAAGTGTCTGTACCTATGCATCCACTAAAACTTTGCTTTGTTTTAAATAAGCTTCTGGAATTGAACGCAAACGTCCACAGATTTATTAACAACTTTTATTTTTAAATCACTTTTTCATTTAAGCAGCTTAAATGTTCTAAAAGCAGCCTCTGGCTCTGTACATAAATTAAAGAATGCAGCAATATCCTTTAAAAGATAAGATGGGAGGCAGTACAATCAACTACATTATTTTTTTTTTGTGGCAGATTGCATTCTAAAGGGAAAAAAGTAATTTCACATATGGGAAAACGAAAAGGTAAGTTTAACAGGCTTCTATTCTTTGTAGGAAAGACATCAGTGATAAAAATGACAGGTTAATATATTTTCTAGTACGTTTATTCATGTGCTTATTTTGCAAGCCATAGAGCCAACTGTCAGCTTTTTGATACAGTTCAGTAGACAGTGACTTTTGCTAACAGTTAGTGGATTCCAGATGCTCAAGAAAAAAAAGAATAAAACAAAACAGATGCCCATTGACTCTTCAAATATGTACCCTTTACTGTACAATAATTAGACAAAGAATAGAAATAGGACTTTTAAAGACAGAATAACCAGGTAATAGTTTTTATAGTTTTTGAAAGGAGAATCAGGCTTTTCAATTTTTTGAAAGTGAGATCCACTAAGGTAGCAAAATACAGGTTTAAATATTACATATAGGTTCCAAATTCATACTAAAACATGTTTTCTTATATATTTGTTTATATACCTATACATGAATGTAAAGCACAGGTATGTATTTATAAATGTAAATACATAAATACATACACAGAGTTTTTGAAAGGAGAATCAGGCTTTTCAATTTTTTGAAAGTGAGATCCACTAAGGTAGCAAAATACAGGTTTAAATATTACATATAGGTTCCAAATTCATACTAAAACATGTTTTCTTATATATTTGTTTATATACCTATACATGAATGTAAAGCACAGGTATGTATTTATAAATGTAAATACATAAATACATACACAGCCTATGTAAATTTGCTTTATTGCTGAAGGATATTGAAGTATTTTGACTGATTTCAGCAAGTATTTTAAAAAAGCAATTATACTGAAATAAAAATGTTTTGTAAGAAATGATGCTATTGGAAAAAACACTAGTACCTGTGGCAACTATAACTAACTTCAGTATTTTATAAACGTTACACATCCCTATTGTGGAAAGTGTAGACTAAACAATTGGTTAAAAAAAATTGTACCAATAAGTTAAAACCTTATCTTTTTAAATGCTATTACAAAATTAATCTTCTGCAGAATACGATACAGATTATTGTTTTAAGACACTAAAATACAGAAATAGTCCCTCTGATTTTGGAGTCAGGATTGTAGCCAAAAAAGTGTTTCATACTTGAACTTCGTAGGCTAGAAGTGGAATGACAGTAAAACCACTTTCTCAGTTTCAGATGTTTTCTGTGGATTTCTAATATTCATTTGTCATAGTGATAGAACTAGGATGACAAATAAATTATTGATGAGTGAGCGGCAGGAATCCTAAACTACTAGATCAGAAACAGATGAACAAAACTTCTTTTTACCACTGACTTACAGAGAGCAAGGCCTCCATGAAATGGAGATTCAAGTTCATGAAAAAACATTTATAGTTTTATAAATTAACCGTTATGATATCATCCAGAAAACAAAACATGCTGAAGAGGTGATGCTAAATCACTACTTGTAGAAAACTGATTATCCTTACACACATGCAGAATAAAGCAAGCTACCTAAGTCCACTGGAAGAGTTTTGATTTCTATCGGATTGCCAGTGCCTTATTTCAGTATTTTATGTTTCTTTCATTTTATTAATGCAAACCTTTAGCCACTTGGCTACTGTAATACTTGAAGTCTTTTTAGGCTTCAACACAGGAATGCCACATAATCAATACTACAGTTGATTTTCTGGACATTTGAATTATTTTATGTGTCCACAGAATTACTTGAATGGGGAATAAGGATGAACAAAAACTTGGTTTATTATTAATGTAAAAGTTGCAAGACTAAGTCCTATAAGATCACTTGAGCCAATACTGGCATATGCCTACACACCTGTAGGAGACAGGGCAGGGCCATGTCATCATAATTGCTCAGTTCCCAAAGGAAAACAGCTGCATTAAAGGGCCACATTTAAGCTAATAAATTCTGCATCTCGCCAGAGCTCATTAGCTAAGGCTCAACAGCACAACATTTCATAATGAAACTATAACATCAGCATAGCTACTCCTGAATAAAGTCATAAGTTTTAATGTTTAAATATTTATTTTGTTATTTGCACTACTGCGTGTCATACGCAGTCCCTAAGAGGTCTGCATGAATAAAAATCCTTTTCAGAAAATGGAAAAAAATAATTTCCAAGTATTTTTCTGTCATTTTTTTTCAGTGCATGCAACATCAAAGCATTTTGGTTATGCGTGACCATTGAACAACTTTGGGGGAAAATAATTAAATCCCTAAACGCTTCTCTGAAAGAAACATTCAAACTTTATCCCAGCAAAGATCACAATGTTCTGGGTGTGTCCAAATCTGAGGCGAAACTCCTGTGACTCCAATGAAGGAAAACAAGGATTTGTATATTTAACACTTCACCCTTCACGCAGCAAATTGAATGTCTTCCAAGTCACAGCTACTAGATAGTCTATTGGGAAGGAGTCATAATGAATGCACAATATGCTTATTCAATACTCTTTTATATTATAACACTCATGTTAAAATCTATGGTCTTTTACCTTTCACTGTGTTCAAAATGAATAAAATAATATTATGCATTTGTTTCACAGAAATATTTAGTCTTTTTCTTTAGAGGATATTATGTCTTGAAAGTATCACTTCTTAAAGGAGTGGTAAAACTGTAAGTAAAATTATTTATTAGAAATTGAAAGTCAATTTTGTGGTTAATGGAAAGAATTTTATTTCTTCCATTTGATTAAAAATATTGATGTGGCTAGTATAATTATTACTGCAAATTTGCAGCAAAAATATGCATCTATTTTGTTTCTACATTCATACAGGAATTCTGAAGGCTCATGACTGCTGTTTTAAATGAAAACTGCTCTCTCTGACTATAGGAGTGGGTCTTCATTGCAAGATTCACAATACAAAACTTCCCCCCCCTCCTTTTTTAAACAGTTCACACATTAACCATTAACATGATACTTCAAAGACCATTCTGTAGTATTTCAGTCAAGAGTTTACACTGTGTTTAGAATACACATGCGTGATCATCCCCATTGTATGACCCTTTCTTCAAGTATGTTTCTACCATCCTTCTTTTCAAGGCACAAGTCAAGTTCTCATCATGTGATGAAAGGTAAAGATCCTACTATCTTCATTTTCTACTGGTTGTAAAAACAAGAAGTTGCCAATAACCACAACAAACATATACAAGAAAATCTGTAACAGAGTAAGCGTACAATTTGGTGAATCTCAGTGTGACCTTCAAGCACTTCAGACTACATTGTAGTTAACCAGAACTAAGTTTGCTTTCAAGACAGTGGAGATTAAGACAGCAGAAGGCATGAAAGTTAAAAATATGACAAATAAGGTGTCATTCGTTTACAATTTATCAAAGCTGTATGCTCTCGCAGGCTCTGTTTGAGCAATAGTTACATGAGCAAAATGATTAAAAGAGAGTCTGATGGGCTAAATGCTCTGCTTTTCAGGAAACTGCATGAAGGAGAGAAGGCCCAGGAGAAAAGTGTGATGCAACAGCTATGTGCCATTACAGAGACATGCTGAGTACCAGCCCCTATCAAAACCAGAGGAGATGCCGGGGAGTATCATGCTTGCCTATGAACTAGTTCACAGCCTAGAACAGACGTCTCGCTTAGACATACTTTCAGTCCTATTCCATGCCTACACAAAAGTCCCTGCCACTGACCTTATACCTAAAAGAACATTTGCTAGCTTTGCACTACTGAAATTCCTGAGTTTAGCCCTGTTTCCTAAGTTTTTAATAGCAGAAATAAGCTCAATTATTGTGATCTAGAAGTGGAAATTACCTTCATGATCTTTGATCTTTCTTATACTTAGATACTGTGATACCGAGTACGTCCTTGCAGTATCAGAGGATAATATAAAAACAAACTTTCTCCAAACTTTTGCGTGTCCTAAGCATTTATGTTAATGTAATTCCATACCTTGCTGTGTATGCTCCCAAACTGCATAGACCTCTCTCCCTTTCTTCATAAACATGCACTCTTTCTCTTTTTTTCCTCCCCCATACCCACACACAGCCAGCGTGTCAAGAGAGATTTCTGGCAGTCTATTTTAAAAGGAAGAGTGTTAAATTGGTTGAAAGACAAAAAGTAAAATTTTGATAAAGTAAAACTCTCCTTCATGTGACTTTTCAAAGATTATTTAGTTGATGAAAAGAAGTAGCATTTTTTCTGAGGTATAGACAGCCTCCACTCCCATTCCCACCCACATCCACTCAGTATCCAGCATTTTATGCTGCATTAGCCCTAAGAAACATGTTCTAACAGATGTTTTGCTTTTGTATTAAATGTATGCATTCTTTGGAGTTATGCCCTTGAGTCTGTCTACTGTAATTTTCATCACATGTTTAGTTTTTGTTTTACAAATATTAAAAGGTACTGAAAGAGATTCCCAAACCATGAGAGTGAAGGAACTGCCAAACTGCCAGGTTTTACTTTTTCACAAGTCCAGCAAATAAAGAAAGAACACAACACTCACTTTTAATGTCATTCTTTCAAATGTGTATCAACAACAGGGAGCTGTCAATGTAAGTTTCAAATTAAATGCGACATTTTCAGTATGTAAATGCCAGAAGATGGGGGAAAAAAAAAAACAAACCAACAAAACCCCAAAACATTCAACTACTCAGTTTGTTCTTCAGCTAATGGAAACTTTCTTAAAAATTTCTTTTATCAATTTTAATGAAATCAGAAGATTGCCTTAATATTAATGCCCTCATTCTTTTATCAAAAGCATCTTGTTCAATGTAAAAAATAATCATCTCTACTTTAAATAAGTCAATCATCACAAATAGAATAAAATAAATATGACACTTTCATCTTTAGTGAAAACATACACAAAATGAAATACCACACACATCCCTGAAACCTAGCCTGTTAATCTGTTAATTCTTTCCCTTTGACCATTTTTAAGAAAATCCAGTTTGGGGGGAATTTCTTTCATACCCACAAGAGGGTAAGCCTTCATTCAACATTTCCAGTTAAACTACCAAGAACTATAGAAGAGTTAGTAAAATTGGGTGGCAATGCTATCAAGTCTATAATATTCTAGGTGACTTCAAATAATCACATTCCAATTTTATTTATTTATTTTTTTAAATAATGCATCCTTGTAATACTTTACTGTTCCTGTTTATATTACATTACTGTTTCTGTTTATAAAGAGTTTAATCCACTGATGTTTTAAACATGATGCCTATTCAGAACAGCAAAAGACAGATATAAATATAGTGGTACAGCAGTAGAAATCAAGGCTAAAATGGTAAAATATTAATATTCCATTATATTTTATAATCACAAATTAACTCTGTGCCAGTTTATTAACTGTTTATGAATGGAACATTAGGATAAACTCTAACCTGCATTTTTAAGGATAAAATTGGTTTTGCTCCCAAAGTTTGGGAATACAAGCAATACATGCATCTGTATTTTTCTAAATGACTGTTTCCAGAACAACCAACCTGCAGTGGATTACTCTAGAAATATTTCACAGTGTCATGATTTAACATGTTTTAGCAAAAGATGTTGAAAATAATGATTTTAAGGCTTTGATTCACTCTTATGCTATTAGCTACAGTAGTGGATGCCATCATATGTGACTGCACCGGACAAACACTGATGACAAAAGCAGCTGCAGGGTAAGATACCGCCATGATTTCTTCCTGAGTTATCCACTCTACCCTTTTAATCCTGTGCAATAGAGTTCGCAGGAGCAAAGTTGTGCCCACAACGCTGACACTTACGTTAACAGTCTCACTTAATTGAACAAATCACTTGAATTAACCATTTTTAATTATTAAGTCATAAACATCTTCTGTCACACTGAGATAAGCAAAGGAATGAGACGGACAGCTGAAGTCACTTTTGTCGCAATGGCCACAAACCCAGCTCTCGCAGCATGTTCGGAGCTCTGCGAGACCTGCTAGAGGAGAAAATGAACTGCTGATAAAGAGGCCGTATGACATGGGATGTGGGAATTACGCAAACTCCGAGTGCCTAGTAGTCAAATTCATCTCCACACGTATAGTCAGTTTAACACTGTGGTTTTCTTCATCATAGGACCATTATGCTAGGCCTTTCCCAGAAAATGCCAGACTGATTACACACCTTAGAAAGATTACAGTAAATCGCAGACAATTCTGGAGAAAGGAAGGATAGCATTGCTGTACAACAAATGCTTCGACTAGTGAGCTGAGAACAGATTTCTCTAAATAATGTGACAAAGATGTTCAAATGTTAACTAACCACAGTGAACTTTTTTTAAATCAGTTGTGTGAAGGGAAGCCACCTCAGGTGGGCTGGAAAATAAACTGTAAATGCTTATTCAACACGATAAGAAACTGTCAATGAGAAAGGGATCAAAGCACTCAAATTCTAGATAAAGCAGGCTAAACAACTTGCTTCACAGAGATATTCCCCTGTAAGATTCTTGGAAACAAAGATGTCAGTATAGATAGAGTTTGAGTAGAGGTCCGTACATACACTTGAAAAGTACAAATTTGCTTTTGACTGACTGGAAACTTCGCAGGGAAAGCTCAAGTGTGCCCCATCCAGCACATGAGATGACAGAGCAGCAAAGAAGGCTCCCCACAAGCACAGGGCTCAGCAGCTCCTCAGGGTGGGACAAGATGACAAGTCTCAGTGTAATGCTCACAGCTTGATGAGTCTGCTTACTGCAGGTGACTTTAAGGTCTAATAAATACCCCATGACTTGCTTCTCAGGTGACAGCCATGTGGTGGCTCAACAGGGGCAGACACAGTATGAGGTGTACCCCCATGCCACAGCTGGGAGTGCACCTGGGTGCACCTATCCCTGGTGCACATTTGGAGCACCCCCTGTCCCCATGGCCATGCCTGGCAGTCCTGGGGCCATGGCCCCAGTCACTGCCTTGGCTCTGTTTGCCCACCTCTGGGCATGGTGGGACAGGGCTACTGGGGGAGGTCCCTGCCCCAACCTGCCCCATGCCAGTCTGCCCTGAGCCCTGACATAGCCAGGGGCTCCCCACTCACTACGTGGTTTGCCATGCCCCTGCAGGTGCTGTGTGGCTCACAATCTGTGATAAATTACCAGAAGCAGACTCTGGTGGGCTCTGCAACCTGTGGTTCCTCCACATCCAGAGTGAGGGAGGCTGCATGCTGCAGTCCCCCCCTCCCAGCACGGGTCCACACATATACTGAAGGGTCAGTGATGCACATGGTGCTAACATGCCTGGCCACACAGGTCAATGCAATTGGAGAAATGTGACTTTATTGGAACTCACATAAACACAAGCAGTACTCGCATAAACACCAACAGCACAGCCAGCCTGATCCCATTCAGCGATCAGGACAGGAGGCCACTGGCAGTCACACACACAGATCCCTGACAGCTGGCCCTGGACTCCTGGTCTTTGCAGTAGCTGGTCGTCCCCTCGTCAGCTATCCCTACAGTTACTACCCCCAGACCGATGGCCTCCTGTGACCGTTGGCCATTCCTCCAGTAGCTGGACCCCGACCTCTCATCCTACTTGCTGCACAGTCCTGCTTCAAGGTCACTGGTGGTCACACACGTGTGCACACACACACATGGAAGCACACTCACACAGAAAATAATCAGAGGCAAAGTTTAAAATCAAGACAGAACAGACTGCAGTGATAAGGTGCAAGGTCCAACTAGACCAGCATACCAACCATCGGCTTGCTTAAATATGACCTGCCCTTTTTATACCCCCTTCTCTCCATTTTCACATGCTTGTTCTTCCCCATCCTTGGCTCTACCCTTGCCTCATCCCAAATCAACCATTTGCACCTAATTATGTTTTTCTCACTAATCCCAGATTTGCTACAATATTCCTAAATTCAGGATTTCTGATATTGTTACCCAGGTCACCTCAGCCTTACATGGTATCAATGATACAACTACCAAGCCACCACTTGCCCTGCAAGGTCTCACTTCTCAGAAGGTTTCCAATACTGCCCCCAGTTATTGGTGAGGTTTGGCCACCTTTCTCACAATCCCTAACAACCTGTGAAACCCAGCCCCTCCTCACGGTGCTATCTGTAAGTCCTGTCATCTTCTCACCCTGTCGTTCCATAGGTCCAGTGATTTCTCACGTCATGTCTTGTAGTTTCTCACTGTTTGTTCAGTAAGCTAAACCTCAGGCCAGAAGCTAATCATCTGTATGCATACCTTAGCACTGTATTCTTGTGTCTCATCATTTACAGAAAGCCTCTGAAAAATCAGAGAAAGTGCCCAAGAGCTAATAAAGTGCCTTTACTTTGGCCCATGAAATTTCACTCCTGTTTGCCTGAAATAGATGCTGTTAAGAATTATCATTTCCCTTCTGTTGCTGATGGTGGCAACACCGTCTGGCATCACGTCAAAAGTTTGCCTGAATCTAAATTCTAATAATGGCATTCAAAATTCTCAGCAAGACACTAAAAAAACCCCAAACAGACCCATTCCCACCCCCCCAAACACCACAAAAATAGTTGCCTTAAAAATTGGGAGTTTCTAACTTAAAATATCTATTTTCTCCTCTTCTTCCTCAATTCTGAACTATCAAAACTGAACATTTACTACTGTTTATAGACATTCATGGGAGAGAAGAACCTCAAAAAAAAAAAAAAAGAAAAAGCTGAAATTCTTATTCATCTATCCAAATAGGTTCTCACAGCTGAATTTATTCTCTGAATAAATTTATTCACATGAGGATGTTTTAAAAAAAGAACATAAAAAAGCATGGAAAGATGCAGCAGCGGAGAAGAATGTTTTCCTAAGAACAAGGGGAAATAAAGTCCAAACACACTGCCTTCATTCTTTTTCTAGGCACATCAAGTCTCAGTGGTCCTACCCCCCTCAAGAGTACTAGATGGGAATGAAATTTAGCAGCCTAAACTAGCTCTCCTCACACTTGCTGCTGCTATTAATGTTAATTTTCTCATTCAGGCTGTATCATAATGCCAAGATGAAAGATTCAGACTGCCAAAGAATAACTAGCGGCAGTGAGACACTGCCTGGGGAAAAGACACAGTTGCACATCATATAGTATAATTTTTTCCATTGGGACTGTTTGAGGATCTGGAGAGAAGGCAAGGGGATGGGAAGGAGAAGAAGGAAAGTAGCACAAATTATCCCTCGTTCATGTCCACTTATTTTTGGTTTCAGAAAAATAGGTAGCCCAAGTGCAAGATTTTAATCGTATAAATTTCACTGAAAATGATAGTAAGATTAATTCAAATATCATAACACTGAATATACTGTGCAAGCTAATAGCTACATTATTAAACCATAAACATACAGTTACTCGTAGTGAGTCCCTTAACATGCTGTGTTTTCATTTCTAATGCCCTGTTCTTATTTGGACCTGAGAAATTTGAAGGGAATAAAGGTTTGGTTGTTTAGTAAATATTTAAACTTTTAGAATAAAATAGAACAGAATCGTTCAGTTAGAAGGGACCTACAACGATCATCTAGTCCAACTGCAAGCTTTAAAAACTTAAAGAACAGTGACTATTACTGATAAAAATCTTATTTAAAAATTTGTAATTTCACTACTATCTTTCAGCATTTATATTTAGAGCCTCAGCACAAAGCAAGTCTATCACTAAACACTTTTTTTTAGTTTCATTGTCATATGTTGTACCGATACTCATACTTTTAACTTTCTTATAGCCACATATAGTGCCCGTTCTGCTTCTTTACTTAATTTTCCTGAAGTCACTGTAGTACACGAGGAAATGTTATCCAAAACAGTATGTGCCTGCCATTCAACACCCATTACTTTAACTGATTAAACAACAACAACAAAAAAAACAAAACTAAAAAGATGAGACAACTGATTGGTATTGATACTGAGTCAGTCTTTTACATCTCCATTGATACTACTGATGGCATTGCCAATTAATAGTAACAGTAATATTGTACAAAACCCAGTACTACTATTAAGAAATGCCTCCAGCAGTTAAGCATAAAGGTAAGGAGAAAGAACAGACATTTTTTGTTGAAGCTGCGCAGCATGTCACTGAAATAACAAGAGCTAGACTATAAACCATCAATTCCTCACTCACAGTATACTAGCTTGCTTCCTGCAAACTGCTAGTAACACCTGGGCTCCTAAATTCCTAACTGCTTACACCTGCCATTTCAAAACAGCCTGAAAGCATTAGCACACACTGCACATGTTACCACACCACCATCCAATAATTCATTCTACTCTGCTATTTGGGGCTGGAATTTAATCAGGAGGTGAATGATTTTTATCTACTTACCAGCACCTTTGAACATTCCTAGTTTTGTTTGGTATTGGACACAAAGAGTTTTTTGTTTGTTTTGTTTAAAAGTGTGTGAATATCAGTTTCCTGTCTATTATTAGGGATCAGATGAAAGCAATGAAGGAGAGAGAGGAAGGGAAAAATCCTCCTTCACACCCAGTGCAACTGCTGACTGCATGCGTTTATAAACACCACAAAGGATGCACTTCAGGATGTCTTGCCCAAGACCTGGCATACAGTATATTGTTACTGGTCTTATCTTAACTTCAATGTTTCTGTTACTTATGTTACTTCAGAATGGAAAGTTCGCACCTACTGTGTATTGTGGATTTCTATAGTACCATTTTCAAGATCAGATTGGATCAACACCTGAGCAAGCGGATCTGACCTCATAGCTGACCCTGCTTTGAAGAAGAGATTGGACTACATACCTCTGAGGCCTTCTCCAACCTGTATTTTCCATTATTCTAATATCAATTTACATTTGAAGAACAAAAAACAATAGGATGGCTCATACAAAAAAAATGAATTCTGTAAATAGGTATTTGCATGTTAGTTAGCATTTAGATAACTCAGCTGTGTACAGACATAGCTGATTCTATGATGACTATGAGAGTAGGCCAAATTCATTGTAACATTTACACAGTCTTGGAGTTGAGTATTTACACATTTTAGTGCACATAAACACTCAAGAGTGAACAACCATGGAAGGGTCTTCCACATATGACATTATAATCATGGGACACAGCTCAAGAACAGAACAACTAAGTAAGGAAAGTTAATATACAACTGTATTAAATAAGCAAAAAAAAAAAAAAGGAAGCAAAAATATTGCCTCCCAATTAAAGGAGTTATGTGCAAAATGGATTTTAAAAAAATCAGATACAGTTGTATATTCTCTACTGAAGTTGGGTTTCTTGCTCTACTGTTACATCTAACATTGTCTAACCTCTGCTGAATGTAACTGTCCTCATCCTCACTACTTCCAGCTAAACTGGTCTGAGCTTTTTTTATTTGAGAGATTAACCAGGCTAAATCTTACTTAAGCAATGATCTAATTCATAAAACAGAGAATGGATCACACAAAAATCTATTCCTCTCCAAATAATCCATCTCAAAGCCCATCAGATCACCATTCTTAAATTTTCCACAAGTAAAATAAAACCAAACTAACAGAGTAAGGTTCACTTTGGAAATCCAGACAACATGAAGCTAGAACAGTCTATATGGGTAGTTTCAGTTTCTTAAAACAGGATAAAGCCTTGTTGCCATGGAATAAGAAACATTAATAGATAGATAATTAAATGGTGTCTGGCAACATTCTTATATTTTTCCACACTAAGATTTTTAATATGTACTTGGCTTCAAAAGCATTACAGTCTATATCTTTAAGCATTTAAAGATGGGCTGAACATAAAATTGAGATTCAGTTTTAAACACATCTTTGAACACAGTGGAGTAACAGCATCTCTCATGAGATATACTAGTGAATTAATGGGCTCACGATCTTTTTTGGTAACAGTTACAGAATCAGCACAAGGTGGGAACTCATGATCTTTCTGGGCAACTCATTTAGACAATCTTATTTGGTCAACATCTTGAGCTACCATCATCATAGAAGCAGCAGCTAGCTCTTACTCTAAGCCTCCAAATGAGATGATCGGCAGTAAAATAGGCACCAGAACACCAAATGTTAGGTGGCTGGCTCCCACAAAATAAGGATTCACATGACATTTGGGAAAAATGTCAACTTCTGTACCAGATTAAGAAAAATATTCTCCTCATGGAGGATTTCCCTGAAGGAGGTGACATGCTCTTTAGCTTTACATTTGCAGGTAAGAGCTGGCAGGTAATAGTGCAAAAGTCTACATTTGATTTGTGTTTTTAATGTTTAATTCTGCTAACAAAAGAATAGAAAACATTTATTCTCTCAAGTAAGAAGGGTCAGACTTTGGAGCACAGTTGTGCAGCAGATTCTGTGACTAAGCAATACAAGGATCCTTGATTATAATTGTTCTCTTTTGTTTCATGGACTGCAATTGTGGCAAATGAATCAGAAATGTCATGCTTAAAAAAAAAAATCCCCTAATTTTTAAATACTGAACTACATTTGGAGGGGGAGCACGGGAAGAGCATCTATCTTTTCTAGTGAGGAAAAAGTGTTAAAGTGGTGAATTTTTCATATAGAATATAATAAGTAATTTAAAATTCCCAAAGCTTCTGATTTATCTAAGAATAATTCTTTAACAAAAACTTTGCCCACTTTGCCAGCCAGCCACAATCTCTTAGTAACTAGGTTTTTCCAAGACAGTTTAATCCGTTGTTTCTCTGTTCTATCATAAATACTGCTTACATATTCCAGTACTCAAATTACAGTCACACACATGCACACTTCCTCTTTGAGCTCTTCCCCTGTTTCCTCAACTCTTCCCCTATTGTTTTTTTATTGCTTTAATAAGGAGGTTTTTCCAAGACAGTTTAATCCGTTGTTTCTCTGTTCTATCATAAATACTGCTTACATATTCCAGTACTCAAATTACAGTCACACACATGCACACTTCCTCTTTGAGCTCTTCCCCTGTTTCCTCAACTCTTCCCCTATTGTTTTTTTATTGCTTTAATAAGGTAGCCGATACTCTGCTCCCAAGCCTTACACAACCAAACTAAGAAACTTGCAGGTTAGTTTTTATCTGGCCTTGTTAACACTAATCTGAAATATCTAGTCTTTTAGACATTTATAGACGCCAAAATGCCTCTATAAGGGTGAAACCCTGAGCAACTATTGATTTTGGTTGCTCTTTAAAAGACCATAATCTACAAAGCATAAGAGCATTCAGAATAATATGAAGTGTACAACCATCTTGCAGTCCCTGATTGGTAGAATAAGGGAAGAATTACTTTTTCTATGAAATAATGTAGCCATTTGAAATATCCTAAATCTACAACTGTATTGCAATAGATGTGAAGCCATGCATACCTGTCTTAGAGGGAAAGAGTTTATGTGCCTTTATTTATGCTATGCAGCTGTTTGGTTTTGTTTTTTTTACGTGGGGTGGGTATGGGTTTTTTTCCTCCTCTCGTTTTTCTTTTTCAGTCCCTGTTAAACATGGTGAACCTGTCCCTTCCTCAGTTTTTTACAGCTCTCTAACTTTGGTTTGTGAATCTCCTGAGCAAGGCAGTAATACAGTGAATTGAAAAAGCATATTATACCCTTCAGCCGACGATATAAAATATATGACTGAGCTGAAATGAATTCTTCTAAGAAGAATTTATATTCATTTCTACTTTCTTCATCTCAAAACCAAGTAGTCATTTTTAAGTATGTTCATAACATATCAGTATACTTTTTCTCCCTGAATCAATTCCTGCATTATTGTATTTTAACTTTTTTGTGACCTATTATATATTATAGCAGTGAAAGTTGGCAGGCTCTTATCTTTAAAAAAAGGTGTCCTCCCCTTACATTGGTGTACCTAAATTACATGTCAGCATTTTACCTTAGTGTAAAGTCTACCTTTGAGAAATACAAAACCCAAAGAGTCTACACAACAGATTCTATAGCACATAAATATATATACACACTTTAAAGGCACTGCTGTGTGAAGATTGTGAAATTCCTCTCTCCAGCCTCAACAAAAACTGCCTACAGATTATCAAAGTTTCTTAAAGGTTAAGGAAAAAAAAAAGAAAAGTCCACACATCAAACATCAAGAGGAAAGATTGTCAGAGTTCCACCAGAAAGTACAGCAAAATCCACCCAAAGGAAATTGAAGGGTTAGACATTTTCACTCATCAGGCAGCAGCATCAGTTTAAGTCATAACCACAGCCCTATCATTTGCTACTGTGCCCCTGTCTCAGATACCCATTTCACTGGCCCTGTTATCAGGATGACTTTGTGAACACTTATCAGCCATCTTAGGGTGAGGTCTGGCTGCTTAGCTCAAACCACCTAGAGGGGCAGTTTGAATTGTGAACTTTACACCAAAGCAGTTGAGGCATGCTCCCCAATTCTAATTCAACATCACTTGTGTGTGCACACCAGTACCTTTAATTGACACAGATGTTTCTTAAGTAAATGTGTTTCTGAGCCCTTTAACTATTTAAAGAAAACAACTCATTTAAATTTAATATACTACTCTCTTGACCAGTCTTCAAATGCACCACTGCAACAACTCAATTTACTGGTTGTGTTAATTTGTGGAACATATACTTAAATTAATTAGTAACGATCAATTAGGATGGAAAACAAATACACTTAAGTGCTCTTTTCAGAAGAAAAAGCAACAAAAAACCTCTTTAAACCTCCCCAATGCTGTATTTGGGCAAAGAGGCAGAAAACATACCAAAAAAACCCCAAACATTTCATTCCTATGCAAGTCAGATTTGCGTTCAATCTGCATTTTTCAAGGTTAAAAAAAAAAAGGAAAAAATAAAAAAAAAGAGCTGCTGGCATAACACCAATACACGTTGGTCTTAATTAAGGCTCTATATTAAGTAATTCAATATTCTACCTTTCCTTAATGGACAAATAAAAAGAAATTTAATTGGCAATACTGATAGATTCACACTATAAATTTCATATTAATTTTCTAAGGTACCTTGTTGATTTTTATTGTTTCGAGAAAGTTTGTAATACAAGTCAGTCCAGCATGAAATGATTCAATAAACAAAGAATTCCCTGCAAGTGGCACCTCTTAGATCTCACTACATTTATTTAGAGCCATCCATCAAATGAGATTAGTAACAGTAGTTCCATAAGCACATTGCTCTGTAGTTAAGTCTTTAACTAGCCAACAGTACTTTCCTGCCTTGAGAAAAATACATTAGTCTGAATGTCAGTTGACCAAATGAAACATTTTCTGTGAAAAGGCTATGGAAGATTTCTTCAAATGAAATATTTTATTGTAAACCAGAACTCCACTCTAGCAGATACTGCATTTCACATTTTGTTTTGTTTTGTTTTTTTCCCCCCAGAAAAAATTTTGACTTTTGTTCAAGGAAGTCACTTGAGTCAAACAAACAAAACAAACAAGGAAAAATTATCATTTGAGCCTGTCAAGTTATTTGATGAACATTGTAAACAGAGGACCTCTGAGGTTTTTCATACAACAGATGAAAACAGGAGAGGAAAAAAAAAAATCAAATAAAACTATCTTTTGGCACAAAAGCCACGATGTGGAAGTGAACTGAAGACCTGTAATACATGGTCTTTAATTTGAATAAAGTCATACAGATGCTGTTGGTTTATGAGTGCCTAGTTGCATAAGGAATGCGAAGCAGCACTTATTCAATGTAGGAAATAACATTGCTTGAACAATACCAACATTCACATAGTTACATTGGAACCGCTACAAAAAGTTTAAAAAGGAAAAGGCTGTCTATACTAATAGCCAAATTAACTCATGTTTTCATGACAACTCTATGTCAAAACTGTCTTAAAAATTTTTGAGGTCTTGGGCACAGAGTTAGTTGAGAGCTTCTCCATTCCCAGGAAGATGAACTCCTAAACAATAAGCACATGAGACTGCATGGTGCACAAGTCCAAATATACTGTTTATGTTCAGCATATCTTTCATTTATAAGTGCACGACAGCTATTCTTCTAGAAAAAAGTTACTCAAAACCCCTTTCAGATAGCCATGAAAATATGGAAATACCGTACTTTGCAGTAGAATGCTGCACCCTGTCAGTTCGAAGAACCCTTTCACTTGTTCTGGATCTTTAAGGTTTTGACCCTCAGTCCTGTAACCCAAACTTTTGGGACATTATTATTGAAACAAGAACTGAATCTAGAATTGCAAAGACACAAACAATGCATATATTTTTTCAGCCTTTTTTCCCTGCCTATGAATTATCTGTATAAATCTTTATTTTTTTAAAAGTGTACTTCCAGCCTGCTGTATAAACAAGCCAAAAGGACCCCATATCAGCCATTCCCACACTTGCAAACCCTTTGACATTCATGGTCAGAGAAGTTTTATGATATAGCTTCTACACTCTAATTAAAAAAATTAAAATAATTAAGAAAACAAAAGAAAAAAAACCCAAAAAATTAAAAAACCCCAAACAACAAGCTTTTACAAATAGAAAGGAAAAAGAAGTGAAAGCAATCTCAAGACTTCTCTCCAAACACAACTCACATACATATCATGAATGGGACATAGAGCTTCTCTAAATCAAAAAATAATCCCACAACCTGTGCCAGTCAAATAGCAATACCACAAATAATGCTGCAAGTTAGAACAATATCACTGCATTAACTACAGTTGTCTGGCTCTAAAGTCTGGCTGAAAAAGACAAGATGGTAGGGAGAAGAAAATATTTTGTCTGTCACAGACATATTTGGATATATTGCCCTTTGGCATTTCAGTCCACTGAAAGTAAAAAGAAAATCCTTTAACTCTAGAGTATGCACATGTATAGGTGCTAAGACATCTCAACACAAAAGACTAGGGTATTCAGAAGAGAGTCCGCTAAGAAGAAAGTCAAAGAGAAAGTTTGAAAGTCTAAAAGACACATTTACTCTAAAAAGCTTTGAGACTTCCTGATGAGTTGTTACAAAAGAATTACAGATTTGCTAATAGGTAATGAAAACTAAACTTCAGTATTTTTTTCAGAATAACATTTGTATAAAATCATCCACTTATTTAGGGACTTAAAAAAATAACCAATAACCTTTTCAGAACAGCTCTGCAGGTGCAGCCAGTGATTTAACACTTTTGGACACTTTCATCTTTTAAGAATTTGTACAAAATACAAATGCCTTCTGGAGCTGGGATGAACTGATTACTTCTTTGTTTGCCTTATGATTTCCTAAAATACTGTCTAATATATTATTTAAATAACTTCTCTACCTAATGAGTTGGAGGTTTAAGTGAGTAAACCACACTTTCAATTTGCCAACTTTTTTTTTGTAAAGCATAGTAACGTAAAATTTTAATGAGCAAGGGTCTTTGTTTTTAGTAAAGACGACAAGATTTTATACTCCAGTCACTGCTACAAAAGCATGCTATCAATGAAGAATTAAGATCCCATCACCTGGCCTTGCTGCTTTTTCTTGATTGTTCTAGCACACCTTTGGAAGTGCAGTCATTTTGCTTTTGTTGAATTTAGCATACCTGAAGATTTTAATTTAATGTAGCTAGCAAAATCTCCCACTAGAGGGAGAGAACTGAGACATAAAGTGTCAAAAGATGAGAGAATCAAAGCCTAGCTAATATTGCATCCAAAATCCATTCTTTGGCACCTCATTATAAATGCACACAGTGACAGCAAGCATGACGCAGTCATACAAGGTTTTGAATCATGCATAAAAGGTAATGATGAAGTGTTTAATTCATATCTTGGAATTAACTACGTAGTCCATATTGACCAAACATTAATCGAAATTATTTATATTAATAAGAGTTAATTCCTTAAAATATACAAACTAGAACTGAAGCTGTACAGCAAATGATGTTCCCACTCCTTCCTTCTTTCTACAGACTTAACTTTGAAATGGCACATCTAGGACGCCCACAGAATCCAGAAGCGTTCCCTTTGTTCCAGGACCTGAAAGATCAGTTCCTGTGGGCCACACGAACACAATATGAGACTGGGTCCTCCTGTAATCATCTACACCCTGCCTGCCCATTCCTACCTCCACCCCCATCTCCAAATCCTTTTGTCATTTTATGATAGCAGTACCAGGTACTTCTAGAGATTAAGGACTTGCTAGGGCTAATAACCTGTGGTACTGCTGTAGGCCATCAGCTTCTTCCAGCTGCTCTTTAATCTCCAGACAGTCCCCAGCACCTTCATCATTATTGGATAATTAGCATTAATGAAAGCTATGCATACACAGTGAGAGGATAATACACCCTCAAGCTTGTATGTTAAAAATCCTTACTTAAAAAAAAAGAAGGTATCCTACATGAATCATATCTGCATTGTTAAATGAAAGACTATTTCCCCACCTACCCAAAGGCATAAGCATCAGTTAAGAGACTAATGATCTGTAAAACTTTATGAAAGATAACATTACTGCAGGCTTCAGAAATTAAAAAAGGAAGTCAGTCTCACCTTCTCCCCCCCTTTATTTTCATTACTTTTCTGTACCCATTCTCAGCCCATGCCCTACATCTCTACCCAAGACATTCTCTACCTCTTGGCCAATACCTTCTCCACCAATATTGGCCTTAAGAAATTTTAGGCAAATCATTTTCATGTTCATTGATTTAAAATAAGATGTAACCTCAAAAACTCCAGAAAAATCTGCTGCACTAAACTACTTTGCTTGAGATGTGACAGTTGTCTCCATATGTTACGTGTAATACTCACAATGTACTTGTCTATAGGGCAATAGCCTATTCCTGGTATTCTGCCAGGATTTATATAGATATGTGTGGTCTACTCTCTTCTACTTACTCATCTACTAACTGAAGAGAAATATACTTTAAATTCTGTGCATCCAAATTCACAGCGTTTTGGCCCTATGGTTTCATCACACACCCAACCTGCTAAGCTTTTCAACAATATCATGCAATGGAAAACAAAATTGTATGATCATTGGATATAAATACTTCAAGAAAAAGGATGTGGAAATAAGTATTTACCTTAACATTGTAAATATCGGTTAATGTTGTAAATCATGTCAACTGCATTTGAATTCTGTGTTCACAGAATCAACATTTATAAATCCAGTATCTCAAAACTTTCCTTCTGATTAAACCTCTTCCAAAAATTGCAAGTTTAAGTTGCTTTTTTTTGATGTATTTATTTATTTCCTACAAAAGGTACATCTCAAACTTCCTTTTCTAAGGAGCCTATGATTTTTATCCTAGGTCCTGTAGGCTTGCACTTCCTGCCATGGCAATCCAACTACAACAAAAAGTTATTTTTTGCCAATAGAGAGAAAGGGGCAACTTCATCGAAGCAACATAAACAAGACTAAAATTCCTTCAAACTAAACACTTTAGATCATGGATATTTGTAGGGGCCAGGACCAAAGAGCAACTCCTTGACTAAACGCTCAGTTGTTCCACTGGAAAGTTCTTGATTTTATGAGCTAGGAATCAGGCTCTCCTATGAGCTCCATCATTTACATCAAGTTTAACATGCAGGGCCAGTGGTACTCTGCAAACTTTAAATGGCTTATGTGCCCTGTTGCAATCTCCATTCCAGCACTAAAAAACGAAAACACAAGTTTCTGTGAAGGCTGTTTATTATACTGAACTAGAAAACACTATTCAGATCATTTGGTCAACAGAAGTAAACTGAATACATTTTCTGAGAACTTTCTAACTAACCTCACACAAAATTTAAAAGAGGGATTGCATACAAAGATTTGGTATAACTAATTTTGTAGCAGACTTAAAATACTAGGATATACTACTTTTAATATATTTAATTCAAGTATACTATATACTAAATAGTTTCAGAATCATCTGCAATCTAAATCAGCTAATCCTGCATTTATCTCAATGTTAAAATCCTTTGTACTTACTGGAACTTAGAGAAGTGCTCTTAACATAAGAATGTATGATCATATGGATGGTCATACTGGTTCATACCAAGGATTTCTATAGCAAACTGTTCAGCCTCTAGATGTGGCTACAAGCAGATGCCTAGTAAAGAAGAAAATTAGGACAAGCATAGATGATAATTCCTAATCAATGTCTTCATAGCATCCAGCTAGATTTCCCATGCCTGATTTGTTTTTCATACTTAGTGATCCCAGATGTATCTCTCCTCCAAGTGTTTGTCCAGTCTCCTGTTTAACCCATGTAAACTTGCATCTGCAGTGGCCATTACAGAAGCACCCACAACGTGTTATTTACTCACTTTGGAAGTAATAAAATAAAACAAAAAAATTCCCCACACAAGCAGGAAATGTGTTTAAATAAAGAACTACAAGGGGTTGCTAGCTTCTACAATTAGAGAGCATTAGCATTCAAAGCTGAAGGACAAGAGTTCTCATAATTTATTTGCCCTGCATGCAGTATCATTTCCAAAGGCAGTAAAATGCTAATTTTGGGGTTATCTCGTCTTCTTAATTTCTTTGTTCCAGAGACTAAGATCCAAAAGACCTCTCCTGAATTAGTGAAATATGTCTCGTCTATAATTCAACAATGGACTGGCCTCCACTGAGATTGGAAACAGGAGTCAGACTGGAGAAAACAGTGAACAAATTGCTGCCAACCCAAATGGATATGCAAGAGTTAATGTTACCAGAGCCTTGCTTGGGATAGGAATTAGAGCAAGACTCTTGTGCATTTCAGGGTTTCAGATTCATGTGCTAAGTCTGTCTAGAAACCACCACCCCACCCCCAAATTCTGGAAATGGAGTTATTGATGAAGTCATCCAATCTCTTAGTTTACATAAAATGAAAAGTCTTCTGTATGCTTTAGCTGGCAGTTTCAACGGCATTCTTTTATCCATTCAAAACATAGCAGAGACAGTGCCAGTTTATGTACAATACCAACTGCCAGCAGGAGTCATATTTTTGTTCAGGCTACACTAGAGGACTAAATCTAGAAATCTTCACTACATTTCCACCTACACTACATACAGTCACCTCGTCTAACTCAAATGACTAATGCCTTGAAGTTTCATTCCAGACTGCGCTGTCTTGCCTATGTCCTGAAGTTATATTTGGTTTGGGTTTGGGTTTTCTGCAGGGTTTTTTTGTTGTTGCTTTTTTGAAGCTTACTGACTCACAACTTTCATGTAACACATCAATTCTGTTAAGTGTGTCCACATTAAACATATTTCACCAAGGGAAACACAAAGAATAAACTAGAAGAATGAAGAAGAAACTCTTCATCAGAAGTAGGCAAGCTATGAGAAAGTCAGAAACAGAACTTGTATTTCCAACATCACAAATTCTTCCTCCAATTTAAGAAATGCATTCAATTAAGAAACTGAGGAGCTTTCTTTTCTCTTTTCAGAAATTGTGTAACTTGAAAAAAGTTTACATCACATTTTTAAACAAAATATAATTTGTGGTTTTGGCTCTGCTAGTATATAAATTCCTTCTTCAGTTTTTTTCCCTAGCCTAGACACATATTCTTCTTATGTAGAAAGCACAGTTGAAATGTATACACCACCGCCATCCCCACTACATACACAGCTAAATTAAGTCATCATTTGTGTGGCTTCCCAGATGATTCTAAGGAGATACAGAACATATCAGTGCAAATTAGCAAGCGATAGTAATAAAAAAAATCTGGGGGGCAAAAACCCAAACTAAAAAGAGAGGAATAATTAACAAGGAAGACTAGACCATCAAAAGCTGTTTTATAGTAGATGTAATCTTAAAGTAAATGAGCAAATCAAGTCCTATCAGTATTAGTGATAACAGCTATAAAATTACAGTCTATCACACCTGATGTTCTCCCTTTTTACAGCTGTCTGATTTAAGCACATTTCTTACTAAAGTAGCTGACAGCAACATCTCTACCTAAAGTAATGTGAAATGGTGCTACTGTATCTGAAAGATTTTATCACTTAAAATGTTGTTACAGAGCAACTCACTTCCTTCTTTTTTTCCCACCGTATTCTATATTCTTTTTGTACTTTGTCATATTTTATTTTGAATGTAACACCAAAAGTTTAAACAGCTATTGCTATGTGCCTACGTAACATTTCATGACAATACTGCTTGCATAGAATAATAAAGCTAATATTCCTTTGTTTTTTCTCACTATTTCTATGCTTCATCTTCTCTTCCTGGTTTTATCCTCCATATTATCCTCCTATCACAATACATGTGTAAATGCAACTAGCAGACAAAATAATTAATATAGGATAGCACTTACGTGTAACTCATCTTGCACTGGCAAATGAATGTCCAGAGGGAAACAAATTTTTAAAAACCTTTAAAGGCATATTATTACTCCTTTTAAGGTTGAATGAATGCATTGACTACTAAGGAAAAGCATTATCTTAAGAAAATTTGGACAAACTGACAGCACTGTATAATTTCTAGACTGTATTTTAGACATGTACTTTTTGCTGTTCACAACTTGTATCACCTCACAACAAACAATATCTTCCCAAAGATATCTTGCTTTTTTGACGTGAATTTATTTGTGAATTTATTTGCAATAAAATTACACATTACTTACAAGATAAACAGAATTTTGATAGTTTAAGTTCATAGAATCATAGAATATCTCAAGTTGGAAGGAACCCATAAGGATCATCAAGTCCAACTCCCTGCTCCTCGCAGGGCTACCTAAAACTAAATCATAGGACTAACAGCATCATCCAGACGCTCCTTGAAGTTATCTTAAAAACAAAAAACAAAAAACATAACTGGGAAAACAAAGTACAGATAGTAACAGTAAAGCTGTATATACTCAAATATTTTAGTAGATTTAAATTTCAGAACAAAATCATGGCTGTAGCTAGGTATGAAATAATCACAGACACTGTTTTCCAAAAGATTTATTTTTTTACTTCAAAAAAGGATTTTTTTCTAATGAAAATATCCTAGAAATTTCTAGTTGTTATGCCTCTGTATAGTGAGCAATTAAGTATTCATTAGTTTTTCTAAGATAATTTCATATTCAAGCACAAACTTAAGAGTAAGGAGAAAGAGTTAAAAGAAGCCACACCAGATCTTCCTGATATAGCACAGCTTTGTGTACTCAGCTTCCACTTGTATTAGCCTATGCCTAAATAATCAAAGACTTGGAATGCACTTCCAATTGTTTCAAGAGCAATTATATTGCCAAGAATCATAGAATCATTGAGGTTGGAAAAGAGTACAGCTCAAATTTGTCTGTTCACTGTCTTCCCCCACACACACCTTGGGCCCGTCTAACAGCCATTAGCATACTTTCAAAGTTATATTGTTTCCCAGTTACCATTTGCATCAGCATATTAAGCTAATATTTCCCAAATAGCAAAAATGTGAAAAACCTCAGAAAATGAGCAAAATAAGCCACAGTAAACACCCACTCAACTTGTGTGAGATAATTAATAACAGACTTTCAGAAGCTTGGGTGTGGTGGTGGTGGTGTTTGGTTGGTTGGTTTTTAACTTCCAAGTCACAGAAGTAGGCCAGCTGTGTTAAACAGGACTTAAACCATCATACCTGTAATACCTAGTTTTTCTTATTAACAAGGACTACTTTACGGATTCTTTCTGCCAGTCCTTCAATACCATGGTAAGTATTAAAAAAACACTATAGCCTTTTGAAACAGTTTCACGATACTTTTAGAAGCAAAGAAGCTTCGAACTTCAGCCAATATTAGCCTTATAATTTATTTCTCTGACTTGTAAGAATCTCTTTTCTTTTTCACAAAAAGTTTAACATATCCATAAAGTTACATTTTATTTCCCCCCTTGGAGAAGTAAGGACTTCATATAGAAACGAAAACCTAAGCATTATTCTGCCTTTATTTGCCATAAATCTATATATACTCTAGTCTTCCTGCTGAAAACAATTTAAAGCATGGAACTTCCACAAAAGCAAGTAAACAAAATTGTTTATTTTTCGTTTCTCAGTGAATGAGGATTCATCTTTGATTCACCTGCTTCTGTCTTTCAGGAATACCATGATAATGAAAACTCTTTGTCCAGGTCCATTTCCTGAAAAAGCATTTGTACTAATTCACAAGTATAAGCAGACTAAAACAAAGTACCTCCCAACAATGTCAGAATCAGTTACGTCTGAGGGTGTAATCAGAAAATATAACTTTTTTTTTTTGCCTAGCAGGGCACTGGAAGAAAACATTATTAGACCACACAGCTCTAGATAAGGGCAGAATATTCTTTTTTTGGTCCTATCTTTTCCTGTTCTCTCACCAATGACACAGAAACCTTGTCGGAGACGCATTCGAATATTTGTGAAATATTAGGTGATGCTTGTTGTACGCAGCTCTTTAGAGATATTGTTCAGTTTACTGCACCAATATGTATACATGCATATTAGAGTCAAAGATACATGTATGCATTACAAAGTCAAGAATTCATACTAAGAAATGGTCTTACACAGGTAGGAGATCTTACAACAGTCAATTAGGATTCAAAGAATAAAAGTACAGAAATTAGTTCCTGAGATCACTTGTGGCAAGGATGCTGAGACTGTGAGCAAAGGAGGTGGGACTATGGCCTGACTTAAATCTTCTCTATGTTTTGCATCAAGGATGTAATAAGCTTAACTTGTTTATACCTACATAATATAGTATCAGGTGGGTCTGCACAGATAAGATCTTACACTAGACACAGCAATCAAAGCCAAGAGCAGTGGAAGAAAGTGTGCTTTGTAAGATAAATACATCAGGGACGCTGCATGTTCTAGACTGAGGCTGCATATTATAAACTATATAAAAGTATAGGAACTGCCCTACTCTCTCAGTCTGAGTGAGAAATTGTCAATAGGAAAAAGATGGCATTTTTTTCCCTTAAATGAAACTTGAAAGAGTATGCCTTTCCCCCAACTGCTACACATTCCATACTTTTGACATCTATCCATCCACCAGCTGTTAAAAAAAAAAAATTCTTGACCATTCCTGAGTCTATTCTCTGCGCTACTTCATCTCTAAGACTAAAACACACAGATGTGAAATGATTGTAAAAAACATCACACTAACATATTTAAGCAAAAAACCCAAAACAAAACCAAAAAACACACACCCCAAGTCTATTAGATTCTCTAACCCTCTTCTCTGAGGGGAGCCAGGTAAGATTAAGAGCTTCTTCAACAGAGTAAATATGAAGCAGGAAGTGTATTAATCATGTTCAATCTAATTTTTTTTTAAGAGGTTTTGGGTATAAGCAGAGTCTGAAAAGCTGGCAGGAGTCCCAGATTTTGCCTACATTGCCCCCCCAAGCCTTTCCCCTCAAACTGTCAAAATAACAAAATAATTATGGCAGTTGCATAACTTTGATCACCCTACTTCACCACCAGCATTTATGACTGTGGATTTAAGAAACTTCCACAAAGGTCCAACAAGAGATATTTTTCTTTGTCTTAGAAAAGGAAAATCGTTTTGCTTCATTCTATATTATTTAGCCAGGTCTTTTTTAATTTTTATTTTTTTTAACTGAGGTCCACAAAAAAAAAGGTTTAAAAGCACTCCCCTGAATTGTAAAACTTTAAAAAACATGTGATATCCATAGGGGAAAAAAAAAGAAAAGAAAAAAAAATCTGTTTGTATTTCAAGCCTGGCTCTAGAGACTGGAACAATTTATCACAAGGAAAATACTTGTATGACAAAGGAAAAATACAGCCCTTGGCCTTCCATGTACACTCTTCAGAGACTCCAAACACTCAAATATCCCTAATGAAAACCTCATTCTCCACTATACTACTTCAGACATTCAGATGGTGTAACTTAACATATTGGCAAATTTATAATAGTTCATTACAAGAGTAACTCAGTTGCAGGTTAAGCTGACATTATTACACACACACAAGTCTACATTGAAAAAACATGGCTAAGATTGCAAAGTTGAGTACTCTAAGATTAGGAAGATGATAGAATTCACTCTGCCAGGACTTATTTTAGTCATCTTGTGCATATGCATTATGACAAAATCTTTTGCCATACCTCAGCCCCACACAAGACCTTTGCTTCAATGAGCAAAAAGGATGGAAGGTGTTCCCGTTGCAAGAATCTACACAATATTTTATTTCACCTTCACAGTTCAGAGGATGGCCTTTTCAGTGACACATTCCTTACATATCTTGTACATCCCAAGCCACCCTTTACGTACAAAGGAGACAGTAATGTACTGATTCAAAACAGAGAATTCAGAGACAGTGAAATGCAGGTCAGAAATATCTCCTTTCTTGTATCAGTTTGAAATGCCTGTCAGAGCATCCAGTAATGAAAGAACAGTTGGTAAGTTCAAAATCCACTGAATGCAAATACAGTTGTGGAGCTTGGGACTTCTGCCAGTCAGATTCTGAGGAATCAAGTCAGGCACCGAGGAAATACTTGCACTGTATCATATAAGATCTCCTCAGCATAGATGTTTCTCCAGAACAGCGCTCAATTATTTTTGTCTTGTCCTTTCTCCTTCTGAAATCACTTGCTTAAACACAAGATGTTTCCCCCATTTTAACTTATTTTCATGCAAGTCTCTTAGAAAGAAATTCTGTGTGATTACTATTAAAGAAGGGGATGAATACTCTACTGGATGACCACTAGACTTTGTAACTAGCCCTAATCTCTCCATAAAGCACACGTCCTAGGTGTGTTTCATCCCAGATATCGCAGAAACGTTGTTCTAGGCGTAGGCTTGCCTGACAGATAATCCCACTGGGCTTCTATTAGCAGTCCGGGGAGATGAGTCATATATTGTCCAACACATGCCGATGACAAAAAAGTAAGGGAGGCCAAGGAAGTTTCCATTCTAATTCAGACCACAGAAGGGCAGCGACTTGAGAGGGGACAGACTTCTCTACCTATTCTTTCCAATGTTTATTCCTGCAGCACTTATTCTGATCCTGGTCCTTTCCTAGTTCTACCTAATTCCCCATCCCAGCCCCAGTCTATTCATGGACTGGAGCTACTGTCTCACTTCCATCCCACTCCATCGTGCAGTGTGGCCTCCTCTCACTCCTCAAGGTGCACCATTACAGTTCTCTTGACCCATCCTGGATCCCTTTCTGATTTCTTTCACCTTTTCTTTCAAATCAAGGTTCTGCTTTTTTCTTTACAGCCCACATTTCTAATTAATTCCCTTTCCGTTTAAAGCATCCAATTTTGTAATCTCAGATTCTTGTCCCTTCCCCATCTAGTAAGTACTAGTTTTCTCCCGTTATCTGATCTATACCATCAAATCTCAATCTCCACTTTCTTCTCTCTAAAGTCTCAATGTCAACCAGTTCTAGTATTCCCGACTAGCCATCACTTCCCATTCTCGCCTAACTTCCAGTCCCAACACTCTATCTATCACTGTAAAGGCACTATCCAGCATTAAGTCTAAATCCCCTTGCCTCCCCCCATCAAGTTCTAAGACCATTTTCCTACTCATATTAGGTCCAATTCACCCTCTACAACTGATGAGGCAATTTTTTTTTTTAGTTTGGTACCATCATCTTCATCTTACATGTAGCATACTGCATGTAAATATGGTTTTCAAAAGCTCATAGCTTGGTCAAACTGGGGTGTTTCACAGAGTCCTGGGAAAATACACCTATACAGGTCATGTTTTTAAACAGACACATATCTTGTGCTCTCCACAATGATGATAGCATTTTCCAAAGAAAAAGTCATAAATTTTTGCTTTGTTTCCTCTCCCCATCCCCACAACGGGAAAAAAAAAACAACTTTTCTCATCCTGAGAATGTGCTGAAGCAAATAAATTGAAAATCTCAAAATTATTCAGGCTCAGTTAGACCTTTGATATAGAAAAGGTCAATCAAAAAGTTAATCTACGCCTAAACTCAGGTTTGTAAAGAAGGTATTGTAAACAGAAATTATGAGAAAACATACTAATAAATTGGTTTACTTCATCACTTACTACTGGTAGTACACTCTAGTAGATCATGTGGGTTACTTTAGCATGAAGATAGTTTTGTCATTTGATTGTGAAAACAGTGACTCTGCTTCAGCTCCCTTTCTGTATTCTACCTAATTTTAAAGATTTCTGTACTCTGCCTCACCTTAAACACCTTAATATTTAATCCATTGTCATATCCCAATGTACAGAGACCTGACATTTTGAAATTTATTTTACTGACCAGTTAAGAAAAGGCCCCTCTTTTTTTCTAAGTCTATTACTCTTTCCTATTCTTCTCTTGCACACACCTGACCAGAATGTACGACAGTGTCACAGGCAAGGTTATAAATGGAACTATCCCTTCTGGAAAAGGCAAGTCTTGGAAGAATAACAATTTGTACACTGAATTCAAGTATTGTCAAAGGACCCTTAGCTCCTTTATTATGGATAGTGTTACAGTTTATACATCCTACCACCTGATGAGTCAAATAAAAGTGAAGAAGCTTACAAGTCTATTGCTATCTACCAACACATTAAACACATTATGTGCCTCAGCATGAGTTTTTCCTTTAGAACAAGAAACGGAAGTCTGATTTTTTCATTTGCTCTTTGTAGATAGGTTGGGGTTTTTTATTATTCATGCTAGTATGCTACCGATGCCTCTGCTGACTCTTAAAACATCTGGCCCACTGCTTAAGATTCCTGGAGTTCAATGATATCAATCCACGCTGATAATCAGAGGACCCTCAATTAAGTACCCACAAGGCAACCAATGGTAAACAAGAAAACATACAAAAGGACAACAGATGAATTCTTCCCTATCCCAATTCTCAGAAGCCATTAGAATTCTTTTTGCCTTAGATTTGAAATTCAAGTTCCAGTGAAAATTCATTAAATGTTCATAACGATATAAAACCTGAGACAATCAAGTGATTCTGTGTAATAAATCATACTGAAGACAGAAACCACAAAGAGTTGAATGAGCTAAGTACATCCTAGGTCATATCTCACTGTCATCTGTTTGATCAAATTATACATTTCCCCAACAGCACCAATAATTGAAGATCCACTGTTACTAGAATATTTCACTCTAACTGGGAAAAAAAGAAAAATGTTAAAAAGTAATTGCATGAGACCTCATTGAAACCAGCGCTGGCTTACTTAGGAGAATTGCCTTATTTTTAATCCTTATGTGAATTTTACAACAGTAGCTTAAGTTTAAATCTATTACCTCGGAACAGGAGAGAGAAAGTAAGTGGACTTCTGGATTCTATCTCTCTTTCTGGTAAGCAGCAATATGTTTTGAGGTTATAACAGCAAGTAACAGGATTAATCATATAAACGATACCAAATCATTAAACGAAACAGTATAATGGTGTGACATATGCAAAGCCACTAACAGAGAAAGGAGACAAAGGATTTGGTGCTTGTGATAAATGAGAAGGGCAATTGGAAAAGTGTAATGGACAGAAAACATTTGGGAATTTTCATTTTCCTGAACAATATACCAGATGTAGAAGAGACGTTACTCGCTGTAGCAATGCTGGGTGGGGGGGGGGGGCTGAAATGTATAGTATCGATATATTTTATCACAGTCTTCCTTCAGTCTCGGAACTACATACTAAGCAACTAGACTGTAACTTTCCCTGTTTGGCTCTGTCTTCAAATGAAATTCTTTTCATAAATATTGAGGAATTCAGATTAATAGACAATTATCTACTGTAAAAACCTCAAATAACTATGAAAACCAGGAAGTGTTTATTCTCTGCTATGTGGGTAAATCAGTTTCAAGCTATTTGCTTTTTCCATCGTTTAAACTTGCTCCCTCTCAGTTTTATCCGAGAACACTGCTAGTGTGGCTCAGTGGTGCAGTTGTGTAAAACCATATGCTCAGAAGACTGAGGGCTGCTTAAGCCTGTCAACAGCCAGACATATCACTGCTGACATATGCAGCAGTTATCAAACCGATGACTGAATGTCACTGGTCATTAGACTTATTTTCAGTCATCCAGCTATAGCGACATGACCTGTAACTCTTTTCTGCTACTGCAGGATACAAGGACCAATAGTCTGACTCACCTAATTTGGGAAAGAGTAGAATGTGGATAATATCCTCAGTTGCTATGACAGCATTCCAGGCAGCGTGTGATCCCAGATCCACAAAGCCTGATAACAGGACAAACAGAGTCCAAGCTCTAAAAGATAATGAAGATGCTTTTGTTTTACTTTTTAGACACATTTCTAAACGGGAAGAGATGTCAAGCTGCACAAGCCTCGTAATAACCACCCTTCATAAAATATGGTTTCTCCTAGGGCTATTTCTCATATATGCAAGGGGAACAATGAGAAGTCAGGATGGCACAGAGAGCTGAAGAGCCCAAGACCAACCCCCGGTCCTTGTGTTCATAAGAACCGCTGTTGTGATCATTCCTGGGAGGAGCAAGGGAAACATTTCCTTGCCCTATTTCCTAACTGATCATGTGGGAACTATCAAAAAATCAGGTCAGAAGTCATGCACTAACAAGTATTACTTTGCAATCATAATATGAAATGTGATCTAAATTGTAAATCCAACACTGTATCTTCCAGTTCCACAAACACTGTCCAAAACTTGGTAATATTGAATGTGAGCATTTCTCCTTTTCCATGAACACCATATGTTGTATTTCAACCTTTCTTTTTGATGCTACCTCACTAACCTTGTGAGAGTTCACTTGTTCTTAAAGTAAAACAAATGGCAATTGGTTATTTATTCAGAAAATATACTAATTTCTATCCTAGCACTTGACAGAAATTTCTATTGCATAAATACAAATCTTATTTCAGTAATTTACCATAGAAAATAAATTAATATTAAATGATTAATATGAACATAAATTATTACCTGTATTTATATAACAATATCTACATGTACAGTATTTTATTCAGAGAAAACTTTATGCTTAAATGTCTTACTTAACAGTCCTTTCCTAATGATATTACCAAGAGTCATACCAGCTAATCAGGGCAGATGACATTAACAAACTATCCTCCCAAAGGAAATGGATCTTCTATACCAGCATTTCTACTGCAGTCATCAGGCCACAGCTTAACAGTTTGTGGCACAGTAATCTTCAGCATGATCATTCATCCAATTACTGCTGAAATAGTGATATTAATCTACTCATAAAGGGCAAGTTAAGGGCCAACTGCCAGCAGTGGAAAATACTTGGTATGGATAATGTGTTACAGACCTGGTTTCATCTGCTCTTACCGATTTCAGCAGTCTGCACGATTTGACTTCATTTTTGAGTGGATAAAAACACAGAACACAAAACTGGGTCAAATCACATCTGCGTATTACCTGTGATGAATATCTTCAGCATCACTAATAGCATAAGACAGCCTCATACTCTGGTTTATCAGGCATATTCCAGCAATGCAGACTCCCAGCCTGACACATCACCACGACACACGACTCCACACATTGCTTTTGCCCCACGATCTTGACCAGGACCTCCCTCAATACTTCACATTCCTAGAAGCATCTGATCTCCCCTAGGGTTCAACATTTATAACTGATATGATAATTTTGGTCTACAGTTTTAAATCTTTGGAGACTGTTTGACAGGCAGTAATAGAACATTTGCCAGGGAACTTTTGAAACATGCACACAAACACATGCATACACTTTTTCTTAGGAAGCACCCAAGAAGATACAGGTCCTTAGGAAAACAATAAAAAACATAGTTGGTGGGGGGAGGGGCGCACAGAACAACACGTATTTGGGACAAGGTTGCCCCAGGAAACTCAATTTCCATTCTTCTTTTATAAGCCACAATTCAGGCTTGGTGCTTGCCATGCAAAAAGTACACACTTTTAGAAGAAGTGAGCCTCAAATAAGTTTTCCTGTTCCTCATCATATATTTATATTGCCTGCTCTTTAGCTCACAAATGGGAATGCGGCAAAGAATGACTGAATACCTCAGCTAGTGCCATTTTTTTACTTCTCTCCTTGCATGTGAAAAAGGCCAACAGACCTTTCTGAACTGCTCAATTTGCTTCACTTCATGGAAAGAAAGTTATAACCCACACTAACTTCCACAAAATAAACACGGTTTATACAATCCAATAACATTCATAATGAATAGAGTCATATTCCCTAAATCATGTTTCAAGGAACTTTTTATTTCTCTATGATTAACAATACAACAAAAATATTAAAAGCATTATGCAAAAACCATGCCCTGCACACAAGTCAGTCATGTCAACTATATTTGTTAAAGTACAGTGTAGTTTTCAACATTCATTTGCTGCCCAACAAGTAATGTCACTTTAAATGTCATCCAAAAGGATTAATTGTTTTTCTGAAATATATCTGTGATAGTAAGATTTTGCTTAAACTTAAGGGACATTCATCTTCCCTTAAAGACTTAACACAAAAAAGAATTGAAAATCTAAAATTTTGATTAAACATTTTTGCTATGATTATATGGTAATATCTTATTACACACAATCTTATTAACAATTTGCTTCTTTCAATTAGCTTTCCAAAGCTACAGAGTGGGAAGACATGTTACTGCTGTTCCTGTACAATCATAAATCATATGAACTGGTATTTAAGACTCCCATGCACTGCTCGTTCCAAATTCTGCATCTCCACAGACAATTTTAGAGGCATAATTGCGTTTAATTACCTGCAGCGGCAAACTGAAACTTCAGCAAAATTACTCTGTTACCTTTTCTTGTTGCGTACCAGCTCAAACAATTGTTTTTATTTTGTGGTTGCACACTGCCTTTTTACGTTACTTCTATTATTCATCTCCCCCTTTACTTCAAAGTATTTTTTGGCAATTGCAAACCTGCCAAATTGTAAGATGAATAGAACATTGTAATAAATAATGGCATAATCTATAGGCCTTCCAAGTTTCTTTATAATTTACAGTATATTTTTACTTTATGAATCAGAAAATAAGCAGCTTTATGATTTATTAGCAAATGGGGGGGAGAACCTACTTCATTTTCAGCAAAAAAACTATATTGCTTGATTTATATTTATGCTTTAGTTTTAAAAATTAATAAAGGCTTCCCTTGCAAAAGCACTTATTCCCCTCTACTTTCTCAGCCTGTACTTTAGAGGTTTCCTCTCCCCTAAACACGCTGAGTTACCAGCTGTGTCCTATCTTCTCAAAGACTGCTTTGGCCAAGAGTGTAAAAGACAGGACAAGACAAACAGCTGCTTTAATGGGGAAAAATTATGCCTATAAAACTACAAATACGCAAATGGAATGGATACAATTTATCACATTCATAAGCAGTGTTCCAATTTAACGTTTTATTATTTCTGAGATATGAGATCACAGCAACTATACTTTACATTTATACATGCTAAGCTACTTTATTGACCGTTCAGTCATTCCATAATTATCTATTTCATTCTCAAATATGTTTTGGACTTAGTACTGTTTTCCTGTCAAATGTATAAACAAAACCCTTTACAGTTGATTCAAAATACCACAACCTTCTTCTAAACACATCATTGGAGTCAAAATAAAATTTAAACTTGCTATTTGATATTGCAAGTTACAGCTAGAAGCTCTAAAACATTAGTGTTTCCTTTGGATCGATTAGCTAGGCTTTATTTCAAGGGCTGTCCTGCTACTAGAAACTGAGGGACTGCCTAGATATCAACTGCCTTATAACCTGCTTTAGTTCAAATAAGTAATAGGTGTTTGAGAGGTGCAAATTATTAGGGAAAAACCTGTATTATTGTATGAAGTCATTATCTAGCGAACTACCAATGGAAGTCAGGATTTTGTAAAATTATCATGTAATGACCCAAAGAAACATAGAAGAAAGAGGAGCAAATGTGACAAAACCAAATTGAAGTATTAGTTATCTCAGTGATGAAAACAAACATTGCTCTATGATGTATATTGCTGTACGGTTTACAATTGAGTAATTATGGGTGTTTGAAGTACATATCTTAATACTGTCTTTGATTAATTTTGTCTTTATGCATCTTTTAAGGCACAACATCTTACTTGGGGGAGCAATTCTTAAAGAAATACAATCGATAATTTTATAGATGTACTTTCAATTTTTATTAGGTCGGAAAACAGCCTTTCCTTTCCAGACAGATGCTGCATAACTATAATTAATTTACAATAGAACAGTTTTTGAGGGGTTATCTGCTTGGTTTTTTGCTGCTCTACTCCTGTAAAGACATCAGCTATAAGTGACAATTTTCTTAAGCTATAATTTGCTACATTCAGGTGTACAGCTTCAGATAGCATTACAAGAACATTTTGTTAATCATACACCATGGTCTGAAGGTACAGATTTTGTGTTTGGTTTTATTGACGGCAGGGAGCTGTACAGCGTTTTAACTGGTTGCCTATAGATGGTCTGAATTTCACCTCCATATATTGGAGAAAGAACACTTTAGCATCCCATTGCCTACACTTCCAAGCTCCACTCAGCTTCATTTCTCAACATACCTTTTCTGCTTTGGTTTCATGCTCTTACTTTCATAAGATAAGGGAAGGTTATGGAGCGGTTCATCTTGAGGGCGCTCACAAGGCATGAGCGGGACAACCAGGGGATCAGGCCCAGCCAGCACGGGTTCATGAAGGGCAGGTCCTGCTTGACCAACCTGATCTCCTCCTATGACCAGGTGACCCGCCTAGTGGATGAGGGAAAGGCTGTGGATGTGGTCTACCTGGACTTCAGTAAGGCCTTTGACACCGTCTCCCACAGCATTCTCCTAGAGAAGCTGGCGGCTCACGGCTTAGACAGGTGTACTCTGCGCTGGGTCAAAAACTGGCTGGACGGCCGGGCCCAGAGAGTTGTGGTGAATGGAGTTCAATCCAGTTGGCGGCCGGTCACGAGCGGTGTTCCCCAGGGCTCAGTTTTGGGGC
>NW_008795695.1:18917523-18921588 GCF_000699145.1 Aptenodytes forsteri | reverse complement strand
AGGAGGCTGAGGGGAGACCTCATTGCTCTCTACAACTCCCTGAAAGGAGGTTGTAGTGAGGTGGGTGTCGGTCTCTTCTCCCAAGTAACAAGCGATAGGACGAGAGGAAATGGCCTCAAGTTGCGGCAGGGGAGGTTTAGATTGGATGTGAGGAAAACTTTACTGAAAGAGTGGTTAAACATAGGAACAGGCTGCCCAGGGAAGTGGTTGAGTCCCCATCCCTGGAAGTATTTAAAAGACGTGTAGATGAGGCGCTTAGGGACATGGTTTAGTGGGCATGGTAGTGTTGGGTTGATGGTTGGACTCGATGATCTTAGAGGTCTTTTCCAACCTTAATGATTCTATGATTAGAATAATTTTCCCAATCTTGTACTTCCTTGCTTGTGTTTCTGTTCTCTGAAGCAAGCTTATTCTGTTTTCTTCTGCTGCTCTCAGTACATTGCAAAGGGTTATGATGCCTACAGTGGATCTGAAAGTTGAGGTTTTCCTCAGTTATGTGTTCTGGGGTTTTTTTGCTATATCACTAGGCAGGGACACTGAGCTTCTACTTATTAGTGCCAGTCTTGTGGTTTATGTGTAAATAATCTTGAAATGCGGACATGTTCAAAGGTGGCATTCCTTTTGTTTTCTACCACAGTCATTCCTTCTCTCATTTCTTGCATGATCATTAAACAACTGAGTAAGCATGGCGAGAGCAGACAGCAGTGTGTACGCTTACATCTCAGTCTATGCTGCTACACAGCGCTTCTGTGACACAGGACCACAGAGTGTCTGAGTCTGGAAGGCACCTCTAGAGATTGTCCAGTCCAACTCCCTACTCCATGTAGGATGCCCAGGGCCATGTCCAGTCAGGTTTTCAATATCTCCAAGGATGGAAACTCCCCAAGCCCTCTGGGCAACCTGTGCCAGACTTTGACCACCTTCCCATTAAAAAAAGTTTCCTCTTACTTTTATGTAGAATTGTGCCCAGCATCCTGTCACTGGGCACCACTGAGCAGGGTCTGGCTGTGCTGTCTTTACTCCCTCCCCCATCAGGTGTTTATGCACATGGGTAAGATCCCCCTGAGCTTCCCCCAGGATGAGCTGTCCCAGCTCTTTCAGGCTCTTCTCGTGTGCTCTGGTCCCTTAATCACCTTCAGGGCCCTTTTCTGGACACACAGTATGTGTGTCCCTGTCTCACATGCTGGGGAGTCCAGCACTTGACACAGCAGCCCTGGCAAGGCTGCATCTGCAATGAGTAGAGGGGAAGCATCACCTCCCCCAGCCTGCTGGCAATGCCTTTTGACACCATCACAGTCATCAGAAAACACATTCCTAAACAGACAGAAAATCTGTTTTGTTGCTCTCCTCATGCTTCATTCAATGGTTTTAAACATACCATGTATGATTTAGTTGATAGTTTTCTTTGTCCTTCTGAGATTTGCTACTGCGTTGCATTCCCCTCACTATCACTTCCTAGCTGGAGAATTAAATATTATATTCATTTAGTTCTAGAATTTTATCATTGTTTAGGATGTAAGCATGATAATAATAATAGTTAATTCACAAGAATAGAAACATAGGAGCATATGCAGACTGTAGATTCTGCAATCTCGCAATTTAAACCCAGATGCAAACAAATACAAACATTTCCTATCAAACACAAATAATTAAAAATATTCTGGATTAATCAACACATTTAACTTTGCTCTTTGATTATTTTTCATTAAAATATAAAACCAAGCAAAAATTAAGAGATTTTTCAAAATGAAGAAATCTTTTTCTTCTGAAAATGTTGAAATAAAACTCTAACATTCTTCTACATTTTTCAAAACAAAATTGAAGTGTTCATCCGATAAGTTCTGACTGCAACTAAATAATACTTTGAAAGCAGTAATTTCATATCTGTAGATTTAAAAGCAGCTGTTGTCCCTGGATTTCCATTTATTCTTGGTAGAACTAAAGGCAAATAATTAAGAATCAGACTATCATCTGGTATGAATTAGCAAAATTCCATGGGAATGAATATAAATGCAAACAGGCAAGCAAACAATAACTTAGAATCTAGCTATTAACTGTGATTAAAACTGCTCTGTTTGGCAGTTTATCATCCAGCCAATTATCAGGAAAATTAATTACTTCCTGAAAATCATATTGGAGATCCTTCGATATAAAATACAAAAATTGACAGAATTATTTTATCTCCCTTCTGCAGCATGTATCACTGTAATTAGTATCTATTTTTAAATCCATTCTTCTCACTTCACAGATTTTGTCATTTCTCACACCATCTGAAAGAATCCTAGGATTTTGGGGCTTCTGATTCAAACCTGGTCTTTAAAAACACTAGCTTCAGCTTGGAGAGTACATACTTCAGTTTTTAAAAGGCAATCAGAAAACAAATACCCTGTTCGTCCTACCCAGCCATCTGAGCAAGAAATATAACGAGCCAGATAGCAGAACAGCAAAACCACAGTAGAGTATAAAGCTGCCTAACTCATTTAGGACAAGATTTTATTACTTTTGCCCACATGGTGTCAATTAACCCCATCAGTGTTTATATGAGAATTAAAAATATTGTTTCTAATAGTAATAAAATGCTTTAAAACTCAGGGTGTCATAACAAATTTAACAAATTTTACAAAGACAGTCTTGTCACATCCTTAAAGATGTTATTACCACATTAAAAGTGTGAAGGAATACTGCATAGATTGAAGAGGAGCCTAATTTTTACAGGAGCTCTGAACAGACCCTAGTTGTAGTACAGATGGTTATCATCTTTGCAGATACATCCAAACAGTTGATAGTTTTCTGACAATTAAAAAGGGAAATCGCCACTAGTAAAGAAACAAGCTTGTATAGATTTGCTACTATCTATACAGTAATTGAACCAGGTATTATAGCAGCAACAACAAAAAACACATGGCATTAAATTCAAGACATTCTTACTCATGGAGAACGTAAATTGCTTTTTAATTTCCTGACCTAATAGTGCAAAAGGATGAGCGCTGCAAGTAGATTACCATATCATAATCTCATGGAATTAGATAGGTTAAATACCCCGTTACAAATACTGGGAAAAGACTACAGAGGAAAACGTACTGAGTATTCTGAAAGTAGGAAGCTGACTTATTAAACACAGCAAGAAAAAGAAAGATATAAAATTTTGGGTTACAAAGCTACTGGATAATTTTGGGTATGCATCTTTTAAGCAAAATGACTTTATGACATCAAATGTCTGCCTGGTAGAAGTTATACTAGTCTTCAGTTAAAACATATACAAATTACACACACCACCCTTCATGCTAAAGATCTTTTCAAACAGCCTTGTTTTGTATGCACCAGGTGTGTATGTCTGATGGTAACACATTTTTTTCTATGCTACTCACCAAGAAGACTACTCATGAGCACCCCTGCACTGGGTCTGGCTAGGATGGAGTTAATCTTCTTCATAGCAGCCTGTATGGTGCCGTGCTTTGGCTTTGTGACTAAAGCAGCACTAGTAACACACCAGTGTTTCAGTTACTGCTGAGCAGTGCAAGCACTGAATCGACTCTTTTTCCCCACTCTTCCCAGCCAGCAGTAGGCTGGGGGTGCACAAGGAGTTGGGAGGGGATGCAGCCAGGGCAGCTGACCCCAACTGACCAAAGGGATATTCCATACTACATAACAGACAGACAGCATGGCTTCACCAAGGGCAAGTCCTAAGCCACTAGACTAACCTAGTGGCCGCCTATGATGGAGTGACTACACCAGTGGACACGGGAAGGGCTACAGATGTCGTCTATCTGGACCTCTGTAAGGCCTTTGACACGGTCCCCCACAACATCCTCCTCTCTAAACTGGAGAGGTATGGATTTGAGGGGTGGACTGTCCGGTGGGTAAGGAATTGGTTAGATGGTGGCATCCAGAGGGTAGTGGTCAACAGCTCAATGTCCAGATGGAGATTAGTGACAGGTGGCATCCTGCAGGGGTCCATATTGGGATGGGTGCTGTTTAATATCTTCACCAATGACCTAGACAGTGGGATCGAGTGCACCCTCAGCAAGTCTGCAGATGACACCAAGCTGAGTGGTGCGGTCAACA
>NW_008795695.1:18912041-18917065 GCF_000699145.1 Aptenodytes forsteri | reverse complement strand
GACCTTCTTGCAGCCTATCAGTACTTAAAGGGGGCTCATAAAAAAGACGGTGGCAAACTCTTCAGCAGGGCCTGTTGTGACAGGACAAGGGGGAATGGCTTTAAACTAAAGGGGGGTAGATTCAGACTAGATATAAAGAAGAAATTTTTTATGCTGAGGGTGGTGAGACACTGGCACAGGTTGCCCAGGGAGGTAATGGACGCCCCATCCCTGGAAACATTCAAGGTCAGGTTGGACGGGGCTGTGAGCAACCTGATCTAGTTGAAGATGTCCCTGCCCACGGCAGGGGGATTGGACTAGATGACCTTTAGAGGTCCCTTCCAACCCAAAGCGTTCTAGGATTCTATAATGTGAAGAACTGGGCAGGGGGTGTTGGTCTGGGAGGCAGCCATTGCTCAGAGGCTGGCTGGGCATCAATCTACTTGTGGGAGGTGGCGAGCGACTGCCTACGCATCACTTGTGTTCCCCCCTCCACCCCTCCATTCCTTTATTTAGACTGTCTTTATCTTGACACACAAGTTTTCTCACTTTTGCTCTTCCTGTACTCTCCCTTGTCCCACAGGGTGGGAAGGTCGAATGTGTGAGAGGCTGTGCGATGCTTAGCTGCTGGCTGGGGTCAGCTCACCGCAACCCCTTAGAAATATACTGCCCTTGTGCAATTCTTCCCTATTTTTCTAAATCAGTCATAGTTTTGTAGCCTCTGCAAATGTTGGCGGATCATGGAACTTTACAGTACAACCTATGGAAATGACTGTGGTCCACAAGATCAGGTTTAGCTTAAGCATCGAGTCACATGCATTTGGACTAATGAAGAAGCAGCAATTACTGCAAGTGTGTGCTAAAAGAGTATAAAAAAAATTAAAAGGTAAGGTCACAAGGCTAGTCCTTGTCTTTTCCATTCCTCATTTACTGAGATCCCCTAGATTTTGTGTTAGGGTTAAAGGCCTGCTGCTTTGACAATTAACATCAATTAATGTTCATTGGAGAACCCAGACAGATAGCGCCTTCCTCAGGCCCTGTCTATAGCCTGTTTAAGAAGTTAGTAAAATGTAAAATTAAGATGAAATCAAGACAGAAAACAAAGTAAGTTAGTGGAGACTCAAAAACTGCATTGTCTACATCATTAATAGACCTCCACATTGTTTTTCTTTCCATTGGCATATATGTAAAAGCATCACTATGCTTCTCATAACTCTGACTAGCGTGAACTAACTGACATTATTTGATACACTTTAACATTTTACAAAACCAGCTTTCTGAGAGTTTAACATAGAACGGTTTGTCCACTACAACCAGCGAGTTCCAGCAGTGACCGTATTCATAAGCACTTGAAATTTTTAACAGAATAGAACTAACCTTAGAATCTTATTTTCCACTCAGCTAACCTGTTTCCATTTTAACTCCACTATTTTCTATGAAATTATGTCATCAATATAACCAAAAAGAACCATCTTACTGAGAAATGTTTTGTAATATTCTAGTTCAATGGTGAAGCCTAGCCACATATTCCATTTAATTTTTAGCATACAGTTTACTTTCTTAAGACTTCTAATAAGAAAGAGAAACTTGAAATGTGTATATATATAAAAAGATAAGGAAAATGTTTTTATATGTGCATATATGTATATATGGCTGTGAGATTTATGCTACAAGAGGTATATTCTATTGACAGTATCATGGCACTTTCACATTTGAGGGTTATTCTGGAGCTCTGGCTCAGGCTTTATGAAAATTGAGGAAACTGGCTTGAAGCCCAAAAGCAAGTATGTCAAGGATCAGTCTCCTTTATTTTATACAGCATCTTTCATGCAAGTATTTCAGAAGACTTTGCAGCAGATATAGAATAGTTAAAATAAAAAAGCAGATGAATGAGATAGAGATCAATGTCATTTCTTAAACAAATACGAGACATTTCTTAGTGTCTTACAGTTAGGAAGTGTTAAATCTGAATTTTGCTAACTACCAAGTTACTGATAATAATGTCATTATACTGAAAATAACAAAAATATTGTTATTTATGCCTCACAGATTTTATAGCTTTCTCTAATCAGAATTTTACCAAAGCTTCCTTTAGAATTACTTTTATAAGTAGCTTTGTTTTCTAAATAAAATTAGAATTTGCTGCTTTGATAGAAAGGGTAATAACTTTAGAGAAACATGAGCAAAATTATTAAAAAACTGATGCTAACTTGAAAACCTGGGAAACACATTTAATTTAGGAACCACTACATGACTCCTTTAGTTGTTTTCAATGTCCATTTGAGAGTTTAACAAGCAAAAGAACCTCCCAAGTATAATAAAAGTCCTTTTATAAAAGTGCTAGTTAGGAGTTTGCTTGGTTTTGCATGTATCATGGTGCAGATTTTCTGTTTATAAAACTTGATACAGTTCATTTCTCATGAACACATTTACAAGACCTGCATCTGCAGAGAACCTGACTACACATTTAAAAAAACATCTCTTTCCCTAGTACTGTGTATACACTATTGACATTTCTTGTAAATATGTTTTCTTTTGGAGATTTTGGGGCATCGGGAGAACCATGTATATTCTCATGGGATTCTTTCAGTGTAATAAACCCACCAGTGAATGAAAGTATTTTGTGCTGAAGGTCTCAAGACTTGTAGACAGCAGATCAGCCACGCCAGGATGGAGAAAGACGACAACTGTTTGATGATACATAAGAAAGCAGAAATTGACTGACAACCAACAATTATTGGTTGTTTGGAGAAGACAGAAGGTGAGGAGTACCTCTGCTGCAAAAACTGACCGCTGCACAGATGTCATAGGCTTTGGAGCTGTTTTGCCCCACTGGAAAATTGCAATTAAGGAAGTCCGCTCATGCCAGCCTTCCTGCCAGGAAAGCTTCACTCCTGCACTGCTGGGAAAGAAACCTCCTTGGACAGGGGCTCACCACCTCCTCTACAGGCCACACTACATACCTCAAGGCACCTTTGAGTTTTACTCAGACCTCAGTGAAAGCAACAAAAGCCCATTATTGGGTCTTTTTAGCTATTAAGTCATTTGTATTTGAATATTACAACAAGAATCTTATTGAGTGTAAACTGACACAGCTACATCGATTTCAATCCTTTCATAGTAAAAATACAAAATAGTGTTTCATTTTTGATGTGTACCTAGCATACACGTATTGTGCACTTAGTAAATCAACAAAAACTGTAAAAAGCTGATATATATTTCTGTAGACTATGCTGACCTTTAAAACTATTTCCGAATTTTTTTCCCCTTCAAATTATAAAGCAGCCTGTACTGGCGTTTTCAGCCTCTATAGGTACACTTAGATCTGGGGGAAAAAAAAATAAATAAAAAAAAGTTGTACTGATATAATTGTAGTGTTTGGGCAGATAATGAACGAGAGGGGAATGAAACTCCAGCCAGGACAACATGGAATGTGCCATGCAAAGTTTTCAATATCTTCAAATTTTCACCAGTGAAAAGCCTCAAGTCTACACTGAATACATATAAGTGGGTAAGTGATTCACAATATCCTTGACCTTATCCATATTTTTCAACTATTCCAGTACACTACATTCCTGAGACTAGAGTAGATAATCCACATTTCCTTCATTCAGATATCAGACACACCCATTTCTCAATCTCTGTTTCCTCTTGTAATAAGCATGTACTGCAGTCAGCCCTGTAGCAAGGGAAAGCTCTACACGCCGTTACTCATCCCAGAGCTGCTCAACCCCATGTTGGCTTGGGGCTCCTCTGAACATTTCTATTTGCTCAGTTTTGAAGGCAGAAGAAACTACAATTTACCACAAAAATCCCAGAGAAAGAGTAGATTAAGAGAATGTGAAAGACCGCAACTGCCGCTGCTGCCGCCACTTGAAAGTGGAGTGATCTAAATATGACAAAACCTGTGCCTGGGGTGCTTGGTGACTATCTCCACCCACCGTGGCCACTAAGGAGTTTGCATAATTATTATACAGCACAACTACATACAAATTTGGAGCAATTGTTACAGAAAATATTTAAGCAACTAATTATTTTTCAGTGAGGCAATATATAACACCACCCCAGTAACAGACAGTCTTTTGGTGTAGATACTCAGGATTAAACTATTCAATATATTTATTATTCAAGAAGTCTTTTTAAAAGCTCAAGCTACCACATAGCTTTTTAATTAAAAAGCAGTATGGTGCCTTTGAAATTTACGTCACATGCTTTGTCTTCTATGGCATTTATGTTTCTCCTACCTTAAACCTCATGGAACACAAAATTTCACTTTTACCTCATTTAAAAAGTATCTATTAAAATCTGAAAGGACACAGGTTACATCGGAGCTTACTTTTTTTTTTTTTTAAACTATTCCAAATGTTTTTAATCAAGTCTTATAATTCTGGGGCCATTTCTTTATTTTAAATGTTTGGAACACAGTCAAAATGTTACAAAGTTAACCTTATTTCTACATTAAAAAAATAAAAGTCAATAAATACCTGTTGATTATCTTACAAATTTGTATCAGAAGACGCATTTTTGCTATACTTTTTACAGACCTGACATCTCTACTTCTTAAAGGCCTTCATAAAACATTTAATTTAGTAATCTTTATATTCTCACATCCAGCTGACATTTTCCTTCAAACTACTTTTTTTTTGTTAGTTAGAATTGCTTTAAATAAACAGGCACCTACCTCCGTATAACATAATACTGTGTTACAGTCTAGACAAGTGGTCTGTGTGGTGGGTGGGGAACAGGCCGCACCCAGAGGGTGGTGGTAAATAACTCCTTTTCAAACTGGCAACTTGTCACAAATGGGGTCCCCCAGGGATCGATATTGGGCCCAACGCTGTTTAATATCTTCATAAATGATCTGGAGGGTGGGATCAAGTGTACCCTGATGAAGTTTGCTGATGATACCAAACTGAGTGGGGAAGTGGACACCTCGGAAGGGAAGGGAGAGCCAGCCTGCAGGAAGACCCGAATAGGCTGGAAGAGTGGGCTAACCAGAACCTTATGAAGTTCAACAAGGACAAGTGTAAGGTCTTGCACCCGGG
>NW_008795695.1:18909485-18911991 GCF_000699145.1 Aptenodytes forsteri | reverse complement strand
GGGGTCCTGGTGGACAACAAGCTCAATATGAGTGAACAGTGTGCTGCTGCGGCAAAGAAAGCCAACAGGATGCTGGGTTGCATCAACAAGGGCATCACCAGCAGAGATAAAGAAGTCATTATCCCCCTCTACTCAGCGCTTGTCAGGCCACACTTGGAATACTGTGCTCAGTTTTGGTCCCCGCTATGCAAAAAAGATGTGGACGTGCTGGAGAGGGTCCAGAGAAGGGCCACAAAGATGATCAAAGGACCGGGAAGCCTGCCATATGAGGAAAGGCTGAGAGAACTGGGTTTGTTCAGCCTTGAGAAAAGAAGGCTTAGGGGAGACCTTATCACCACGTTCCAGTGTTTAAAGGGTGTCTCCAAAGAAGATGGAGGCTCCCTTTTTACAAGGAGTCACATGGAAAAGACGAGGGGTAATGGGTACAAGTTACTCCTGGGGAGATTCCGATTGGACAGAAGAAGAAAATTTTTCACAATGAGAACAAATCAGCCATTGGAATAATCTCCCCAGGGAAGTGGTGGATTCCCCAGCATTAGACACTTTCAAGATTCAGCTGGATGGGATGCTGGGCCATCTTCTCTCAACCATGCTTTTGCCAAGAAAGATTGACCTTGAGGTCCCTTTCAACCTGGTATTCTGTGATTCTGGAAGTGGTGATGAAGAAGAGAATTGGAGAAAGTAGTCTCTCGGTCTTCCTTTTCTGTAAAGCACTTTATGGTACAGTGATATATATGACAAATCATATATTAAATACTATTTTCACGAACAAGTTTTCCTACCATAGAAAATGCAGTGTATATAACACAATACCTACAGAATTCTTTGATCTTAATGAATCCTAACACCACCATTCCCTAGTTATTAAGGCATCACATTCTTACACAAAACTTAGAGATATTCATACACTTTTCCTTAATTGATTACATCTAAATAAAAAATCCCCAATATATTTTGGAAGACTAAAAAGTGATCATGTTTTCACTTCTTAGTTACTAATACTTCTTACAATACACCACAACCTGGAGCTTTATAAAGGGCATCAAGTTTTATAATACAACAAAGTCAGTAACTTCTCATGAAACACAAGTTCATAACTGAATGGTGATCACTTCAGCTTTTATTTTTAAGCAGGAGGAAAAACATAGACAGACAGCCCTAGACATGAATTTATCCCTACTCTGAGCAGATAAAACCATTAGCTTTTGATACGTATTAATAAAATGCTCTTTTTGTGACAATCCTTTTGGAAGAAAAGTACAAGGCAACACTAGTAAACTTTTATGCCTCACCAGGCTTCCGGACAGATCTGTAAGTGGAATCAATGAAAAAAAAAAATCATTTATGTGATGTGCCACTCCACCACACCCCCCCCCGGCCAGTTATCAAGCTTGGCATTTTCCCCCCTTTCCTCTGCAGGAAGAGCAACTCTTCATCTTAATGAGGGTAATGATGAGCTTCTTGCCTATAATTGCATTGAATTTAACATAAGATTTTAAATTATACCAAGAGGATATAAAGCAATTTTTAAGTTTAATGCCATCTGAACCTATATTTAACTGCCTATGAATTTCAAATCTCCAACAACAACATGAGTTACATAGTTGATCCGTTTTTTTCCGTTACAAATTAATTTGTGACTCCTACTGAAACAGTTGAAATTAAAGGCCCCTTAAGAATGTGAAAGAACTTACTCAAAACATTACGGACTTCTGAGAAGGAAGTGAGAATCATATTTGCAATTGAGTTTGAGCTCCTAGTGTAGGGCTAAGATAAATAGAAAAGTAAGTTTTATAGCATACGCAAGTATTTCACAAAGAAATCCTTCCACATTAATCTGGGGTGTGTGTGTGTGAAGACAGATATACATGTGCATATTGTAATACATATAAAAAATATAAAAATATGTACAGATACATCCTCCCACTCACATCCCTATGGGAGACTGTATCATTTAGTCTAATGACTACTACAGGAAAGAAGACTAGCATTTAAATCCCCTTTCTTCTATTTTATTGATCTTACATGAGGGCTCTTCCACCTGAGCTGTAATGTCTGTCCTTCAAACTCATCTATTAAACTAGCTTAATTCATATCAAAAATGAAACATTCATTATACCGAAGGGGCAGGCTGACTCTGTAACTCAATGACATACACCTGAGAGTCTCAAAGACTTAAACAGTAGTGGTCCAGTGTTCAGTGTCATGTCTCTGCTTGGTATTTAGTAACAGTCTGATGGCAGCAGGATGAGACCATGGTGGGCTGGTTTTGGCTGGGATAGAGCTAATTTTCTTCATAGTAGCTAGTATGGGGCTGTGTGTTGGATTTGTGCTGAAAAGTGTCAATAACACAGGGATGTTTTAGTTACTGCTGAGCAGTGCTGACACAAAGTCAAGGCCTTTTCTGCCTCTCACACCACCCCACCAGCCAGTAGGCTGGGGGTGCACAAGAAGTTGGGGGGGGGCAAAGCTGGGACAGCTGTCCCCAGCTGACCAAAGGGATATG
>NW_008795695.1:18897711-18909171 GCF_000699145.1 Aptenodytes forsteri | reverse complement strand
GGGGGAAGTGAGCGAGCGGCTGTGTGGTGCTTGGTTGCCGGCTGGGGTTAAACCACAACAAATGCTCTGCTGTGTAGCTCAGTAAAGTCTCAAGGTATCATGTACTTTGCCATGGTGCTTTTTTGGTTCATTTTTGTTGTATACACCTGTTTTGCTTCCTGTACTATACTTAGACTGAAAACTTTGTCTTTAGTATTTGTAACAGCACTCAGACCAGCGGTGACCTGGCTCACAAGCAGAGCTGCTTGTATTAATACTGTAGAGTACAGAGATACATCATAATAATTGTAAAATCCTATAGATGGAAATATGTTTTAAGGTTTCAGTAAGAGCAAAGACGTCTAGTTAGTTAAATAATGATAAAACTTCTACGTTTTCAGAAGTATTAAGTATTATGTCTAAAGATTTTATAAGTTTAGATTTGACCGAGAAATCCATTTAAAATTAAGCAGGTAGACTATGAAAGGAAGAACAGAGATTAAAAGAGAAGAAAGAAACTATTTGCAAGCCTGTTACTGGGAATACAAGGAAAATAAAAGCTTATGAAAGAAGTAAGCATTCAACATCCAACTGGAAAATAAATGAACCCTTGGCTCTCCATCACATGCAGTCCTCTTCTGTTGGCCCTCCACATTACTCTATGCACTGCTTTTCAGTGTTTTGCTTGCACTGGATTCCTGTGAGCCAAAGATACTACAAATAACCTTAATCTTTCTCAGTACAATCTATACATACCTGTTGTTAGTAATGATATTAAGCTTTGAAGGAAATTTAGAGTACCGCTATTGTACATTGCTAATGTACACAGAGGTTTTTCTTCTTTCTTTGATCACTGAAACAAATAGTATAGTTCAAAAGAAAGTAAAGCAAATCTGTAACTACGACAGTTTATAATATAAAAAAGAAAAAAATCAGTATTAGTACAATTTCTTTCTGAACTCAGCCAGTCATTGTACTTGCATGCTAGTTGAATAGTTGTAAACAGAGCAGTCAGCAGAAAGTATAAAATGGGTCCTGAGGCCAATTACAGGAAATATTCAATTATCCAGTCTTAACAATTACAGCTTGGATGAAATTAATATTGGCTATTGTTTTTCACAGGTACAAGCAAGATTGTATGTGTTAATAATCACTCCTTCTGGCATATCTCCCCTAAGCACCGAATCCAGGTTCATGGGAACCAGACCTCCAGGCTGCCAGCAAGGGATCCCCTCCCACATCCCCATCTCCACTGAGCCGCTAGCTGGGGCGAGCAGAGATCAGTATTGTGTGGGAGAACGACAGGTGTGCCAACAGATAAGCAGGGATCCAGCCTGAGAGCCCACTCCCTCAAAATCCTGCTTCTGAGGGAAGTAAGTCCTGGAAAGGAGCATGACAGGAAGAAATTTAACAAGCACTTGCATTAATAACTGTAGGGAAAGAAAAAAAAAATTGACCGATTTTGGCCACTTAACAAATGGAATTTGGAGAAACTATGCAGAAGTAGGAATGGCTATTCTTAAGGAACTTTGGTATTTCAGCATTTGCTTTTATCTTAGACCAGGACAAAATGTTGAAATTCAGAAACAGTGAATTAACTTCCATAGTTTAATTAAACTAAGTGAAATTTTTTTACGTTAACAAGTAGTAAGAAGATTTTTTGTTTGTTTATTTCTTTGGTAATTCAAACCAATGTTTTTTTTGTTTGTTTTAGAAAAGAAAAATAAAAATCAAGAGACATGAGGATTGAATGGTATTTCCTTCGAGTGCCATGACTCCTCATGAGGCTCTATATCAGATTCCTTACCTTTATACTCCTGTGAACAAATTATATTTCATGTAATGTTCCCGCTAGCGAACAGGGAAAAAGCTAATGCAACACAGGTAAAGTAAAAGCTAATGTCCCCTCACGCCCCAAACAAAAGACACCATTCCCAGCAAAGAATAAGGGGCCCACCTACACATCCAACTTGGAGAAAAAAAAGCAGATGGCAACCTAAACTAGAATTTCAGGAAAATAGAAGTGTTCTATAAGAAATGATTGATTTTCCAGAAGCCACATTTCCAGAGAAAAATTTCACAACAGATCATTAAAAGTTTGAGAAGTTTGTCATTAAAAAACCCCCACCACCCAGAATTAAGTGTATTTCTCAAGAGACCTGTAATCTTAATCGTTTCAGTACAGACACACAGATGGAGTACACAGTATTCCCCTGTGCAGCTCAGACTACTCATTTGTCTTCTTACCGTTTTCTGTTTTGAGACTATTCAGAATATACATGATACATGATCTGCCAACTTAGAAACCTTATATTTTCCAAAAGCAAGGGGGGGGGGGAAACACCACAAAAACCCACAAACACACACAACCAAAGAATGCATAATTGTTTTCAAGGCATTTTTGAATGCCTACTAGCTGTTGAAGTCATACAGGCAATTTAAAACAGCCTTACAGAAATCTCTTTTCCTTACATCTTATGTACCAGATACTCTGTTTTGTTTGAAGCAGAGCCAGAAGTTTCATACTTGCAACCAGACATTACATAGACTTCCGGGGCTAGCAAGACTTCTACCCTTGTGTCTCCAAGTAACACTACGCTGGTGGTACTACCGGAAAGTGGTACTACAATTAGCGCTACATGAACTTATAATACAAGGTGAGACACTAACCATGAGACAGCTTGTTTTACTTTTAAAATCCAGCCATATGTTTATGTGTATATACTTAACAATTCAGAAGGCATTGCAGACACGTCAGCAATCCTGTAAAACAGGTTTTACATACAACTAATGCACAGAGAAAGACGTTCTATTTAAGTACGATGTTACATAATCCAAAAATTATATCAAATATAGGAAAGACACCTGTCAGATTTACGAAGTCACCTCTCAGGTTACCTGTCACAAACCACATTCTCTGATACACACTCCACATCTCCCCGAACTGTAGGTAGAAACAGTGTTACAATTGTAAACTAAGACAGCCAGAAGGTAAGAATTAAGAATGAACAGAATGAAGATTGCTTCTGCAAATTTAATAATACCTCTTGAACAGACAGAATTTTGATACAGATATTAAATACATAGTCACATCCTTTAACTTGAAAGTATTCGGTATTTAATTTTTACCCACATAATTTTATAAGTGACCTCATGCCTTATTTGCTGTGTACTATTGAACTGTGAATTGGGAAAGAATTATCATTTCCGCTGATGAACTCTTTGGTGGCACGCATCACACTAGCATCAGAGTGCTTCCCAAGTCTAATTATTTTCCACAGGCCTTCACTGAGACAAGGATCTATTATTATCCGCATTACACAGAAAGGGAGTTAAGACAAATGGAGTATAAAGTTAAAGTATCTGCTAATTTTGGATACCTGTCCTGGTTTCAGCTGGGATAGAGTTAATTTCCTTCCTAGTAGCTGGTACAGTGCTGTGGTTTGGATTTAGGATGAGAACAAAGTTGATAACACACTGATGTTTTAGTTGTTGCTAGGTAGTGCTTACACTAGCCAAGGACTTTTCAGCTTCCCATGCTCTACCGACTGAGAAGGCTGGAGGTGCACAAGAAGCTGGGAGGGGGCACAGCCAAACTGGCCCCAGGGACATTCCATACCATGTGACGTCATGCTCAGTACATAAACTGGGGAAAGCTGGCTTGTGTATTATTATTATTATTACATTATTATAATTTTATTTCAATTATTAAACTGTTTTTATCTCAACCCACGAGTTTTTCTCACTTGTGCTCTTCCAATTCTCTCCCCCACCCCACCAGGGCGGGGGGGGAGCGAGCAGCTGCGTGGTGCTCAGTTGCCGACTGAGGTTAAACCATGACAATACCTAATTTGAGACAGATGGGATGTGAATATTTACTCCTGTATACCACTTCATATTCCCAAATCAGAGCTCTCATTAATAAATTTAGTTAAGCTTAAAGGGCTCAAAGACTGAGCTAAAGGCCACGAAGATTATCTCTTCCCTCATCCTACTCTCACCAGCCAAGATTGCTAAGACTTTTTCTCTGCCCAGCTTCACTCTATTTTCCTTTGTGAACTACTCTTGCTCTAAGTTTCCTATGTCCCCTCTCCAGCCTGTTCCTTTCACACCTTGTCACTAATGGACTTCCGAATTCCCAAATCTGTCTGTCAGCACAGATTCTCCTTCTGCTGTCCTACCTTCCTTTCATCAAAGCTATCTCAGTTCTTCTTCCTGCATTTCAGGTCCATTATGAGACTCTTCTTCCTTCTCCCTGCAGGACTGATCCTAGTTTCTTATCCTTTGCCCCTGATCTCTCTTTAAATGTGTGCATTAATCAAAGTTTTCAATTATTTTTCATAGGTAATAGATGCTATTATGAAATATGTTAAGCATAACAGGCAAAAATTGATAGATACTATCTTCATTAGGTTTGAGCACAAGGAAACCATATGACTGTAACATGGGGTATCATGTGCTAAAGAGATCACACATATCTGCAGACTTAGAGGACTAATGTCTTCATTAGAAAAAATAGTGGCTTGTTTAAAATATTTATGCTTCTCAAAGTATCAAGAGAAAGCATACCTATAAAAGCATCATCAATATGTGTAACAGCCTTTACAAGTTTTACAGCAAATATATCTAGACGTGCAAATATTCTCATTTGTAAGCATATTGAGGCAATGAGGAGTTATGCATTATTTGCTGGCCAGCAAAGAAGCAATAAAACAAAGATAAGCATACTTTCAAAGCAAATATTCCCACAGCTAAGTACAAACTGTGAGTTACAACAGCATAATCAACTATTAGAGAAAGTCTTACATCAAATATAAAGCCTGCAAAGCTGAATTTCTTTACAAGTATATTTAAGTAGCAACTCCTATTAGTCTAGAACACACCACAGACAACTCTGCCCCACAACACTAATAGCAAACGAAGACACACGGCCTTGAATAAATCTCACAGTTTGATTAGCATCATCGTAGTGAAAGTCAAGACTATGGCAAACAGTCCCAGAGGCAAACACTCAAACATGAAGCTGAAGTTCATCAGCCTGTTCTAATTTCAGTCAGTAGCTAAGTACCACAAGAAATTCTTACTGTAGTAGCGAGACACTTACCAAAGGCATTCCCCACACCAAGTCCACTTTTCCAGTAATTCAAGACCAGCATTGAACACTGCTGAAAGTGTTTATTTCTTCTTACGGACTAATCTTAGGACTCGGCCATACTTTGAAAACCATACCCTGTAATTTAGACTATGGGATCAAAACAACAAAGGGTGACAACATCTGGCATTTTATACTCAACACTGGCATTACTGCAATAACGTAGGTATAACTCCAAAGCTCTAACAGACTCTCTATACAATGCTTCTTTTTCTTTATGAAGACAAACTAATTTATGCTAAATCTGCCTTTTATAGCCTACTCCTTCATATAATAGCATTATTTCCTTTTCCTTAGCCATATCAATAGCACAACTCTTATTCTTGGAAAAACAAACAAAGAAAGAAGACCAACCTATAGTTTACCAGTAGGAAGTGTAAAGTAAGAAGCAACAAGGAGTCTTTACCTGTCTTTAGGGAATAGCTCAAAACCATTTCTGAAGGCTTGACAATGACTTATCAGAATCCTCACATCTAAGAAATGTAGTCCTAAATCAGTCTAAATCAGAAAAGCCTGTTCTCATCTTTCCCTTCATATTCCTATACCACGAGGCAAGCTTACATCACACAGTTTTGGTATTAGGTAGTTGACTGAGCACTCAACCTGCCTTTAGATGATTACTGCAGATGGTCTCCAAAAACAAAAAAAACAAAACCCAAAAAGCCAACAATAGAGACCCAGAATCAGAAGCAGCTGATGCTGCAGCAATTCTTTCACAGTGGCCTGGCTTGCATCTCCCCATAGATGAGATTATTGAATAACATACAATACTGGAGGACAATAAGCATCTATAAAAACTAAGGGTCAAATTCTGATCTTATTTAGAACAATGTAAATGTCTACTAGATTGAGTAAGAGCAAAACAGAGGTAGAAATGTTACCTTGTTGTCTGTGAAATTAAATACTCCTGTGAACCAACTCAAGGTGATCTATACTTTTGACAAAAATCCTCTGTCTCACCTAATCTTTGTTCATATTCCCCAATTTGTGATTTTAAAAGGGATACATACATTAGGAATAATATTTCTTTCATTAATTAAAATCACACCTTATAATAGTTGATTATCAGGATAAAGATGACATAATGAGCTTGAACTTTTAAGGATTTTTTAAACAGAGCTGCTAAAATGCTTTCCTTTCTGACCCTCCTCCCATCTGCCTCATATGAGCAGATGCCTAATTTACTGGCACAATTAACTTTCTCCTTCTGTGCTAGAGATTTCTTAATTGTAATATGTATAGAAAGAAAAATTAATAAAGGTACTATATTTTGCCCCTCTAAAAATACTCTCTCATATTTAAATAAAGAATACTCTCTCATATTTAAATAAAGAAATAGTCTGAAATGCACAATTTGAACAGGAACTCTGTATTCAGCACTATAAAAAAAATCAGGCCAACCCTTCCAGGATCCTATATTTAGGTTTAGCTTTGCATATTTTAAATTATTCACTTTTATTTTTAATTACCAAAATTTTTTGCATTAATTGGGATAAGTGCTAAAAATCCAGCAAACCCAAACCATAGAATTTTTAACAAATATTCCCATGTATTCACCTCCATCACTCTCAAACAAACAGAACCCAATATAGACAACATATTATGTATTTTAGTAAACATACTCTAATTCTTCACATGCAAATAGACTAGTTATTCACTGAGAACAGGGAAATATCATTTTGTTGTCCACTAAGGATGCTTAATACCATGTTATGAAGTGAGAGTTCTCATTTTCCGAAGCTGTTATGCTTTGTAATGTAAATGCACCAATGAAAGGAGGGTCTCATGACTGCAGATGAATTGCACTACATGAGTGAAAATAATTACTGCTGTTCTAAGAAATGAATTTGGTGACTTCAGCACATTTTATATAATGATAAATATAAGCAGCTGGTGCAGGTGTTCTCAGACAGTAGAACATATTTCTTTACTATTTCAATTTTGCTAATTTCTCTGCATAATGTCTTGCATAGTCATGTGCAGTGAGAAGATATGAGTAAGACTGTAGGTTCTGAAATAGCTAGTGGATATAAAAAATAACTTGTAAGTATAGCAAAAAGAAGGGAATTTTCCACGGAAACATTATGATGTAATATTTATTGTTGTTATTATTATTAAAACAGAAATGGAGATATATATTATGAGACTTTGAGGTGGCAAGAATAAAAGACATATGTCTTTTTACATTTGAAAATGTAAATATCAATGATATGAATGGGAAAGAGAAAACTGTAAGAAACAAATTCCTACACCAATATGTTATTATTATATCATAATAACAATGATATAGTTTAATTGCCAGGGTGGCTCAAGTCTGGTGCTGTTTGCTGTATTACGTACAGCAATATTCTGAGGATCAGTATATACATATGGGGAAAATAGAAAAAAAAAGAACAAAAAATCTACATCCCTAAAATGATAAATAACTGAATTTTAAAAGCATTTTCTTACTTGTGCATATAGTTTTGATTCACAGTTTATTAATATTTGATATCTATACTATATTAGGAAGAGAGACAGGGATCTATAAATCAATGCCTGACAAACAGATATGTCCAATACCATCTTCTTCCTGACCTTTTCAGACTAGAGGCCTCCCCTGGCATGCACATGAAAAGAATGTACAAGCCCAGTGATTGTCAAGATTATACATTTAAGTCTTAATTACAAATAGTGATACTTCATCACAGACTAATTTAGAAATTAAATTTAGTATTTCATTCAAGACAAAAGTTATATTTTTTTGAATTGTTAAAAGTGCCAGATAAATTATATGCTTACATCTACACATAGCAGAAATAAGAAATCTGTTTTCTAGAGCATTCTGTGTAGATTCTTTTCTATTTACTACAAAGGAATACAGTTTTATTTTTGTTTGTTTCAGACTAGTTTAGTGTGCAGTGATGGAAGCACTACTCTACTTTTCTATCCCCACTTAGCAGAATTCATATCTGTATGGAATGATTTTCTGTTTTCATTTCCTTTGTCCCGATTACCAAATATATTTTCTATCATCTTCTATTTTATCTTCTATTGCAAAATGTCATCATAGATCCCACATGTCTACCTATATTAGACATCTGCAGACAAAAATACAATGAAGAATTTTTTTCATTGGAATTTATAACGCTTGATAATAGCAACATTCCAGAGAGACTGCTTGTTTTTGACAAAGCCTTGACAACTGCAAATGCTTCTGATGACAGTCTGCTTGGTTTCCTTCAAGCTCATATGGCTGGACTTTTGGTAGATCACTTTATAAGCATTAGTTTCCACTGGAAACTAAAAGGAAAATATTTATATGAAATACATGGAGGAGGAGGAAGAAGCGTGGCTGGAATGTTGGTCATGGGCAAGTGGCAATGCAATAGAAACCAATGAAGGAAAGGCAAAGAGAAAGAAATGGAGAAAACAGTGTTCAGGCATGAAGATAAAGAGCTTAACTTTCTGTTTGTAAAGGTAAGACAAGACATCCAAGACAGGAAGAAGGGTGATATAACTTTGGCAAAGGTGCAAATATTCCATGTAAGTTAAGTTATGAAACAGATGTTACTATTGCATTTGAACCTGTGGTTTCAAACTTTTAAAATCAGACCTGAGCTTGTCCAACCTTAAGAGTTAGCTGTGAGATAAAACAAAACATAATATACAAATACATGCAGACTAAATTTTAGGAAGCTTGGAAGCTGGTCCAAGATAAGCTCCTCAGATGTTTATTTTTTAAAATACATTTTTTTTTTTAATAGGAGAATGTCTGATTGCTTAAGATATTTATTTGATGTATAGCTTCATTACTGGGGAGCTAGAATTTCCTCTAATGAAAGATGAAGTTGATTTGAGTTTCATCTGAAATAAAATTGGTCTATTTATCTAATTTTTAATTGTATGAGAAGACATTACTGTGTTTATGATTATGCATACATGATGGAGATTTACTCTTTTAAAATAATTTCTTTTTGTATTGCCACCTTTTTTCACTTCTTTGAGGGAAAAGGCAGGGACGTGGGAGCATGAACATTAAGTTATTTGCCCTGAGATCTTTTTTTCCACTGCTTTTTATGGACAATTCTCATTTGTACCTTCAATGTTTTTATTAAAAGCGTTTCCTTCTGATCCTGCAAGTAGTGAACAGAGTGGAGTGCAAATACTTCCATTGTCACTATATTTTTTAAGTCGCAACAAAATTTTTTCTTTGCAACATTTCTTGAGAGCAGGAAAGAAATAATTTACGGGGTTTTGTTGTTGCTTTGTTTTTGTAGTTCCCTTATTTATCAGACTTCACGTATGTAACAGCCTTGTAAATTGAAGTTACAGTCTAGCTGAAATGGAGAGAGAGAATGGTTTCCTCTCTTTGAGAGTAAAAAAAATTTCTTTCTTAGGATTTTTGGCATTTGGGGTTGTTTTGTTTTTTCATTTCACAGATGTAAAGCTTAAATTACCTAGTGTAGAAACATTGTAACTTTTCTCCTTTTTGATCATAAGACTTTAATGGATACAATTTGGCCATTCTATTCAGTAATTAGATTTGGAGTCCACTAATTTAAATAGTTACTGCAGTAATCTCTCAGTAGGAATTTATGCAGTGCTGTTACATTAAATCCATGGATATAGTGCATGTAAGTATTCCAACGAGATCAGACTGTACTTATGAATAGCTTCAGGAGGTGAGGTTGGCCATTTGAGTAGGCAAGACTATGAGAATTAACAAACCCTTTAATATATCTATTTTTTTAATTAATAAAGGTTTTTTGCGCCCTTGCTTTAGTTCTCCTCCACAGTCAGTAGCACTTCCAAATGAAATGTTTTGTTCTACAATCAGAGTGCTTACAATCATCACAGCTATCCCCAGCAGATAGTACATGTCACAATAAGATGAATTTATATTTTTAAAAAATTGAGGTGATTTTGACATGATATGTTATACTTAGAACAAATACATTTTAGAATCAACTGTCCCAAGTCCATTGACAGCCCGAAATCATTGATTACTGTTATATATGGTCCCAATCAAGAGTCATGAAGGGAAACAAATTTTACTGTTTACAGGTGTGGGGTTTTTTATTCTTGCAACTCCCGCTGCACAAGAAGTTTGGAGGAAACATTTAACCTGGCTAGATCCATTGGAAGACTTAAAAACAAAATCCAAACAGCAGCCTATGAAATCATTTAGCATGCTAGAGAACCTGAGGTTCTCCGTAATGGATACAACCTGAAGTATAAGGTATGCAGAAACATATGATCCTTGTCTAAAAAGCAAGTACATTTGAGAGAAGGGGAGAAAGAGCTTTCTGATTACTTTGGAGTGTGCACAGTACAGATTTAAGTGAACCAAATTGCAGGCTGCCACTAAGAAGGATGGTCCCACTCTTCCCCAGCATCCTGGCATTATAGGCGCCCCACTGTCTCAAGCTGAATCTAGCAATGCTGCAACTGCTGGTTCAACCAACTGAAACTAGACAGGTAAAAAAAGGATTATAATTACTTAAAACAGGCAAGTACAAGAATCAGAAGTGATGTGAGGGGGAGCTTGGGAACATGCTGCTGGAGAGGAGGATGGCAGAGAAGGACTGTTGCTTTTGGCAGCATCCTGTGTTACAGCAGACAATGTACTGCAAAACCTCACTGTTAGTGTTAGCAGAACAAACGTGGTTTTTTTTTCTCTCTAGTTTTTATTCGTCTTTTATAAACATTTGCGGCTGTTTTCTATTTGGATGCTGTGAATACTTTTCTTTGCATTGTGCCATAATCTAAAATGAATTTGTTTGTCTTTACCTCCTCCCCCATTTATTCCTCTTGCTCTCCAGTACATATGGCTACACCTCACTCGGTATGACAGCCCCCACTGTCATTTTTCTTAGCAGCCTACCAACCGTCAAGTTCAGGTTGTCACTATCACTTCCAAAGTTTGAGAAAATGTCTATGCATCACCACTTACCTACGTTGTTAAATCTTTTGCTATACAGCTTCTGTCAATATTCCTATATCTGGTTGGACATTGGCTGCTTCTTGCAAAATTACTGTTCAAAAAAACTTTTCTGCCTCATACCAGTTTCACTTGTTTCGCTCTCTACAACTACCTGAAAGGAGGTTTGTTGTGGTTTAACCTCAGTCGGCAACTGAGCACCATGCAGCCACTCGCTCACTCCCTGCCCCCCCGGCGGGATGGGGGAGAGAATTGGAAGAGCACAAGTGAGAAAAACTCGTGGGTTGAGATAAAAACAGTTTAATAATTGAAATAAAATAATAATAATAATAATAATACACAAAGCAAGTGATGCGCAATGCAGTCGCTCACCACTCGCTGACCGATCCCAAGCCAGTCCCTGAGA
>NW_008795695.1:18875837-18897619 GCF_000699145.1 Aptenodytes forsteri | reverse complement strand
AGTCCGCAGAGCATGGGAAGCTGAAAAGTCCTTGGCTAGTGTAAGCATTACCTAGCAACAACTAAAACATCGGTGCGTTATCAATCAACTTTGTTCTCCTCCTAAATCCAAACCACAGCACTGTACCAGCTACTAGGAAGGAAATTAACTCTATCCCTGCCAAAAGCAGGACAAGGTTGTAGCGGAGTGGGTGTCCGTCTCTTTTCCCAAGTAACAAGTGATAGGACAAGAGGAAACGGCCTCAAGCTGCACCAGGGGAGGTTTAGATTGGACATGAGGAAAAATTTCTTCACCAAAAGGGTTGTCAAGCATTGGACCAGGCTGCCCAGGGAAGTGGTGGAGTCACCATCCCTGGAGGTATTTAAAAGACATGTAGATGTGGCACTTAGGGACATGGTTTAGTGGTGGACTTGGCAGTGCTAGGTTAACAGTTGGACTCAATGATCTGAAAGGTCCTTTCCAACCTAAATGATTCTATGATTCTATGATTCACAAATTCATCCACAAAGGTCCCTTTCTGTTATCATTTAAAGCCTTCCAAATGCCTTCCCTGCCCAAATTTCGTTAAAACAATTTTTGTGTTTGACACTTCCACTAGCCTGCCAGCGGGCAGGGAGCATTTTGAGGTTCCTGAACACTTGGATAACATTTAGCACATTGTGGATTCCACCTTCAGCTAAAGAAATGATAGCAGAAAATCTCCACAGTTTACCAAATGAAAAAGAAAAGCTAGCACAATGTGTTAGGAATGAGTCAATTCTTGTGAACTTTCAAGTAACTTATGATTTTTTTCAAATGGAATCTCTTAACTATGTTATTCGGCACACATTTTTTACAGCCTCCATTATGTTTCACTACACATCATATGTATAATGCAGGCATGCACACATATAATTCTATCATCAAACCTGCATTAGGCAATTAGTCAAGGGATGTTAAGTGGACCCTTTGCTAGTGATATTTTTTTAATAAAATTGTTTTATAACTCTAGTCCAGCAACAAGTTTACAAAATGCCTGCAACACTGACTTCTGGAGTTAAACGAGAACCATCACATGGCTGAACCAGATACTGCACTTACTGTTGCATTTTTGTGGCCTACGTAGTTGAGTACTGGTGGCCTGTAAAAAGCATTCCTTAGCCCCATGTAAGAGAGACTACTTTAAAGGTAATTTATGTCATTTACTGCAAGCTGAAACCTTCTCTATTACTCACCAACTTCTTTCCCCAAACCTACAGTCCTTCAGATCCATTTGTTTCACCTTCTCTACAAATCATTCAAATCAGTTTGACATATTCAGCAAGAACTACAAAACCTGCAGTATAAAAGTATAAAATGTATATGAAGTATCTCACCATACACATTTTATATATATTCTGTACCCATGCTTTCCCAGGCTGTCCAAACTATATTTTTGCTAAATACTAGCTGTACCTGGCATACATTTCTACTAACATGTTTGTCTAATTCTTCTTTTTACAGGAATATAAGGACAACAGGCCTCTATGCATGACTTAAAGATCTTAAAGGAAATTAAAATATATGACTAAATTGTCAGTAGTCTAATGTTTTGGACTAGCAATATAAGTTGTTCAGGGTTTTTTTGTGAGCAGCTTTTTTTCCCTGCTTTTAATTTCAGTCACAAAGCATGAGAATCACTTGCCTGAACACAGGTATTGAGTTCCAGTTTTCAGACACTGTCTCCAAGGTATCCCACCTAGCCTCCAGCTGCTGCTCTAAAAAGTCTCTCACTTGTAATCTCTATACATCTATCTGCCCTGTGTGGCTGCCTCAGACACTCAAAAGTATGTAGAATGGCAGTAGGTGCCCACTTTTGGAGAACTGAAGCTACTGTTTGATAGAGAACCTTCTAAAAGTTTAAATAAGGGAAAGCTTGGGAGCTGAAAGAGTCTTGTTTTCAATTGAAAAAGTTTCATGGAGAGCAATGATTATTATAACTCATGTGTTAAAAGAATAAAATATTCTGGAGTCCTAAATACGGAAATTGTAAGGTGCCTTCACTACTATTACATCAAAAGATTTGGCCTCCGTTTCAGCCAGATGTGCTGTGTATGTGCTTCCATCTCAGGCGAAATACACACGCACAAACACAGAAACACACAACGTGTACACACACACACAGAATGCCCAGATTTCTTGGCCTTCCTTGCTTTCATGACATGACCACCTTTCTTTTCCAGACCGTTTATGTAGATTTTATAAATCCACCATAATCATCAAGTCTTGCTGACCCTTGGTGTAATATCCAAGTCGTGAAAAGGAAAGAGTAGGGATTACCACACAAGTAATTCTACCAAGGTATTTCTTCGAATGACAAATCCTTCACTAGCCATCATTATGGCCCTGTGTCAAAAAATCAATAAAAATTAACACATTGAAAAGAAGATAGAAACAAATAAACCTAAAGCACCGTAATGGAAAATCCTTCAAGGTTGTGCAGGTAAGAACCTTGTCAATAACTGGGCACGGTCTCCTTGGTAGTAATTCTAGCTATAGAAATACTGCTTCAATTTTCTTCTTTTCTTAACAAGGATACAAGTTAAACTCTACTGAGTTATGAGGGAGCAGGGAAGGTGAATGTGGAAGTTACTCTATATAATACACAAGATTAATACACAGTGCAGTGTATTCAGAGAAGATATTCTTATTCGAAGCTTTTTCAGTAATAAAATGTTCTCCCTTACTGCTCTGTGCCACAGGCTTTAGGGAAGATGTTTGGCATCTCAAGTAATGTTAAGACACTAAGTGATTTATATGAATGGGGTGTGTTGTCCAGAGCAATGAATAATTATTTGTCCCTTGAAGTGTTTGGGCAGCAACGGTATCAACACTGAAGCTTCCAAGGCAGTAAGACTGTCTACTGAAATTTGTCATAAGACATTTACTGAAATATCACGGTCTAAATTTTTATTATAAAAAGCCCAACCTGATGAAAATCTAATGATCTTAGATGAAGGATAATTGACTAGATACTCTGGTAATGCAGCAAAAGACCAGTGCATAGGTAACAGGTTTTATGTACAAGTTGGGGAGATATCTGAACATTTCTAAGCTTGTCTGAAGCAGGTTTCTGAATTTGTCTTTTAAAACATACCCCTCACTATCCAAATATGCTACTTTTCTTTATCATGAATTAGGTTTCTAATTCTCAAACAAAATATTATATTGTTATTTTAGGAAAATAACTGAAATAAAAGTAAAGGAAGTTTAAATTTCCACAATTACACCTTTTAGTTTCATTGGATTTTTTTTCCAGAAAATGCCTCTGTGACAGAAACTTATCATAGTATCACCTCTCTCAGTAGAAAAAATACAAAAAACATTCATAACAGAATTTATGATTATGATGTTATTAATTAGTTCCATCACACAATGCTACATGCTACATCCTTTTTCAAGTGAAACGTTGTCTTTGAACTACTGATACTTAGCTTTTATCCTGTTCTTTCAGTTATTGCTTTAGAATCTTACGCATTTGACCTAAGTAAGTTCTGCATTTTCTGTTATAAAAATCATACTCCAAATATTTTGGGGGTGTAAGTCAGTTAATTTGACTATAATTAATTCCAAAATATGACTGTTCATGTTCTTTGATATTTTAAATGAGGTTTCAATTGAATTGCAGGTCCTTTAGGAAGATGGACTTCAGAACTGTTATTTTTAGAATATCTGTATTGTGAAAACATTCTTGAACTTGAAATAAGTCAAGAGTCTGTACTGATGGAATAACGTGCAGAGACTTCAATAGAACACAATTACTCTGTTTCATTGTTTTATTACTGTAGCATGTCTTTACGAGCCACAAATGAAATCTAGGTAAAAAAATCCTTAAACAAAATCATTCAATCATCTGTAAAATAGATGTAACTGTGTTCTTGCATTAAATAATACCTACATATAAATATTTATACAAGAATCTCCCTTTCTAAAGTCACCTTTCCAAATAAATAACTCTAAAGTTAAATTATAAACAATCAGAGCTGCTATAGAATATAATTATCTGGAGAAAAAAAAACTAGAAAAAGAGGCTTGACAAAATGCTTAAGTAACCAGCTTCATCTCTTTCACCAAAGTCAATGCAAATTTCATTGTATGTGTCAGAAATCCAGTTTCTTTCATAATGCCTCTGAAACAGAAAAAGTATGGGAAGACTTATTGTCCTAAATTGGCATACTGACCTAAATTTATCTGAGAAAAAAGCAAGGGACCTAGTGACAGAGACATCTCATAAATGAAAATGACAGGTTATAACTTAGAAATCGAAGAAGAAAGGATGAACATTTGGCCTTTCCCTGTAATCCCTTGAGATGAACATAAGTATGATTTTTCCCCTGAATATTACCGAATTAGAGCATATGAGGTAAAATCTCACCTACTATAATTAATACTTATAGCAACTCAAACTGGAGATAATGAAATTAAGTAACATCAGTTAAATACTCGTTATTTTGATGTAACCCAAATGATGTACTAAATAGTGAAGGTTTTGAACTGGAAGACTAATATCCTCCTCCTGTAAGTGTTACAGTGTATAAAAAAAAAAAACCTATAAGGAGAAAGGAAATGTTTGAATCTTTAATTTAAAAACATGCTTCCTCATTAATCATATAATTATAGAATGATTTTGGTTGGGAGACACCCTTAAGATCATCAAGTCCAGCTGTAAACCTAACACTGCCAAGTCCACCACTAAACCATGTCGCTAAGCACCATGTCTACATGTCTTTTAAAGACCTCCAGGGATGATGACTCAAGGAAAGTAAGGAAAGCAATAACTGGGGGTCCATATCAATTATTGGGTCAGACTTTCTCTTCTGAGGCCTGAATCCTCTGCTCCTTTGCACTTCTTCATGCTAGAAGAACCAGTGACATAGTTAGACAGAGTAAGCAAGAGAGAAAGAGGCCTTAAATTAGTGCAAATGACACAGAAGCATATCTATTGAGGGCATATAAAACAATTCTTGAAGATGTTCACATAAAAACTGTTATCAGTACCACATTTGTGTGTGTCAGTTGTACTGGAATGATACCTCATGCTCACTGGTCACCATTTCTTTTCTTCTCCACAACATGACAGAGAAAATTAGCCCTCATAGCAAAGACTCATTTTCTTTATGAATTTGGACAGAATTATTTTGCTAAACGCCCTGGCTAAAACCCCCTGCGCCCTAGGCTTTTTTTTTTTTTTTTTTTTAAATCTTATAAGTTTACATCAGTCATCTTTAACAAGGAACACAGAACTATTTCAACCACAGATATTGTTACAAATTATGCATTTAACAATGAAAGTTCAATAAATCCTATTCCCCTATAGTTGAACCATGTTCTGAAAAAAACATTAATCATAGATCAGAGTTTAAGAGGAATAAAAGTGTTGCAAAAATCTGAGAATCGGTTGATTTTCTTAATATAAAATCACTGATAATTGGAAGCAGGATCAAAATTCAAACTAAGTGACAATGAATAAAAAATGTAAAGATATGTTCCTCACAATGCCTAAGCTTAGAAAAGTTTTAGCTGTCTTAAGTAAAGAAATAAATACAGAAAAAACCTTCCCCATGTGTACTATTGTGCTATATAAATGAAGTCCGTAGTCAAGGAGGTATTATAGAAGAACTATGTCCATTCTCATGTATATGAGACTTAGATTAAGACCATAAAAAAGATTAATATTAATATCATAAAGAAAAAAATTAAAAATCCACAGAAAAAGCATTCCTAACAGTAATTTAAAACCTGTATAGAGAAGAATATACCCATGTGTACTATTGTGCTATATAAATGAAGTCCGTAGTCAAGGAGGTATTATAGAAGAACTATGTCCATTCTCATGTATATGAGACTTAGATTAAGACCATAAAAAAGATTAATATTAATATCATAAAGAAAAAAATTAAAAATCCACAGAAAAAGCATTCCTAACAGTAATTTAAAACCTGTATAGAGAAGAATATATTTAGACCATAATGTAGTGTACTGTACATTTAATGTACATTAAAAATCCCAAAGAGGACATCTTCATTTAGCAAATCTGTCCCCAAATGCATTATTTTATAATGATTGTAGACAAAAAGAAAACCCACTATGCAAAACCCTGATATGTGTGTGTTCAAATCACCTTGAACATACATGTACCATATCAGGTATGTACATCTTTCTTTATTGCTAGTGAAAAAAGCTAAAGGTAATCAATCTTTCAATGTATTTTATTGCTTATTGCTCTGTTCTTTTTAAGACAATACAGTGGAGATCTTACCAGTTTGTTAACAAAAACTTAGCATTTGCAAAGTTATCATATCAGTATCAGTTGTGTGATATATTTTCCTACACATTCTGTTTGGAAATTTCTGTGGCACCAATGAACTATGTGCTGTCAAATGTCAGTTTTTTATTGATACACATATCTGATATACTAAATGCTAAAATTGAAGTCTGTGTCTTACTCATTTTTGCCTGAAATGGAAGAAATTAAGGAGTTAGTTACACTCTGAACAGTCTTCAGTTCATGTGCCCTTGAGACAGACATCAGCATGGAAGCTACACTACTCAAAAATCTGGCAGTTTGGGGTGTCATTCTGAATTTCTAGTTTGAGTTGACTACAAGGTCAGAAGCTACTGCAAGGAAAAGAATTATTTTAACAGAATAGCTAATGATATAAGTTCTGACTGATGAATTATGCCTAGATCTCAGGAGGTTTACTGATAAATCTGTAAGAACAAACTTTGACAAGTCAGCCAGCAAGTCAACAGTGATTAAATTCTACTTGACATCATTTCAGGCAAAATTTTGGTGTCAAAGGTTGACTCCTTCTTGTAACACTTTGCATTTCTTTAAGTAATTCCTCCAAAGTAAGTTCCTCCAAATACCTCGTTGCTCTCCTCAGACTACAGACTTTCTTTCTCTCCAGAGATGCTTGAATATAGAAAAGAAATAGAACTTCTGAGTTATCCATACTGTTCAGAATGTAAGAAGGCTTTTTTCCCCTCCCCTTCAGAAGTGAATGATACCTCATTAAACATGCTGTCCTTAAAATGTAACAGCCTTATTGAGAGGAAATCCCTGATAATGAAATTCTACTTACTCAGCTGAAAAGAAAAAATAAAAAACCAAAAAGAACACAACTACGTTTTAAGTGTCATCTTTCATTGCATTAACTGGTTTATCTTTTCTAGCTTTTTTTTTTGTGTATATATCTTTATATGTGCATACATTTTACATCCACATCTACCTAGCAATTTACATTTGCAATAAAATTGCACTGTTGCAAAACAAAATAAAAAATACTTCTGTGAAATAGACAGCATTCAGCATAGGAAGTAGGATGAACAGAAACCAATAATGATGTAACAGTGAATTTATTTTCAATACCACTTATTTATTCATGTTTCATAGCTTGGGGATTTACAAAGCCTCTGTTAGTAAATAATTCATGATTCTCATTAGAATTCTTTCTATATTTTTGTACTGTAGGCAAAAATACAATTTGCAGATTGCAAACAATGGCTAAAGGTCAGGTTTGCACCTTTTGGGGTACAAGTGTAACAAAGATAACACTGGCTATTCCCAGAAAGAATATATTGTTGAGCGTTCTTTAATAATAGCCATACAAAATGCCAGTGTTATATAAGATATGCCATTGTGTGTAATTCTAGGTATACAGAAAACTGTCTATTTCCATTTCATGTAGTACAGATTTTCATAAAGGGGAAAAAAAAAGTGTTCTGGTTGCTTTTCTTCTGAGGCTAATAATATATAAGACTTCAGAAATATCTTAATACTAAGGGTATGAAGGTAAGTAGAAAATGAAGCAAGAATCAACATGGGGCTACTAAAGGCAGTTTATAGCAATTATACTGACATAATACTTTTTGTGTAATTAGATAATACTCTTCTAGAGAAAAGAAAGGTAGAACATTTCACCTACCTGGAGTTCAAGAAAGAATATGATAGCGTGCCAACAGAAACAAATGGTGTGTATGTTGAAGAAATTTGGATTAGTGCAGTAGAACTGACAAGATATTGAAAAATGTAGCAGGCTTATCCCTGATTTCTTTCAAGATCAAAATTGGAATTGATCTGATTAGATACTTTCCTTAATGACTGCGCAAGCATTAAGAGCACATTGATGAAATGTATTTGACACTAAGTTGTTAGAAAGAGAAAGAAGAGTTGGGATGCCCATCTTGAAAGAACTGGGCAACCTAGATCACCAGAGTAACAAAAATAGTTCTCATAGTAAAACGTGACTGCACTGCAATTTCTGCCATAATTACAAAACTAAATAAAAAACAAGCAGAACAAAGCATATCTGCATATAGAAAATGAACCACTTTCAGCCCTGAGTATACTGGAAAAGAATTCAACAAAACACTTCCTTGCTCTGAAGGGGGAAAAAGTTAATAATAGTGCTGATAATATATTCATTGAGACAAAATTGAATGCAACTTACATTGTGACTGCTTGTATGTTTTGAACTAAAGCGATAGCTTACTCTAAATGAATAAACAGATGCGATCAGTTTTATGAAAAGCCACTGCTTTCCTGCCTTGCTCAAAGATTTAAGTATAGCTTAAACAAATGTCATGGAAAACTGGGTTGTACTCTCATTTTTAATAATATATGATTTATCACCAACTGTTTGTGTGTGTGTGTTGGTTGTTTTTTCTTGTGAGCCGCAAGGCATTCCTTTATCTGGTGCTCTTTGCAAAAGGTGCCAGCAGAATATTATATTTACTAGCGTTTTTTAAAATACAGCTGAGAAACATCCATTCATATAAAAACTCTCAGGATTGGTTACATTTAAAAATTATCTGTAGCCTTCAGAAATGACAGATTTTAGTCTTTTTTATTTTATTTTGGATAAAAGAAATATAAAGAGGCTTAAAAAAAAAAACCACCCAAACCACCATATTTGGGCCCAAAAAAGTTATTCTGATGGAAAGGCACGAATACAAATATGTCCTTAAAGCCCAGTGAAAGCTGTGACATAGAAAATGTGTGTGGACAGAAATATGAGGAAGGACACATTAAGGACAGGGGCTGCACGCACATGTTTTCTTGGAGACTCCAGCAGCTCATCATCTATAAAGATGTCATAACCCAGCCCTAGAAGAGAGACACATGGCGTTCATACCTCCCCTGCCTTCAATGTGTATATGCAATCTTCTAAAATCATGACACAAAATAGCATGCTGGCTTTTTAGTATGTACCTTTCAATTTGAACATACATAAATGTGTAATATTGATGGGGAAATCCTTGGCAATTGTTAGTAAGGCTTTAGAATAGAACAACCCACAGGGATAATAAATTAGTGGGGTTATTCAACAAATCTTTCAGAGTAATAACCACATGGCAGCAAAATAAAAATATAGCCGCACACTGTTACTACTTTATATTGTCCAAATTACTGATTTCTGAGCAATGTCAACATTTCCATAGGCTGCCAACAGAATTAATGAGGCAAAGCATACACTGAAAGGAAGATTAAAATCTTACTGTCAGAATAGAGAGGATGACAAAAGTGCATGTTTGGATGAGGGGGTGAAGGTTGTCTCACTACGGGAATTTTGCATAAAGTGGATATTTTAAGTCAAATTGCAGCAGGAAATGGTTGGAAAGAATAAGACTAGACCAGCAATGACTTTTGAAGATTCTTAGTCCATGATATTGCTTAAAAATAGCTGATGGAGGGAAATAATAATGCCTTGACTAAAACTTTTTCTCTTCATTATTTCATGGCAAGTACTTAGTAAAAATGCTGTTCAAGATGAATACTATATACCTATTCCATTATTTTTAAAAATCTTAAAATAACTCTGCATCAGGTAATAGTTAAAACTCACAGTTCTATACTCTTCTGCATTCTGACCAGAAGAGAGAAAGACAGGGAAAAAGCAGAGAGGAGAAAATGATAGGAAGGAGAAAGATGAAATGAAGGTTCAGTTTGTCTTTTCATCTTGATTAACCTGTACACTGGAGCTCTTCATGAGACCTCAAGAATCTTCACAGTGCAGATGTCATACATTTTTTACTTTAGTAAGGTTTGTAACATTTTTTCAGATATCATCCTCATAATTGAGGAAACATGGCACCAATAAAACTGTTTATTGGTTTGTAGCAAAAATCATTAGGTAACTGTATCCAGAAAATATTTATCTCCAGTCAAATATCGAAATGGAAGAATGTATTGAATATGGTTCTGCAGTCTGTCCTGGTTCTACTGCACTTCAATGTTTACATTAATGATCATTTAACTAAATCTGCATATGACACAAAGCCAGGAGTATGCTGAAGGACAAAATGAGAATACAAAGTGATCTGGGCCAATTAGAGAAGTGATCTGAAAAGATGTCAAAAAATTGAATTCATATACATGTATAACGGAACACGTAGGAAAAATAAATTGCACAGCTGTGAACTGGGGTGCAACTGGATGTATCACACTACGTCAGCAGAGGATCTCGGATTACACTGGACAAAAGAGGAATATATATGAATAATGTTCTGATGCTGCAAAAAAAAGAAATCAAACACCCTGCTGGAATGTATAGAGGTTTGAAAGATAAACAAATCTTTGCACCTTACTCATCTGAAATACTGTACCCAGTTTCAAACACTGTGCTTCAAGAAAGATGAAGTGTTATAACCCAAGTGAAGAGGATGCAGAAAAGAAGAGAACGATCAGAGGTCTAGAAAACATGACCTACAAATAAGAGAGGAAGAACTAGGTTCAAGTACACAAGGGGTCATTGCAAAGAGGATAGGAATAATGTGCATAAACCACTAAGTAACAGACTTTTAAATGTAGCAAGAAAGATTTGTGTTAGGCATTAGGAAAAACTTTCAACAGCTGAGGTGGCAAAGCTGTAGAACAGATGGGGGAGGCTGTGATCTTATCAAAGAAAAAGATAAAAATCTGTGAGGAAAGACAGGTTTAGTGATGTTGCTGTAAGGAGCAAAGGAATCAGATTAACTTTCAAGATCCCATCCAGCTCCACATTTTTAATGTGTTTTAGGCATGTTAAGAGACACCAATGTTTCAAATTTAACAAATAAGAAAACTTCACTCTAACTGAAAAACTTGAGTGCACGCAGAATTGTCAAAATACACTTAGCCATTTTAATCCACTTTTATACATGTATTAAAACAAAACCAATGCATTTACAGTAGTGAAAAAGAAATAGGGAATCAATTACAATTTTATTTTATTGTATATAAGTTTGCACAACACTAAGTCAGCATGAATTTAATTTTCTTGGCAATTTGTTTAACAAAAAAGGCTATAATAGCCCCAATTCAATCATCATATTTGTTACAACCTATTTGGACATTTTTCAGAGCTTTTGTTTTTGACGTGACAGACTACAATGGTTTTTTGTGCCATTAAATGCTGTAGGGATAATTGACGTTAACTAGAAATTCTTGAAAAAACTCCTGAACTTTATCACATCAGCTGAGCTACCCCTTCTTCACTATATCCATTTACTAAAAATTCCAACTTCAGAGTTGGAGATAAAATGTAATAGCAATATATTTTTCTAAAAAAAAAAAATTTCCCACTAAATCTAGACTCATTACTATATATTTGATCCTCACTTTTCAGTTAAATATAGGAAGGCTTCAACAGACATTTGTCAACAATTCTAAGTTGTATCCTCAACTACATGGTTGAGGACCAGATTTTATCAAAAGCTTGCGAGATCATAAATCCAGCTTTGCATCTTCTAAAAAGCATTAATTTACTTCTCCAGACTCATGACTGATTACATTTTTAGAAGTCCATTTTCAAAGATGATAATTTTACTGTTCAACTATCCCACAATAAAAACCAACAACCTCTGCTCTCAGTCTACATCTTTAGCATGGGACACGAAGCACTTCCTTGTCCTCAGGTCTAACTGCTTGTCTCTGTTTTGATGAAGCATAATGTTGATATAAAACCTGGGTTCATGTCTTCCTTCTGATAACCTGGGTTCTATGCAAAATAAGCCATGTAACATTCGCCAGAATGGGTTCCTGTCCTCTAGCAGATCCCCTAACCTGGGCAATCATGTGGATTAGGACTTGTGAGACTCACTAAGAACTGCATCAACTCCAAAACAGAGATACGGTAACCACTGACTGGCAGAATATAAAAGCATGTGTAGCAATATAAGAAAATAATGAATATTCACAGTTTATTCCCAGCTATCAATTGCAATGTCCTTTTCTTAATTAAAAATTGTGGATTTTTTCCATGTATAAAACACTCTTCATGTTGTAAACGACTAAATCCTTATTGTAGTGCATTTCTCCATAGGGATCTGTATACAAATTCCTTATACATTCACTTGTCCCTTGGCAGGATAAGGCTCTTTCCATTACAAAAATCACTGACCTGAATCACATTAAAATCCTCTTCTTTTTTTTGTTGGATACTTATGCAAAAGAAGTTGAACACTTTCCTCCCTTGTAGGCCTGTTTTGTTCTTGTTGCTTCTACCCTTTAAAGCAGCATTACAAAACATGATCTCCAAAAAATTTTCATTTTACAGTACAAAATCTGAATCTGAATCATGATTAAGCCTTTGAAGTACAAGTCGCATTTACAGTAGAAGACATGAAGACACTAAAGAAAAGAAAGATGTCTCTTTTTAAGGTGAAAAAGATATTTCCACTATCTCTGTGTTATCATCCATGCTTTCTATCAAGTGCTCGCATTTGTTGAATACTTTCAAGATTTCATAGCATTCCAGAAAGGGGATTAAATACTATTTCTGTTTTAATCATAAAGAAAAGTGGGCATAAGGAAGTAAACTGACTTGCTTTAGACTACACAGCAAATTGTAGAGCTAGGGTTAAAACTCAAACGAGCTGGCTACAGTTATTGGGAAAAATAAATCATCAGAAGTGTAAACTTAACAAAACTGATTATTTTCCATGAGTAAGGACTACTTTCTATTAATTTCCTGCTGGAATACCCTGTCAGTTTCTTTTAAAATTATCCTGTGTCATAGAATCATAGAACAGCCCAGATTGGAAGGAACCTCAAAAAAATCATCTTGTCCAACCTTTCATGGGAAAGGGAGCCTAGATGAGATTATCTAGCATCCTGTCCAATCCCATCTTGGAAACCTCCAGCAACAGGGACTCTACCATGTCTCTGGGAGGTTGTTCCAGTGAATGATTTTTCTTACTGTAAAAAATTTCTTTCTTATGTTGAAATGATGTTTGTAGTTCATCTTTTTTTTAATTAATAATTATGTATTTGTTCATTCAAAGCATGCTTTTTCAAATAAGTTAAAATGTATGTTATTTAAATTACTAGAAATGTACAAAGATCTGAAGTGAAGGCTCATTTTCCCCCCCCCCCGCCAATCCTAATTCAGCAAAAGCAAAAATTTTAAGTGTCAAACTCTCACAAAAGACGAAAATTATTTGTGGAATATTTGCAGCCAGCAGCTGATGTGACTTTACTCTTAGACACCTAAACATGAATCCACGGTTTTGGTTAAAAAAAGGAACACACAAGACTCAATTGAGGTTGCTTTTTGAAGTGGTCAGGTTATTATGGTCTAAGGAGATTGGTTAGACAAGGTTTATAAAAAAAATTGTTATCTCTTATAAAACTAACCCATTTGGAAAAACTTGATATACTTTTTGGAACACAAAAGTACAAAAGCTTTTGCAATACAGTTTGCGTATTGCTGTTCTGTCACAAACGCACGTCAGTTAAGAGTAAGAAGTCAAGTGCACCAAACATTTCAGTCATGAAAAATTATTTGTTTTCCTTTATCAGTACTTCACATGTCCTAGTGCTTCAATTGTATGGGAAAAATTGGACTTTAGCTGTACTAAGATAACGACAAGTATAGCTGCATTTGAGCTGCTTTATTGTAGTTCCTTTTAGCTAAGAAGGAACTTTGAAAACAAATCGTAGGAGGTAATGGTTGCAGTATAATTGTTGATTTGGTAGCCACACACTTCTTCAGTCAAAACTAGTAGTGTAAGTCACGGTAGCCACACACTTCTTCAGTCAAAACTAATAGTGTAAGTCTGTGACAGTTGTTCTGCTAATGATTTACAGTCGAAATCACCAATGTAAGTCACATCAGGAAAGTAAAGCTGCTCACAGTCAGAATGGTTAAATCCTAAAAGAGAAATGTCACAAGTCTCCTGGATCAACTCAGAACAAGCACTGCAAAGATAAACAGGATATAAACGATACTGTTAAGAAGGGTTGCTTAAAGTTGCTGCAAGTGTTTTCTGTATCAGGAGTTGAAGAAGGATACCTCAGAAAATAAGTATGGTTTACACATCAAAAATAAGTAAAAAAAAAAACTTGCCAGAACCTTCTCCTTGCATGAAGAAGCTTGATTGGATATAAAAATCCAGAAGCACTGTAACGCAGTCACTACTATATGAAGCAAAAAAATAAACCACAAAGACTATTTTTAATCATTTACTTTTTAACAGTAAACAACCAGCTATTCTGGGGGGCGGTGGGGGGGGGAATCACACGAAAGCTTAACTTTAGCACAGTGAAGTCAAGGGGAAAACTTCATGCCCAAAAAACACAAAAAAGAGACATGGATGTTTAAAGTCATGACTATGTGTGTTAGATTCTCATGCTTATAAAATGTTTTCATGCATATAAAACGAGACGAATACTGTAACTGAGTGCATCAACAGCACATCAACAAGAGCAAACTGCAACTGTGGATTCTCTCCATCATTGCTAGTTTTTCAAAACTTACCTGAAGCACATAAGTTTCTAGCATACTTTCTAGTTAGTGGTATGCACATTCCATTTTATTATGTCTTTGACTATTTAATATTTTTAGAATGTGGTCGATGTTTTCCTAAAATAGGATGGATTTATATGCATGAATACATTCTAAAAATACATTTAACTTCCCACAAGATGGGCCTAGGATTTTTAAAGGTTTTGTTTATAATAGTGGATTAATTTTAAGTATGTGGAAAAAGTCCTAGTATTCAGAAACAAGAATTTATCCAAGTGAACAGATCTACTCTTCAGGTTCAGGGAGACTCATTTTTATCCCATGGAAGATTTGAATATTTTGCCTTTTTAAATATGTCTTCATATATCCTGTTGTGCATATCTTCTACTTATAAAACAAACTTTTAAAGCCATCTGAGTAAGTATCATCATTTTTCAGCAGTAATTAGGGGAGAATGAGAATGCTTCATAGACTACACAAAGTATTTAATTAAACCGTCAGGCAAGATTTTTTTAAAAGTCCCTCTAGTGGAGGTAAAACTTTGTAGTTATGATCCACTTTTCAAAGTCAAACCTTTGCACAAGAACAAAACTAACTTACAAGGTCAGTTGAAAGGCAATGAAAATTCTGACCCTATGGGATATACATGTCTTACAAGAAAGATGTATTGTTCCTGCACACACACTCACAATAGAAGGAAGATAAAAAGTATTCCAGCACCACAGGGTGAATAATTTTAGATGTCTAGCAGCATTCTGATAATTTGGAACTTAACCCAAATTATATATGGTATGGCACATTCTGAACCATTGAATACATTTTTCAGTTCTAATCAATATATGCTAATGTACTATGCTATCATTCTTTGTAATTATATCTAAAGAACCAACAAGAGTATATATCATTCCAAATTTTTGCCTGGACAGTTCTGAATACATCATTTCAAAGAATGTCCTCCCCCAACAAGATATTCTGAAACTGAAGACTGTGTAGAATCCAAAGCCCTATATTTACATTAAAATAATTGAGTCTGATTCTCTATTTAATACCTCTGATCATGTAATTGGCAAGAAGGCATAATGATATCCACAGTGTTGTTCTTACTAATAACAATGTTGATGTACAACAAAACAAACATGCTGATGATGGACTCTCACTATTAACTTAGTCATTAGACATGTTGGACCAGTTTCTGACCAGCTACTAATGTGGAGCAAAGTAAGCAGCTTTATAAAAATAAACATGAGTAAGCTTGTCTGAATTTACTAAAATGGAAGTATTCCAAAAAAGCCAGTTCTTCATGATAAATAAAAATATTAGAAAAAAAATGGGTAAGATATAAAGCCTTTCTGCAGATAACCATTAAAGATAAATTATGCAAAGTTATCTTAGTCCGAAGTTGACTGGCAAATTCTGCAAGTTCACTTATTCTCAATTATCTTTCTTAAATACACAACAGAGATATCTCCATTCAAATGGAGGTTTAAAATTTTATACTGTGATCTGCCAATGTGTGTGTGTCTGAATTCTGTGTACACACCTCAAATATCCTTTAGCATAGTTTTGACCTCTGACCTGCAGTTCTGCTTTGGTTAAACGTAGGCTAAACATTAAACTGTGACTCTACATTATAATTAGTCCATAGCCAGCTACAAAATTTCTTCTAAGAATGGTAATTCATAAATGAAATAAAAAGTAAACTGCTACATGGTATTGTTCAAAAACTAACAAGAAATTAATGTATCAGAAAGGAAAAATTAATGTTGAACTACAGCCGAATTGTCTAAGGATCTGGATTTGGGGGGTTTTGTTAGCTTTTTTGTTTTCCTTTCTTAACTCCAGAGTGCTTCAGAATTCTGTTATTACAAAAAATATATTGTTTATAGTTGGCATAGATTCCAAAGTTGAATGAGAACTGACCCAAAACTAAAAGAAATAGGAAATGAAGATGAATCTTACAAGAAAAACAATGTTGAAGAAAGAACACATTTAGGTTGTATGTGGTGTGACACTTTGGTGACAAAGTTGATTTTTTTTAGTTCGAATTGAAGGTTATTGTGACTCCTCCATGAAATGTAAGGTATTGCAATAAAGACTGCACAAGACAATACTATTACAGTTTTAAACTTGATTTGCTTTTCTTCTATGAAATCTAGTTTACTTCATTGAAACTCTGGCTCAGGTACATATGCTAAGAATATCAGAAAGGAAGTAAAAATGCCTACTGTCTCCTTTTGTTCCTTGACGAATGTGTCACTCTTCACTAGTGGAAAGAAACATACCTTATAACAGAGAACTAGTTCTTGCTCTGTGCACTGGACCTGAAGCTAAGCTTCCCAGGAATTAACTGAAACCTGAGCAGAATGTACAGTGTTAACATGTGGTCATTACTATTTTTTCCACTTTAGCAGGAAAAAGGACATGTCAAACACTGCATATCATGCCAGTCAGTCATTTTTCATCAAAAAGGTTCTTGGGAGAAAAAAATAATCAATTATATCTCACCTACTCACCTTGAAATGTCACTTGGAATTTAGAAATATAGAACATAACTGAGTAAGTCCAAATTACTTCAGACATTGAGATTAATAATAATCATAGTATCTCCCTGAAAAATATGGAGTCGTTACAGAAGAGGATTATGAAGTTCTTATTAAAATACATAGACACCATGGTTTCAGCTTCACTATAATTTACTTAGTCAGTTGTCAGAACTCAAGACTGTCCTTTCAGCACATCCTTCCTCCTTCCACTGATTAAAGAAAATGAGAGTCTGCATAAAGAGCAACCTGGTCTGCAAAGGCTTGGTTTTCCATTTCTGCCTCCAGGCAAATGCAACTCATAAGTTATCTCCCTGATATTTATATGTCACCTTAAACAGATGTGACACGTGAGCTACTTATCTAATTTGACTGCATACTAGCAAAATTACAAACTCCGCTTATAATATCAAGCTTTTAAATTGCTATATTCATTAACCTAAACTAGCTCCCTGTAATGCTGCAGGAGAACAAATGCCAATCACCCTTCCAAAAAAATAAACTAACTTCCCTAAAAGTCACACTAGGCAATTTGTCAGTCTTTGACAGAGAACAAAATTTCCTCTGGATCCTCAAACTGGCTGGTGGATTGACCAATTAGATATCAGAAACACAATCCAGCCTGTTTTAAGACAAAAACAATTGTTTCATACACAGCACTGAGCAGTCCAGGGAAGAATCATGCATCTCTTTTTTTTTTTCATGAGTTGGCCAACAACCTCTGCATGAGCCTGATCTCCCAGGTCTTTTGGGCTCAAGGTGGGGAAGGGCTGAAAACAGTTAAGTTAGTTTTCCCTTCTTTCCAGGAATCCAGGAGTTATCTATTCCAATTCAAAGCCATGCTTCATGTTTTTCAGGGGAGGTGATTTTTTTTAGTTACCAGGTCAATGAATGCTGGTCACTTGTACATGAAATAGTTGTCTGCTATATGTACAAAATTATACACAAACTGAAGAAAGTTTAAGGCCAATTGTAAACTTGGCCTGAAGGGCTAAATTCAATACTATCAGTAAATAGATTAATGCAAAGTATAACCTTCAAATCATAGAATCACTCAAGACGTCATCCAGTCCAACTTCCTGCTCAAAGCAGAGTCAACACTGAATGCAGTCCAGGTTGCTCTGAGCGTCATCCCGCTGGGTTTTGAAAGCCTCCGATAATGAAGATATCACAACTTCTCTGGGCATTCTGATCCAGTGCTTAATTATTCTCACGGGAATATTTTTTTCCTTATATCCAGTCAGACCGATCCCTTTCAGTTCATGATCGTGGTCCTCTGTTCTCCTGCCTCTGTCTTCTTGGTGACCTTCCCATACGTAAGGACAGGTGGCTGTTAGGGTTCCCCGCAGCTGTCCCTTCTCCCAGCTGAGCAAACCCCAATCCGCCAGCCTCTCCTCACAGGGTAAGGTCTCCAGCCCCCTGACCACCTTGGTGGCCCCTGAATGCACTTGTTTATCAACACCATTCTTGCACTGTGCATCCCAAAACTGGACACCTTATTTGAGATATGGTCCAATGAGTGACAAGTAAAGGGGAATAATCAATTCCATGTTCTACTGCCTCTGCTTCTGTTGGTACAGCCCAGGATGCTGCTAGCCTTCATTGTTGTCTGGTCACATTGTTGCCATGTGTTTACCAGTTAACAACAACAAAACAAGACAGCACAACTGAGATTTCTAGCATTCATTTTTTATTTTTGCTGTTTGTAAATCTAACTGAGGTGAACAAAAATGCTTTGAACTTCTGAAAATTCAAAAAACCCCATATGATTAAGGTTAGGAGACTAATTAAAAACAACAATCCTTTTTTCACATGCATATTTTTGTTTCAACACATCACTTTCTCTTAATCTATTTCCAAGGTTTTTTGCAGATTCTTGCTTTCAGGATCCTTCAGAACTGGGACCTAATTCCTCAAGGTGGATGTGGGTGGGGTGAAGAGAATTATTAATTTATTATATAATCAGTAATGGTCCCATTAAAGGATTCAGTAATGATATTGGCAAAGGTAGAATCATCAGTTTTAATGTATTATTCCATAGTGTGGAAATGAATATATTTCCCATTTATTTTCTCCTGGATATCTTGACAGCCATCACCCATCACTAAAGGGTATGAAGCAGAGGTACGGAGAAAGGACTGATTGTCTTCAGTCATAGTAAGTTTGCATTTTTGTAGAGCTCTGTGTGTTTGCACAAAGGTGCCTAAAAGGTTACTCACTGATGTGAATCGGTTGGTTTGGGGGCGGTTTTGTTTGTTTTATAACATATAATTTAATAGAACAAATTATAAAAATGCACTGTGCAAATTAAAGGCATTGTTAACACTTTGTATTTTATTTAGTCAGTATGCTATAACTTGTAACCATGTTCAAAAGATAAGAGACTTCCACTACAAAGACAGAAGAAAGAAAAAAGGAAAAGAACTCAAAGCTACCTACTGTGATGATTTTTCATCTAACTGCTTACACTCATTTCAGCCTGCAGAGAAGAACAAGGACAGCTACTCTTTTGTTCATCTCAGTTCTGCTCATGGTTGAACACCCTATGAAATTATGAGAAAATAAAAAATCCACACTTTGGGGTTCCTGCAATTCCCCTTTTAATGAAAGTAAAAACAGGTTTTCAAAGTCTCTAGCGTCACTGATCATAAAGGTGTCTTGAAAACAAAACTTTCAGTAACAAATTTTTTTATGGCAATAATCACAACATTTTGAAGGAGCTGATCTCATTTTTACTACAGACCCACTGCTGAGAGAAAGGTATTTATAACTATTATTTGAATACATGAGTTCACACTGACTGCAATGTGATCAGCATTTAATTTTTATTTTTTATTCTAAATAGAATCTTGAATACCTGGAAAGGAATGTTCTTTTCATTCCTGCATGTTGTAAATTGTTGGAGATACAGTAAATAGCCTAAAAACAAAAGTGCAAAGTCTAATGTATCTTAAAATTATACGCAAGATTGTTTTTAAAAAAAACATCTGATGAATAAGATAATGTCCAATTCAATGAAATCAATGGCATTCAGATAAAGCTATACTGTTAATTTGATCAGGATCTAAAATGATGAATTCAGAGTAATGACTGATCAAAACAGTGAGTAAAACCTTAAAGTTTTTGTTTAGTCTGCACTGTATCTTGTCCAGGTGAAACTTCAATTTAATTACACTTCTTTTTTTACTGTATGTGATCAGGATAAACACCACTATGAATCTAGGATATATAAACACTGTATTTTTTTCACAGATACTGTGATGAGAGGATGATAGAACAATGATGTGTTGGAAAATTAAAAAGTATTTTTCGGAAGTATGCCTGAAACATGTCAGTTTTCAGGAACGTCACTATTTAAAAAAAAAAAAAATCATTTCTTCATAGTAGAAATATTCAGTTTGATAAATAAAACATGGTTATACACTTACTTTTGACATACAGTAAAATATTAATTCCAATACTGAAATATATAAAATATTAAATGTTATAATATGTTTAATATTTTATTATGTTTTACCATTTTCTAAACCAAAATGATTCCATATAAAATTCCATGTTAAAATGGGGAAAAAAATGCTAGAACCTCCAGTTCTAATTTTTTTTCGTATGGGTGTCAAGGTACCATTAGGACAAGGTATCTTTTCAAAAACTAAGGTTGTGTATAGAAAGTCACAGAAAATAATAACAAATTAGGATTTCTAGGTATCACTCAAACATATATTAAAAATACATATTTAGTAACATACCTTCAAGAGTGAACTATCTGGACAGATATGGCAGAAAGAATGGGGAAATATATTGGTTTAAAAGAGTTTTCCTCATTACTAATGTGCTCTTCCTTAATACAGATGTTATCAGAATTAACACATTGCGAATTTGGATCTATATTTCCTTTATTAAGCACAGGAGATCAATTAGTACAACAGTTTTATAGCAGAACGGGTATTTTAGTGTTCACTGTCTAGTCCTTTTTAAGCTGAAAACATAACCGATTGATAGGAAAAAAAGCAGAACCTCACATCATACTTCTCTTTCTGAATCAACAAGCTGATCAACAAACCCCCTCAATGGAAGAAAGCTCAGAGGAGATGGGCATAGGTGATGTGCTCATGAAGCTCTGAAGAGAGTCTAGGGAGTGACCACAGCTGTTGTAAAGGAAGCTGAACTCATCTCAACACCAAGGGGACTGGAGGGTGGCCTTTGCTGTAGAGAAAGAGCTGTATTGGTTGAGTGGGTCAACGGGTTGTGCAAATGGCCTTCCTTAAAATAATCAATAGAAAGTATTATCTTCCTGAGACAGCCCGATGTCCTGGTTTCAGCTGGGATAGAGTTCATTTTCTTTCTAGTAGCTGGTACAGTGCTGTGTTTTGGATTTAGGATGAGAATAATGTTGATAACACAGGGATGGTTTAGTTACTACTGAGCAGTGCTTATACAGAGTCAAGGCCTCTTCCTGCTTCTCACCCCACCCCATCAGCCAGTAGGCTGGGGGTGC
>NW_008795695.1:18808747-18875674 GCF_000699145.1 Aptenodytes forsteri | reverse complement strand
TGCATTGTGCATCACTTGTTTTGTATATTATTTTATCATCATTATTATTCTTTTCCCTTTCTTTTCTGTCCTATTAAATTGTCTTTATCTCAACCCATGAGTTTTACTTTTTTTTTTTTTCTTTTCCAATTCTGTCCCCCATCCCACGGTGGGGGGGAGTGCACAAACAGCTGTGTGGTGTTTAGCTGCCTGCCAGGTCAAACCACACCACCAGACCAGCATGGGGGAAGTTTATATGCAGCTCAGCTCAACACAGAGCATAGAAATTGAACAACCAACAAAATGAACTTTGAAGACTTTTCCAATTCTGTCCCCCATCCCACGGTGGGGGGGAGTGCACAAACAGCTGTGTGGTGTTTAGCTGCCTGCCAGGTCAAACCACACCACCAGACCAGCATGGGGGAAGTTTATATGCAGCTCAGCTCAACACAGAGCATAGAAATTGAACAACCAACAAAATGAACTTTGAAGACATCAACAGGCTTGAGCTGGCTTCAAGCCATGCATGCCTTCCAAGCATCTGGGGACATCCAGCATCGTGATAGTAAGCATAGAGAGACCGGTAACGGGAATCACATTCGTATTGCCATTCAGCTGTATTGCAATTGCTATATTATGCTTGTGTTGTGATTTCAGTACATCGCTGTATCACTCCGCTAAATCAAAATCCTGTGTGACATGAACTATCTTCAAGTAAGTACACTTGGTATTAAAACATTAAACCCTCTTCATGTGGAATATCTAAAGGAACATGGTCGGAGAGCGTTGGACTCTTGACAACCCTGCAAAACCATATGCCTTGAGGAATAGAAAGTGGCCCTTCAAAGTAAACAAGCAAATTAAAAACATTATCAATCATTCCTTGTTAAGCCAAATTTCTTGAAAGCACATCAGGAACCAGACCAAATAAGTTATCCTTTTCGTGGCACAATACGTCAAGTCAGAAGGGAAGAAAGCTGACAGAGAGAAGACTCAGGTACAGTAAAGTGCACAATGGCATACTAAATTTTGCCAGTCTATTTTTGGAAGTAAGTTATATAGGTGCCTATATTCAGATGATTGCAGCTTTCTGGATTCACAAGTTTAACAAGGCATGAGCCTTTAGCTACAGTAAACAAAAGAACTTAAAAATATGAACTGCACCTGGTTTACATAACACTAGCTTCTGCTCTACTGTGTAGGTGAGTAGAAAAAAATTACCAACATGCTATCCAAAATAGTTGACTATTTCACGCTCTATTCAGAGCAGACATGCTAAATGAGAAAAGAAAGAGGCTGTACTGACTTGAAAGGATGTATTTTAAGTATGTGAGATGACAATCAGAACCAAATAGCTTAACATGATATAGGCAGCCTTCTCACAGTTTTAAGTTATAATTTGTCAAAGTATTTTGTTTAACTTAGAAGACACAGAATAATCCTGAAGCAAAAAAGAATAAAAAAGATGCATATCATACTAAAAAAATTACAAAACATAAAATGCATTTCACAGTACCACACAGGGTAATGCCACCACTGTTGCCAGTGCCATAAAAATGTTTGCTGATCTTTTCCAATTTTTCTTGAAAGCTTTTGACATATTCTTGTAATGCCACAGGCTAAGTCTTTGGTCTTCATAAAAACTTTTAACAATACCATATTAACTGGTTAGCATAAAACAAATCCTTTTCAACACAAAATACATGTTTTCACCATTTTACTAAAGCCAGATTTCAGGATGATTTTTTAAAGTTTGTTAATAGCAAGTCTTACTATTTCAGAAGTTACACAATGGTTCATATTTATTTACATGACTGCTACTACAGTTCGCCAGTTACAACTTATAGGCAAACCTTCCTTTTCCTGTTACATCCTAAAGTGAAATCCTAAAGTGAAATCCCGAATCAATTCTATTTAATATTTCTACTCCTAGTTTGAGTTAAGATTTACTGACAAGCACAAAAATATGACCGACAGAGGGAATTTTTCAGCATGAAATATGATTACCAAAAGAAAAAAGGTATAAATTGTTATTTAAATTTCCACCAATCTGCAGATCTTGATGGACAAATCCTTGCTTTACCTTGCCTTCTCAGCTAGTACCTCTGCACAGTTTTCGTTTTTTCCTTACAGAATAGCATCTGACAAACATCACAAAGCTAGAAATAAATGACATTAACAAGACAGGTTATAGAGGTGGAATGGGACAACTGATTTGGTAAAACCTGACACAGAAGATCCATCTAACAACCAATCCCAGTGTGACAGATATACGGTAGGATGACTGGCCCCAAACGTCTAATCTTATTTTTATGAACAGCACAAGCCATTGTGTTTCTCAGGCTACTAAATCTCGACTGGAAATTAAAGTCTGAAAACATAGCTCTGAAAACTGAGGTTCGTCTCTGCTTCACAAGAGAGTAAACTTCATCAGCTGGACCTAGGGATTAGACAAGGCATTTGGTTCTTTTTGTGTGGATCCCTACAGAGTTCAGAACTTACCCTTGATCTCATAGCAAACAATTTCATATGTTTAGATTCATTGTGGTTTCCACTGGTCTACCTTATAAATACCAGACCTTCATTCCTGAGATTGGACATCAGAAAAAAAATCACCATAAGGAAACAGCAAGAACAAATTTTAGCCATCAAATGCCTTAAGTTAAAACATATTTGTCATCTATTGAATATTAATGCTCCTTTCCCGTGACTGCTTACTAATATTAATATAAACAGTTGTTTCACTCCCGTATGCACAACTTTGTATTTTGTTTTTAAAAGTACAAAAAGGGTATACAATGTTTTAGCATTGCACTGGAAATATACTCTTGTGCCCCAAAATTAAAATACTGATTATGTATGTTATTTTTCCTACCTGCAGCATCTCTGGGGACTTTTTTGCTACACAGTCCAGAAGGGAAATTAGAGAACTTGGAGAAAAAACAACAGGATTTTTGTTTACTTTAACCTGCTGCATGAAGGATTATATTATTAAGTATGTGTATTATTATTATTACCTATTCTATTGTTGAGTATTAGTTCAAGAAAATGTAGCACATTCTTAGTTTAAAAATCATGAGAATTTTTTTATTTAAGTAATAGTCTATTCCCCTTTTCAAGGGACACTATTAAATTACTTTATTTATGCAGAGAATATAGTGATGAATGTTACTAATAAAACAATAGAAAAGGGGGAGAACCATGTCAGAATGATGGTACCTTAAACTAGTAAATTGTTCCTTTCATACACAATACTCATGCTCAGTAAGTCTCACAAGCATATTGACCTCTTACAGAATAACTTGCTCGAGACAGCAGCTACTTAAACTGAACTGAGAAGAGTAGTACACATGGTATTTGAGGCTGCTCCTCCTCTAGACTTTTGAAAATGCCCACACCTCTCAGGGAATACCCTGTCTGAGGAAGGCGAGCACAAGCTACTGCAAGGCCCCCTTCACCCCCGTCCCTGATGCCAGCACTGGCACTCCTACAACCACATGGAGCTGTGGATCAAAAAACTCCTCCTGGTAAGTTTTCAGACAGATTTAATAAAAGACTAATCTTCAGATGGGAAATTAATTTCAGTTTGCTAACCCTACTCAGCATACAGCGGTGAGAAAGAGTACCTTCAGCACAAAGGAAGGGGTGGGATTGCCGCTTTCAATAGCGGCCCACATTTCTGGCTGTCTGAAGTGACTGTGGCACTGCAGCACTCCACACCTCTCAAGGTAGATTAAATGCACTTTTGCATTCAGGGGGAATAACAAACTGCTGTTTCCCCACTGAGATCAGTGCCTGACTAAATGAGCATTCCTCTTCTCTGCCACGCGTTCCAAAGCAAATAGGTAATTTCGAAGGTTTACACTGATCTGTCTGATTTCACGCTGGAGAAGGAGAGGAATGCTACGCCTGGAGCTGATCTCAGCTGAGAGGCTGCACCAAGCAGAGGGTTCAATGCTTGTCACCTTCCTGGGCAAGACACCTGCCCCGGGCATGTTAAGAGGAAGCTCGCCAAGGCGCAGCCTCTGGCTGGGGCCTGTGGGAAGGGAAGCAGATGGACAGCTTTTTGGGGACCTTTCTCTTCTCTCAACCATAGCATAAGGAATAGATTTCTGAAAAGGAGACAGACTGTTTCTATTCCACGTATGGATTCTGCGGAGGTTAAATTCCCACTGCCAAAGGTGGTTTCCCCTCCTGCTGCTGTGATGAATTTGAGAAATTCAAAATATTCATTAAAGTAATACAGTTATGACTGTGAATTTGTATTACTAGTTGAGATTTAGCAGTGATCTGGAAGAGCCTAAGGGCTACAGACTTACACCATGCCAAACGCTAGCATTAAGGTATATTCTGTGGTTGCTGCTTCCTATGGAGTGCATTTCTACCGTGGGAAGTAAGGTGCGAAGATTTTCCAATAGGAAAGTAAGGAACCACCAGTGCCCACAATGGGATTCAGGCAGGTATTTTTAAAATGGAGTTAACTGCCTGAGACGGTGTAGCATCAATACAGAATTAAAATGATACACATTTGTATCTGTCATAAGTTATTAATAAGATAAGTGGTATAGAGTCCCTCCTGGGGGAAAGCTAGGAAAAGGTATTCTCTCGGGCTTCTGCTCCTGCAGGCAGAGTACAGGCTACCATCAGGAAAGACACAGAATTTTTTTGTTTGTTTCACATTTGGAAAAGTAGTATCAGCACAGTTAAAATCTCCTCTTGAGGGTGAGCTGAGCTGGAAAGTTGCCAGTGTCACTAGAGCCTCAAAAACTGTATGTGCTATAAATAAGTTCTCACAAAAATGTGTAGTGTAATTTATCTGCTGGTTGTTTAACTTGCAGTTACAATCTCACATAATCTTACACATGGCTCTACTGAAATGCTAGTAACCTTCAATATCCGTATGATCTGTTAAAATAGTTATAGGTGGCATCTTAAATCCCTTTACTCTTTTCTACAGTTATCTTTTCAGACTATGTCTTCCTTCAAACCTTACTTCTACTTGGAAGAGACACAACTGCGTCTTTCTTTTGATGCTTTTGTTTAATTTTATCAGGATATCATCTTTTCTTCAAACTAGAAAATACCAAATCCTTACCTAAATTACTTCCCTTGATCTCACCAGTCAGAAAGGAATCCTCTCTGCCCTCTACATAATTTTTTACATAACCTTATGAAAACTCTGTAGCTAGAATAATCCTCCTCTCAAATCTTGTTGTAAAATACTTCCTTGTACTCTGTGGCCTTTATTCCACGTCCTCCTCCTCCAATTCTTTTTTTCCAAATTTCTATTCACACATTGATAAACTCTGGTTTAGCTACTGCCATTCCTTCTTTTTCCATAGATCAGCATCTTCCATGTGTTGTACTCTGTGCATGTTAAGGACACATATTCTGACGTATGCCAGGATTTTAGACATTTTATCCTTTATCCTTCTCTATGCCTTTAAGTCCCCTGCTGTCCCAACCTGTTGTAAAATACTTCCTTGTACTCTGTGGCCTTTATTCCACGTCCTCCTCCTCCAATTCTTTTTTTCCAAATTTCTATTCACACATTGATAAACTCTGGTTTAGCTACTGCCATTCCTTCTTTTTCCATAGATCAGCATCTTCCATGTGTTGTACTCTGTGCGTGTTAAGGACACATATTCTGACGTATGCCAGGATTTTAGACATTTTATCCTTCTCTATGCCTTTAAGTACCCTGCCGATCTGTCCCAACCTCATGTAAAATGTCCAACTTACCATTAAACACAATCCAAACCCCCTTACTTCATCAACCTCTATGTTCCATCATTACATGACATAAAATTAATGAAAAGCAGCATTATCTTCTATGGGGGTGTATGTAACAGATGGTAGCAGTGTTTGTTTGCTAGTGTAAATCTTACTGTGCATGTACTACATACTACGCTTCTTTAAAATGCAAGACAAGCTGGGCAGTAGGGAAGAAGTCTTCTCGCATGGTGCTGGCTGCAGCACTGTGTATCCACTCTCTGGAGAAAAAGCAGGCTGCTGCATTCCCCAGAGGATCTCAGCATGCTCTGCGGGGCAAAGCTTCAGGGCACAGAGCAGGGCAGGCAGAGACAACCAACACTGAAGCCAGCCAGAAGAGAGCAAACTGCAAGCCTTTAGATGGAGTAGGGATATGCTATAAGCAGTTAGCAGGTTTCTTTTCAGCCCAAAGATGATGGAGGGAAGGAAAGCTCCATAAGAACCCAGAGGGATGTTGTAAAGTAATTCAACTGAGAAGCCACTGGAAGTCATGACACTCATAGGGAAGGATGGAGAAAAAGACCACCACACAGTCACATAGTAACCAAAGAGTAATTTTTGTTTTAGATACTCCTGTTTCATCTGTCTCACCAGATCTGAATTTTCTATCTCTTAACAGCCACCTTATTCTAGCTTATTAGTTTGTGCTTACTTAGCTTTAAAGACCAGGAGCCTTTTGATGTCTTTTGTTATGCTCACTTCAAAGGAAAAGGTGGGGTAGTTCCATTTCAAGGCTCTGGGCAACTCAAGGTCCTATCACAGGGAGGAAAAGAAGAAGCTAGGCAGATGCTAATACTGGATGCATTTTTGATGCACCAGAGCTAACAGGTTCAGTCCTCCAGCTGGAGAAAGGCAGAAAGGATAAGTAAAAAGAAAAGCTAATCCCATCCCTTATAAATTGGAGCGTAAGTACTGCAGTAGCTTGAATAAAAAGGACTTGAAAGACTGAGTAACAGTAATAGTACAACAGCTTTATTCAAGCTATTAAAGGGAGGATTTCTTTTCTGTTCAGTCATTTACTCGTAACTTAGATGGGTGCCATAAGCAGCAACTTAGGCAGAGTCATTCAAATAATAGTGAAAAACAGCTTGTAGGTGAGATGCGCATAAGCAAAATATTGCAAGATTTGTCTTGATATACTTATGCAAGACAGATGTAAGCTGCACAGCAGTTGACTTTCTCTAGGTGGATGGATACAGTGGGACTTGAGAAATCCCATCTTCTCAATCCCCTAACAGTCCTGTGAATTAACAGTTGTGAATTAACAGCTGCTTGGCTCTAGCATTTTACCAAAACATCCAAGTATCTCTCCTTTCTGTCCTTAACTCACAATACACTTTCAGATTACCTCTTTCCAGGAATACCTTCCCCATACATAAAGCTAACTTTGCCCTGCCTTCAGAGGTAGATATCTGCCTCCTCTTGGTTTACTGTATTGTCTCCTTCCTTTTTCCCCTCTGAGACAGTGCGCATCAAGAAACAGTGCTTTCATCTTCTTTTTTGCACTATGTCTGTATTTCTTTCCCTTCTGCCTCCATTCTACACCACTAAACACAATCTAAAAATCTTTATTTCATTGACATCTATTTTCCATCCTTCCTCCTCTTATGACACTGACAATTGAGGACTCTATCCTACTTCTTACCACACCACGCACATTCTTTCACCTGTTCTTCCTTCCTCTTGTTTTCCCACCTTGGTTCTCTTTTGCAGATGCATCTTCCGTGAGAGTAGAAGCAAAAAGCAGGCATGTAAGCACCTCTGTGGGATGAATAGTGCACACTTACATTCACTTACAGCCTTCATGCTACACTTTGCACACAGACATGTATCTCTTACCAATCCCTTTCTAAATTTTCCAGTTGTAAAAAATTGTATCCAGCTTATCAAAATCTTCTAGATGGGGATCCCTGTGCCCCAATCCTTTAAATATTTGATTGCCTCTCCACAGCTTCCTCATTCTCTTTGCCTGGCTACAGCCCAGCATTACAGGAAAATGCTGTATAATGGGTGATAGAGGTTTCAAATAAAAACATGCAAATCATGCACAATTTGTCTAAATATGCTTATGTAGGCCAGATGCAATCTGCAGCTGCAGCACAATCCTGTTTATATTCTTCATGGGTAGAGTTTACAGTCAAAAAGTTCAGCAATATTCTCAAAACGTAACATGGGCCTCACTATGTCCTCATCAACAATCCCTTCACAGCCTACATAGCTCTCTTGTGTAGAAATAGTAAGCAATTTTAAATGAAATACAAATGTTCCGTTTCACAGATCAGTGTGCTCTGAGTCAATATGAAACTAACCATACTTTATTTAGCAGCTTTTTACATTATAGTTTAAACAACAATAAAATAGTCTCAGGAAACTATTTACATTATAGTTTAAACAACAATAAAATGGTCTTAGGAAGGTAAGGGGCTAAGGAAGCTGTTCCTGTCTGCGTGGTATTTTCCACACTCACGATCAGCAGCTAGAAGGCTCCTTTAGAGAACACTGCCTCCTCTCTTGGAAGGACCGAGCTGGCAGAAGTCAGCTCAGAAAAGGGACATATTGTCCTGGTGATCTGTTAGATATCTATTTAGCTCCACAGTGATAAGACCCTGTCTTTCCAAGATGAAATATGGGATCCCTTCCATCTAAGTCATCCTCAGGGACAGCACTCTCAAAAGACCAATCCGTGATTCACCGCTGACTAACTACCTGGAGGGTAGAACATTATACAGCCTTCCACATCTTTCTCTCCAATGTGAGGCCGCTCTGACCTCAGCCTCCTGGAGTTTCAGGCAGCTCTTTTAATCTTATTTCTTGTCACAGATTTTCCTTATAGGTTATAGTAAATCTTGCATGTACTTCTAGTCCCACTCTGCCATCCACAGGCTTCCTTAAAACTGACGTTGCTGTGGTTTGTTTCTCTAAATATGTATATTTTAAAGAAGTAGTATCCTTTGCTGCTTCTTGAGTCACACCACTCGCTCACTCCTGTTCATATACATATTTAAATTCAACTAAAGTGACTTAAAATAGTTAGGAGAATGTTTAGCATGCTTGCATGGGGCATGGAATAATTCACATTTCATTTAAATGTCTAATCATGATATACTAAGGTAGCATTATAAAACCCAATCATATAAAAACTACTGCATCTAAGTTTCCTTAATTATTAATTTTCATCGTATGTGTAAGAAAATAAATCAGGAAGCTAAACCTTTGCATTGCAGTTAAAGAGAAAGGTCTCTGCAAACAGTGGTTAAGTATACTCTGACAAGATCAATAGCTTTAACTGTGTGATATTCAGTGGAAAAAAAGATACACTGAACACAAGATCAAGAAACAAGGGATTTGATTCCTCCTATGGTCTAAATACGTGAAGAAATTCTAGACTTCGTTTTGCAGATCAGGGCATTTTTCTCCCCTTTTGCAACATTAAGTGGAATAAAACAGTAAAGCAAAGGCCATAACACTTAATTACAATTTCCTAACTTTGAAGATGCTTAAGAAATAAAAATCAAAGTAACTATTTAATCAATCAAGGCATGAGATTAGTATTTTAGGCCTTTTGCCTGACAAAATAAAACCAATTAGATGCCTAGAAAATTTTGAAATATACCTTTTTTTACAAACTATACATTCATAAAGCATATAAACAAGACTGGTAGATATGTTTTACTTAAATCTTGAATGAAAAGCCTCATTAAAATATTAAAGAATCTGCTCCTGATAGATCAGAAACTATCATCTAGAAATGAATCCTATTAAAGAAGAGATATAATTTTGTGTTTATAGAAAGATTACTTACAGTGTCATCTATATCATCTGTGACAGCTTATTTCTATACTACAGCAAGGAACCAGGAGGTAAACCCAACATCATCTTTTTAAAAGGAAAGATTGAAATGGCCAGTAGGATACCCATTGCATACTATAGAGGCAAATTTAACTGCATTTCTATACTAGTCAAACCATAAAGACAAAATACATGTTTGGATGAACCGACTTTCACTTCTGACTTTCACTCACTCACTATTAAAGCATAACGCCATATATAATACAATACACACAGGGAACAGGAGGCAAGGGAAAACTTGTTAAGGCAGCACTGCATGAAATGTTGCAATAATAAAGAGGTTAGGCAGTATACACGTTAAGACCAATTCTAGTATGCTCTCTTTCTTAAAACTGGGTCATTGTCAAAAAATTGCTGATGTTAGGATTTGTTGTCATGAATAATAAGAGCAACACTGCTAGAATGTGCAAGTCATAATAGACTAGGCACATAGAAAATCTTATGAATGATGGTAACATTTGAAGCTCACTGTAATGTTACTAGATATGCCCTCTAACTGATGCTATATTTAGTATCAGTTAAACCTCCTGGGCATCAAACCCGCTGGTTCTCATGCAACTAGAAAGCAGAGGTGTTTTAAGTTCAACAGAGCATGCTACTGCTAGGATCCAGCAGCTCTGCTGATTCCCTGTAAGGTTCTAGGGTGAACAAATAATCTCAAAATATGGTGAAGAGTCTGTATGACCAGAAGGTGAATTTCTCCATGGTTCTCACAGTTCGAACAATTAATACATATACCTAAGAAAAAACATCAGTGGAATCAATTATTCTAACTTATAATTACTGTCATGAAAAAAATATATTCACAGATTTAAAAAAAAAAGATTAGTGATTAGTTATCTATAAGGATTATGCTTGTTATAAACATATAGCTTAAAAAGTGACACGGAGGAATTTATAAGGTTTCACTGAAGTTAAAGCTTTAAGTAAAATATGCATTTAAAAGTTCTATCTATAAATATCATTTGGCATAAGCACGTCTGATAAATCTGGTTGATTTTACATTTCTTTATTTCATGTTAAATTTCTAGTCCTCTACGTTTCTTTTGTCCCTTCACAAAACCTCCAAGATCTTTTAATCTCCATAAAGTAAACACAAGAAAGGGCAGACTGCTGGTCACCAGATAACATATTGTAGAAGGAGACAACGCAAGGGAAAGCATCTGTCTGCTACTTCAGTTTTGTATCTGTCCTGTAACTCTGTCAAGAATGATGCTCCAGATCAAGAGAAACATCTCGATGGATCTCAGATCTGCTTCCTGTTTTTTCTCACCTTGCTTCCTTCATCACATTGCTAATATCCAATGCCATTTGTGTCTGTGAACTAAAATTCCCACATAATTTAAATAATCAACAACATCGTATCTGCCAGACTGATTGTGATCATAAATGTAGTAAGGCATTATAGGTATTTACACATCACTCATCTTGGCCGCTTCACTAATATTCCGGAGAAAATTTTCAAAAATATTATCTGTTCCTCTTGCTGCTAAGGTTTGGAGAATAGCTTCTTTCTGTTTAAAAAAGCTATCATAGGATACAAAGTCTAAAAAAGATGAAATAAGGTAAAATTACTTTGCATATGGAATTTCTGGCACAGTTTTTATCTTCTTCCATTCCACTGGAGAGAAAGTCAAGAGTATATGGTCTCCAAACAGAACATCTATACTTCTGTAGGCAGTGTCAAGGACACTAAGAGCTCAGATTTAGTTGTTTAAGGATTTCTAACGAGATTTATGAGTGGTTCAGCCTCTACAGTATTTTTTTGTGTGTGTGTGTGTCCATCTTCATTTCCAGAAGCAATGCAAAAGCTAATATATGATAGACAGAAAGGCATGAGGCTTCAGGATGGTAGTTCCTCCCACTTATACCCATGTTATATCTAAGGTAGGTGATGAGAAAGGATAGGGCAAGATGAGGAAAAAAGCACAATGTTTTCTAAACATCACCTTCTAAAATGAAGGAAGGAGAGCAGAAAAAGAGCTTTTTGGTTCCATTCTGATTTGGGCATAGAAACCTTAGCAGAGGTTTCCTCTGTGGCTCCTTGCAATAACAATGATTGTCAGAGAGCAGGCAACAGAAACTGCTTTTGTGAAATCAAGGTAGATGCAAAAGTTCAGTGATGTAAAACTGCATAAGGCTGGTCATGGACATCCATAAAGCCAATCAGAGACCAGATAACATTACCAGCTAGCTTCAAGGCTGTCTACAATGCAATTGGTAAGAACCACTGGTAAAAGCTTGCTTTACAGTTCACATTGGGATGTGTATTATGGTGGTTACATTGCTACTATTAACCAGATCAAGGTATGCCTATGCTGCACTATAACTACAACTTTTACCACAAGACAGGTAGCAAAAGGCCTTGGCCTCTTGGCTGAATGATTTTGTCAAGACAGAAGACAAATTCTTGTGCTTTCTGTTGTACAGAAAATTTCGAAGGTTGGTCAAATGAGAAAGGAGAAACAAAAAGCGAATGAATAATGAAATCAAACCAAAAGCTGAAAAGAAAAAAAGGCAGAGATATACAACAGTGTCAGAGCTTTAGTAAGTTATTCAAAACAGAAGCAAAATCTGTGAGGCAAAGAACTGGACGTAGCACGACCTAAGTGATATTACTAACTACAATGCCCTTCTGGCATCCAAAATTATGCCAGCTATGTTCTTTTCTCCCTTTACATGGGAAAAACACATTTGAAAATAATTATATATTCACAACAATGATTACTACCATTTTAACACAGTTGAAAAGTCTGATGACTACCATATGCCTCTGCACAACTAGAGTCCAGATCTCAGGTTCTACCCAGAGACACACATGACTGCCATTTGGATGTACAGATAGGCTAATCCTGCACATGCATACTGCTACTGCCATATAAAATGCATGCTGCACAAAACAGTGCCAAAAATGGGGGCTTAACCCATAAGTTTTCTCAGAATATGCTTAACAAACTGATAGAATTGGGTTTCTTGCAAAAAGCAATTATGGCTGCCATTTTCTCTTAAAAACCAGGGGCCTCCCTAATTATGTTATAGCCTAGAGATTAAGTTACATGCATCCAAGAAGTGAGAGACTGAGCCTGAACTCCCTCTTTTGCCAGAGGCAATGCAAATCTACATTACTGGCTACAGAGAAATCAGACCAAAAAACATTACTTTGCAAAAGGGATGGTCATTTATTAAACTACTCTAACTCGATCAAATTCATCACATACTCAATGTCCATCAATGAAATTGCAACGGCATGCTTACCAGTGTACTTAACATAATGTGAATGTGTTTTACTGCTTCTGCACAGTATAATTTCTCATTCTGTCCTCACACAGAGCTTTGAGTAAATAGTCAGCATTTTGGAAGACTAGGCTGAAGAATAAGAATCTATGGAAAAACACGTCAGGAAAACTCTATTTACCCATAAATAATTTCAGCTAATTTTCCAGCCATTATGCTGTCTATAAGTATAGAAATGCAAAAATGTGCACTCACCTGTTTTATCAAACTTCTTTTTTTAAAAAAATGGGTACAGAGAAGAAAAAAAAGAAAGAAAATAAACCAAGAAAGGGTGTCCAAGGCTTAATATATTTGCAGTAAGACATCATTAATCTTCATTAAATGTATGCTGGAGCTAGCAGAAATGTCTTAGCTGTTTTCTGATGAACCAAGACTAAGAATACATCTAGCCAGTCATTGCCAGTAGCCAGAACCAAAAGCAGGGAAGAAAATAAAGAGATAACATTAAGCAGGAAAACAACGGGATGAAGTGGCCCTAAGACTGATTTTTGACCTTTTGCTAACAAAACAAAGAAACATTACACAATATGAATTTAAACTCCATTAAAATCTGTGACAAAAAGCAGTGCCTCACAAAGTCACTAAAATACTGAATGCTGGAGATGAGGAGATATACCTGGGAAGTACCACTCCACATTGGGCTCATTTCTTCTACTCCTTCTTGGAAAACTACTACTATTTATATCAGGTACAGAATGTTAGGCTAGACAGATCTTTTGTCTGATCTAATACAGAATTTGCTTTGTGTTCTTTCATAATTGTTTAGTTAATTTAGTTAAGGGAAGACATACATATTGATTGGTTTTGTCAGATAGAAGTTGTATGGTTTTCTATTGACAGACAACGAACTTTTCCTACTAGTGAAACTCAATAGAGCAAGGGTTTTATGTGAGAAATGGAGCGATGGTATATACGTGTGAAATGATACCCAATGGGTATTAACTTCTTTTTTTTCAGATATGAATGGCATATAGCAACAATTGAAAATTTAAGCAGAGATATAATTCAGGTCAGATTACGGCCCACGATGTTGAGGTTTTGTGTCTCTAAATAGCATGAATAGAACAACAGTTTATAAGAGCCACCTACTGTGGATTCATTAATGATATCTGTTTTTTCAGTCTTTCTTAAACAAAGTTTTAGCTAAGTCTCTCAAAGGGAAGGAAGGAAGATTTCAGGGACTTCAGGTTTGGGTTGTGGGTTTGGGGTTTTTTTCCCCTGAAAATCATTAGAACTGATGAACCTGAAAAAAGTTGTGCCTAAAAGTGGTTCTAGTCTTGCCACAACCTGTTACTGCCAGAGAGAAATAATCAAATAGTTACTAAGCTAAAAGTAATTAAAAAAAACCCAAAAGCAGATAGACAAGGAGACTGTTGGTATGAAAAAGAAATATTCTTTGAATAATCAATACAACAATGTAAAAAATGCTATTATGCACGATACAAAGCTATGCTGATAACTACATATTGTTATTAAAAATTATGCTATTTAACATAAGAATGTTAGGCTAAACCCATGTCATTGTACTCTGCCCAAATACTATCTGCCTAGGAGCTGCACTGTGACACTGTCAGAGCAATCTTAATCCATTCCCCAAATCCCACATACCATTAAAAAGTTGCCTGTGATCCACACCAGGTAATATCTTTCCCATCTAACTCTTAGCGCCCCAGAAGGGAACATAACATCCTGAGACCTAATTATTTCATGTTTGTCCAAACCTTTGAGACTACTAGACAGCGGGGTCAGGGCGCTCCTGGCGAGCAGCTCAGTTGCTGGACAGTTCCCCAGCTTCGCTAGCAAGGGCACCCTTAGGAGAAGAGATGTGCTGTGAGAGACCTTGCGGGGCCAGTAGCGGTACCCAGCCTTTTTGTCATCTCACCTTTTGTATGCATTCTGTTCTAAATAATGCATAAATACAGTTCTATTCTTTTCCTTACTAAAAAAAAAAAACCAACAAAACACCACTTGATCTTTATCCACTTTTGTAGGACAGGAAGGAAGGACTGAATCTCCTCAGCAATTCGTAAAGACTAGTAATGTGAATGAAGTGCACTATCTACAGGCAACATCTGTACCTTCGTTCACGCTTATTTTTGGTAAAAATTACTACTTTCATGTGCAAGCAAGGTATGATCTCTTCTCTATCTCTGTTTTTTGATAGTTTTCTGAGCTCATTGCAAGCAAACAAAAATTTGCTACATAATTTCTCAAACAGCAAAGATCTTAAGTCTGAACTTGCAAGAGAGTCTAAAATTACTAACAGTTGTGACTGAACGAAATATATATTTTAGTGCTTTTCAAACTTAAATTGACGTGTAGTCCTGAAACAGTCCTGTAAGTCGAATGACAGATTGAAGACATGGAATTGACTGTAAAATCAACATTTTGGTGCAGTTCCAGTAAATGCTAACAAGAATATTTTCTGAAGGGGGCACATACATACATATACGTTCATAGAGAAACTATATATAGGCATTTTAAAGATGCCATTGTATATTTCAAATATCTGTCAAAAAACTATGATCTGATGAAGATTACCTTTACATGCTCTGTAATTAAATACAATACCTACATGCTTATGTATAGATATCCACATAGAAATAAATACACAGACATAAAAATGGATTTACTAATATTTCTGTCCATATAAAGTTAGAGACTAACAATTATATCGGAATATTTAAAAGAAAGTCAGAGGTAAAAATGCAGTATTCTAGCACCATGTTATTTAACTTCCCAGTATATAGCTAAATGAAAAACAGTGCAAGCAGATTTCTATAGACGTTCCTCTAAAATCCTTTTTCTTAAGCCTAGGCTGAAGCATTCCTAATTTGTTTACTAAAATGTTATGTCTAAGATTTAAAATTATCTTGCCGACTCTTCTGTTTTATGTCTTCACTTACGAAGGTTATTTTTACATATTTTTATCCCAAGGAATACTTGTTATAATCTATCCACATATACTTTAAACTAAATATTCTATGACCTAACAGTTTGTTTTCTGAACTTTTATAAGGAAGAGGACAAATATCCATCATGACGAATGCAAAGCACTCCCTCACAGGACCAAAGCAACAGTGCATGAAATTGAACTGAAAAAGAGCCTCCATTCTGTGTGACTTCTTGGCTGACACAATTTAGATATTTATAGCTTTACGAATAGGCCACTGGAGAAGAACTTGAAGCTTTTCTAGCCAGGAAGGATTAATGAACATGTGCACCTGGTAATTACAGCACTCCATCTTTCTCAAAGCCCTCACATTGCCTCAATGGCAGAAACTGTAATGAAAAACCATTGAAAATATCAATCTACAATTCCACAAGTCATTTAAATATTAAAATGTATAATCTCTTTTCATACTTTCTATGAACTACGCTAATAGTGGTATGCAAAAAATCATACATAGATATTTTCTGCTTCATGTTATTACCTGGCATGCCTCATTTAAAATGTAAAACTCATCTGATATGAATTCAGGCTTTAACTTACTCTAGACTCAAATTAGAAAATACATGGGAATGACTGCCAAATACATCCTTAAGTAACAGCAGAAAGAAATATCAGCCTGGGGTAACACATGCAATTCTAAGACAAATTCCACAAGAAAAGTTTACTAGAAAATAAACATTTAAAGAGTTGGGAAAAAACATTCTGTACTTTTTTCTTTAAAAAGCTTTTCAGATGTATTGTCAGGTGGAAACTTTTTAAGAAGTATCCATACTACCACAAACATTCGTCTAATACGCATACTACTAGAATTCTACAGGAGTGAGTGAGGGGGGTGTTTGTTTGTTAAAACACTACCTAGATTAACTTGAAAAACACTATGCACTTCATATTGGATTTTGAGATTAAAAAATACTGAAAAAATACTTGGAAAATATTGCAAAACATAAAACCCACTTCATCATCAAAGCAGTAAAAATTCAAATGTCTGTGAGCATCAGTATTAGAATTTTCCTGTGTTATTCTGACGTTTGATGTACCATTAACCTGAAGCAGACAGATACATGAATCGATGAAGCAGACCACCCAAAACTAAAAACAGCATTACTAATACAAGTTATTTTAAGCAAAAAGCCTGAACTGCTTTACAAGTGAAACTATATTTTAAAATACATTTTAGTGAAGCACTTAGCTATTGCAACATTTGAAAGGAAAGTCAATTATAACCTAAATGGACAGACATCTATATGGCTCTAAAAGTAATCTTTTAAAAGCTATTTAAGCATAGTACGAGATTTGAGCATTAAAAAAGGCCTTTTATTGTTAAAACATACTGTTCCTTGCTGGATTATAAAGAAAAGACTCCAAGAGATATAAGCGTGCATGAAATGCTCTGTCCAGAGCATTCAAGCAAACTGACTGCAATAAGGGGACTTCAAAAAGCAGCAAGTCGAGAGATGTTCAAAGCACCTTGCGGCTTTGGGCTGCTGGCCTCTACTGCTGTTTTTAATACAGTTGGGTTTAAGTTGGGAGCGGATAAATAATTGACAGAGATATTTCCTGAAAGCTTTATCACCACACCGTTTGTCACAAGCTCTAAAAAGTAGTCATTACGGCAACACTTGATCTGGGCTGCTTATTTCAAGTACAAAAGCATCCCCTCCCACCTATTGCTCACAGACTCCTGCATCAGAATGGGAGACTTAAGATGCAGCCTGCACAGCACTAACACACCACGCTCTCCACCGGCAGATTCCTTCTCCAGCACGCCTATTTTCGCTTCCTTACCTCTGAAAGGCTGTCCAAAACCTGCTAAGTTCCCCCAGACGATTTTAGTTCAGAGCATCCAGCAGCGCATCCGCACAAAGCTTTGCCATTGCGAGTGTGAAGAGAAAGAGCTGCCGGGATGCTGAATGGCACATCGGCCAACTTTGTGTGGAGCCGCGGCTCCCTGAAAAAGGTGGACTGAAATTCGCCTCGCTTGCGGATTGGATTCAACAGCACACAGTAACAGCGAGAGAGAGCAAGGATTTAAAAGGGAAAAGGCGGGGGGGGGGAGCAAAACTCCTGCCCGTATTGGATAAGCCTTGCCTGTGAAATGTAAGCCGGTCCTCCGACTCCAACAAATACTAGCGAAACTACTCTTCTGTAGTGTTTTGATTGCACTGTGTACCATAGGAGGCCATCAGTTTAACAGCTGGTATTTCAATATAGAATGTGTTAACTATTTGCACTACTAATATTATGGAATAACACGAGCATTTCAGCCTTCATGTTATAATCATATAAAGAAGATGCAATATGTGAATAAAAATCATTTTAGATCTAGTTAGACTTCAATTTTACTAATTGTGGATTCTTTTTGTACTAGTTTCGATTCAATTAACTATAAAAATGTTTCCTTTATTCCCTGTTACATAGAGATACTGATGTTCCCATATAACAGTGCAGACTGTTTCACCTGCGTTACTTATCGAGTCCTTGTAGAAAATCGACCTACAACACCAAGTCCTGGATTTAGACATTTCATGCTACAGTCAGTCTAGAGTGAATCTGTTGAGACACTGTTTGGCACATTACACTATGATAAGGCTTTAAATATTCTTCAGCAGAACACCGCTTACACTATTCTGATGAATCTGTCTAAAATGGAACATTTTTGTCTGTTATAGCTAATGTTGTACACATGATATACAATATAAACTTTAATTTATTTATCTAGCAGGATTAGCTTTTTTCCGCAAATTTGGCCCTTGCCGTTTTAAGAATAATGTTGAAGAATACATGCTTTATCATATGTCCTTTCTCAAACCATAGTAGTGTACAAATTTATTTCTGTTTCCTAACAATGGAAATACCATTTTCTAGTGGCTCTACTGTTTGGCACTGGCACAAGGATTTGAGGTTAGAAGCAGAAGTGCCAGGAAGATAAGAGGCCAGATGTACCATAGAGGTGATGACCTCATTTGGCAAGAAATGCACTTTGGATATATAGTTTAAATAGCACTGTTTATTTCAAGCAGTTCCTATTTTTAGTGAGGTTGGGTGAGGAGGAACCCCTCTATCACCTCCAGGGTCTTAGGCTCCATTAAAACAAGTAAGACACACAATAAAGGACAAGCAGGAAAAAGGACCACTAAGCTAAAAGGAACGGCAACTTTCACAACTATCTATCTATTCAGTGTATTTTTTTTTCTTCACAAACATTGTATCTGTCTAAATGATAAGGAGTTCACATTCCAAATTTCATTGCCAATTATGAGGCATTAAATTGGCCTGTGTAGGTTTTTTGGCTCCTATTGACCTCATCAAACAGCTGTGATTTCTAAGCAATCAGTCTCTAATGAGTTTAGAAACAATAAACAGAAGTTAAAATGCCAGATGTATTTCATTTATCTTTTTAAAAAATGAACTCTTTTGAAAATTTTAAGTTTAACATCTTGAAAATTTTAAGTTTAATACGTACAAAATGCTCTTTGGTTTTGCATTTTTTGCTAATGCATGGAGGAATCATCCTCTAGTGACTGAAAAGGAAAAACAATACTTATGCTCTGCCTCTGTCTTTTTGATATAGTTAGTGCCTTATCAGCACTTAAACACACTCCTGTGAGCAGCTTTGGAAAACTAGCTAGAATGCTCAAATACTTTAGCTCTCTTTCAATCTTGTCTCATTTTATTGTCTCATCATGCAAACATCTGTAATGTACTGAAAACTATATTGCAAAATTTAAAACCAGGTAAAATCTGTGCACCTAATGAAAGGAGCATCTCGGAGAAATAGCTGAAATGCACAATGTAGCTATTAATTGCAGGAAAAAAATAATTTGCTATACACCCATCACAAGTAAATATCTTTAAATCTTACAATATTGATAGAATATTTTTTTCTTAAAGAAGCAGATTTTTGTCAGTACTTGTTAATTAATCTTAACTTGTTAAGGTAAGATTACCAAAATACAAAAAAAAGTTACCATATTAAATACTTAAATATATTAACTGGTTAGAATACAGGCTCATTGAAAGGGCTGTGAACAGAAGATAGTTCTCAGCTGCAAGCTCAGTGATTAAAGTATTGAGCATTTAAGGGCTGTTAGTCCATCATCTTTCCTGTGCACAAAACTCATTGAATGTAAAACAGCCCAACACTTTAAACGGTTTGTTTGTTTATATTTCTTGACTCTTTAAGTAAGCAGGAATCTAGATAACCTCTTGGCAAAGGATTCATTATGCAGCTGTTATAGCACAACAGTACTATTTCAGGAATCATATTGCACATGCATTTCTTGACTAGTCATGTGCACTTAGCAGTCCATTTTGTGTCCTACGCAGAAATATTGCATACACATAATAAATACGCATTCACAGTTCCTTTTGACTGTAGTATACAAGGACCGAATGTAAAGCAACTTCCTTGCAAAAAGATTCATGCACTTATCCCAATTTTGGGTTATGTCATATCCTAAAATAGTTTTACTTTCATCCCTGACATCTTGCAGCCTTTCAGCAGAGGATAAAAGCTAACACATCCCCAACTCCCCAATCAAACACCGTTCTTTAAGAAAGCCACAGAACTAGACCCAGGAAAAAAAAAAAATCACTAAAATGACCCTGTTGATTGCAGCTATCAGGGAGTTACACAGAGATAAAATGGTTTCTAAGTTATCTAAGCTTAAGTGTATGGAGAACAAATACTCTGACTTAGCAAATGAATAGGAATTCAACAGAAAGGCATGTCTGTGTTTGCCATGAGCTCTCCTACAACAGACAGGCCGCTGCATGTTTAAACAGATGTAGATAATCCACAGCAAATTCTAGATAATGTAGAAAACATCTCATTTGAATGTGAAAAAAAGCATACATCAGTGTAGAAGGTCCATATCAGAGAGCTTTGTGGCCAGCCAAACCCCGTAAGAGTTTCCTCATTGCTTTCAGATCATGATTTAGAATAACTCCGTAATGAACATACAACTGATCTTGCCCTGATTACTGACACTTCTGTTTGTGACCACATTGGAGATTATGTTTTGCACGTCAACACGAGTCTGTAGTGCGATGGGTAACCGAAGGCAGGAAAGTTCAGGAAAACACTAGGGAAAAGAGTGGCTTAAGTTAGAGGCAGTGAATGTTACTAAATGAGACTGCCAGATCTATCAGCTTTGAAAATTTTGATTCACTGTCCTGCTGAGCCTGACAGGTTTTGGTCAGACAGGTGTCATAATAGGAATGCAGAAGAAAAAAAAAAAATCTGCAGCATTAAAAGGACTGTATCTCAAAGACATCATTCATTCTTTGCAAAAACAGCACAGAAGTATAAGGCAGACAGAAGGGGCACTTTATAGGTATTATATTCATCCAGGTTATTTTCAGGAGGTATTAAGACTTCACAGGTAAGGGAGACATAGATGGGTACATGATCTACAAAAGGCTCCTTTCTATTACTAATTCTCTATTCTTACTGCTAAAAATACTACCATTTTGGCTTTTAGGTGCTCTTGTCATTACTTAACCTGGCCAAAGATTCTTGAAAACAGAAATTATACAAAGGATGCAGTCACACCTGAAGTTGGCATAGTTTATAGGCTACCGTGGCACGTAGGATGGAAGGAATTACAATATTACCATTGAGACTTGTAGGTTCATGGTATTCTTTACCCTTTTAGAACTTAAATCCATGTTTCCTACTTCCCATGATTGTGACAGAAATTCAGGTGTTAGCATAGTTAGGGACAAAGGCCTTGCTCCTGCAGGACACCAGCAAGTACTGCAAGTACTACAAGGACAAGCAGGAATGAAAAATTAAATAAGAGTAAAGAATAAAAGGATAACCTTCACTTAGCCCTGAAAAAGTGAACACCCCTACACAGCAGCAGTCCCTGTTCAGCATTGTATAAAACCTACATCCACAGGAGGCAGTGATCCTCCCTCCCTCCCATGTGTGCCAAGCAAAATAAGGAGGCAAGCTCTCTTTTATTCGCTATTTTACAGACTGGTTATCTACTGGGAAGTAGATATTTCCAGCTTCCAGCTATTAGGCAAGAAGAGGTCTAGTTATAATCCGTTATAGGCTTTCCTGACAGTGCAGGTTTTTCTGAACCTCAAGTAGGAGGTGCTATAGAGGAGCAGGACTTACTATGAAGTCCTGATTTACTTACCTCCACCTAGTGTTTTCTTCTTGTCCATTCTAAGTGACTTTTGTGTGGAGGAAAGTCAACAGTCTCAACCTTAGGCTTTATACATCACTCTTCAGACTTACACCTATTTCTACCAGCTGTATCAGATCATCCAGATGAGCTTAGACACTTGCTAGATACCATAACAAAAAATACGTGCTTAAATTACATGGACTTTTTCTTTGTATCATTTGTCAAGCACCATTCCATGGTTTCACAATGCTGTATGTCCCTAGGTGTGAAATCCTTGAATAACAGGTGAGATATTCTGCAGGTGTACATGAAGTTGAAATAAAGCCAAAGACTCAAAAACTCTCGTGGGTAAACTCTCCTGTTAAGTTGCTCACTGAAAAGTGTATTTTGTTTTGTTGATTTCACCTTTCATTTTTCCTTCTAAATAGCAGAGATTTTAAGCAAGCTGAGTTTTGTTACTGTCAGGGAAAATGGCTTAGATTACAGATGCCTATTTTTCTTAAAAGCTATATTAAACAGAGTATATTAGGGTATATTAGTATAACCTACCAATAATAAGTTATTAGCAAAGTTTCTAAAGGGATAGATAACGTAAGAAATTCCTTAATACATTGACAACATCGAAGTTGAACACAGAAAGGAGTGGAAACTGCTCTTTCACCTATAACAAAAAATACTGCCTATAACTGCTACGGCACCTGCTCCGCTATCAGCACTGTAGATCTTTCTGCCAATATACTGCCTGTTTCTCCTGGTATGACTGCCATCCCCTGTCTTCAGCTCTCGGCACGTGCTCAGATTACTTCTAGACGTAACAGTTATTTATCTCAAAATTTTGCTTTGACTAATACATCTGAAAAATAATACAGTCATATTGTACAATGTTTCTTCTTTCCAGGCAAATTAATAAATTTGCCAAAAGCCTGTGTATGGAGTACTAGAGATTGCAAAGGGCACATGTTCTCGCTGTTGATGTCACCAATACTGATCACCTGCCTTATTGCCTGATCAAGTGACTGTTCACCTGACAGACAGTTATTAGGGAGGAGGAGTTAACACAGAATTCTCATCCTGTAGTGCACATCATCACATCTCAGTCATTTGGATTGGGCTTGGCCACACAAGAACATCAGATACAAGATTTTATATATGAGTACATTTTTAGAGAAAGATTTATTAAAAGATGGTAATTTACCATGACAATAATTGCTTTATTCTTATCATCCAACAAACATAAAAAAGCTTCATTTTTATATTCAAATTATAATTTCCACTATTACAGTTGAAAGAAAAAATGTCAATAATTGTTTTGCTGCTTAGTATTTTTAGACCAATTGTCATATGTTTTGAAGAAAATTATGAAGTGCATTCTAGGAAGGTTGTCAGCTACATTAAACACCCTGAATAGTTCCAGTAGCTCTAATATATAAATTTACATGTATAATCTTACCACTGAAAAGCACATTTTCAAACTAATATTTGATCTCGCTCCTTCTGCACATATTGTGGTTCCATCCAAGATGAAATTTAGCATGAGAAATTGTTCTGTGATGAAATAGAGCATCACTCAAAGTGCGCACACCAGTTAGAAAGATGAAATTATTCTACTTCAAAGAAATGCATGTTCTATTTGGACTTGTATTTTATCACACTGGGCTTGGATCTTAAATATTCATTTTGATTATGTATTATTTCACTGATTTATTCCCTCATTAATTCACTCCTATAGTAATGTGATCAACTTCAATGGATATATTTAAGCTGTTACATACCTCTTATCTCTTTGTGCTGCACCAAATTCCTCCATCAAAATAGTTAATTAAGAAAGAAAATCAAATTTCTCTTAATCTCACACTAAAGCATAATTTTTTCCTTGAAAAAAATACAACTTAATTATGAAAATGAATCCATGAATTATATGAAGACATGTGGATAATATTAGAAATGAGCATAGCAAATGAAAAGTCGACACAGTATTCATGTTTGATTTAATACATCAGAAGTGAAGCAAGAGCGTGTCTAGAGAGCTCACTGGTCGTATCATCTGAGAGATATATAATACCCTAATGAGTGTCGATAAGAAGATAAAATGAGATATATCAGTTTTGCTACTTAACAGTTTGTAAAGTCTGTTTATTGTTTGTATTCATGTTGGTGTCTCAGTTACAAAGGCAGCATAGCACAAAAGGAGTCGGGACCTCCGAATTTTTTCTCCTTCTCAAGAAGATTTTTTTTTCTGAGACTTAGGGCAGAATCAGTAAGTCTGTTTATTCATGATTTTCAAAGAATCTAAAGGAGTTAAGTTCTCTTATCTCAGTGGAATTGATGATCTTTTAGCCCCTTGCTTTCTCAGATGACTTTGAAAATCCTATGTCCTTTCCCTGATTATCCATCTATTAAAGAGAACATAAAATTTATTTATCTGGAGTATCCAATATGAAAAATGTGCGCACGCTGCCGAAAGATGATGGTGATGTGAATATGATCATAGAGAAACATGGGGTTAGATTCAGGAATAAGGCAGTGATAATTCAACTGCCTCCTAGCAGAATGTAAGATTATTTTAAAAAATCATCTGCTTTTTTTCACTAGCAAAAATGGAGGAGACTGTAAGGCTTTATCTTACAGTAAATACAATGCCATTCAAATTACAGCCAGTTAAGTCACTGAAGGCAAATTCTTCCTGTGAGGTTTTTTTTCTGCTTTCTTCCTTCTGGTTCTTTTCCGATTCAGTCACCAACAGCAGAAACAAGACAGTAAAAGCAGCTACAGAAACACTACATTTTCAGGAGCAGACAGTACTATTGTGTTCTATTTGTGTCATAGCTGTGGCCAGTGTGACAAGCTGGAATATTACAAGGATAGGTCATCAGTGAAAAGTGATATTTCATATCACAAAGAAAAAAAAATGTTACACAAAAGACAGCCCATACTTAGTAACTCCCATTTCTGTTCTCAGTCTAATTAACTTACATATTGATGACAGAGAATTCCAGGGATGGCTAATACAAACTACTTTTTAATTACTTTAAAGTATCTATGATTGACAACAGTTTAATCTATCAATTAAAAAAACCCCAACACTTCTGCTAATCTGCCTACAGTTATTCAGTATAGATTTATTATAGTGCCATGACTTTTTTTCAGTTTCTGTATTTGGAAACTTTGCTGCCTCCTTCTAATGAAATAAACATCAGCTACTTGTTTGGGGTTTTTTTGCAAAAAAATAAAATAAAATAAACAGGATACTGGAGCAATTTATTAACGAAGTCATCTAATTGTTTTGTTATTGTATGCCTTTATTACTTGTAAAAGCTTGGAATTGGGCTTGGGAAGATATATATATGTAAAATAAATGAATTCTTTGTGTATTGTGTTGATATTATAAGGATGAATAAAAACAGATAGCATCTCAACTGAATAAATTCATTGTTACAGGCTTGAACAGAAATCATAATAGGGATAGAATACTGCCACAGTTTGGCTAGATAATACAGTTGCAGATAATAGACAGTTTTATCCATCTTAGAAAAGCTGCAGAAGAGTCATTGAGCATCTTCAAGGTCAAATGTAAACTTGACATCGTATTGCTTATAGTGCAATGTCAGAAAATGATACATCACAGCTATGAATTTATTAGTGTGAATAAAACCTTATATGGTATTTGCATTTTGAAAGCAATATTGAAGCATTAACTCCTTAATCCTCAGAATACCCTAGGAAGATTGTTAAGTACAATACAGTAGAACAGATCATAGAAATGAAAAAAGGAGAAAATTAAATCCACAGTAAAAGAAAAAGCCTATATAAAAACTGCAGTAGATTAAACATTTTCCATGTTTCTTATGTATATGCAGTCCATAAGGACACACTAAAAAATTTCCATTAGATCAAAACAGCAAAAGAAGAAACTGGATGGCTATATAAATTCAAAATGCCTTGGGATCTGCTATTACTGAAAACAACTTCACAGTCTTTTACGTGTAAAAGTAAAGACACCAATGAAGACCATAAAATTAATTTTAAAATTGACTGATGATTCAGCTGAAGATTTTTGTTTTGTTAGTCAGACATTGCCGTTTCCTACCTTTCCTAATGTCTTGGGCAGACATATTTTTTTTAATGAGAGCTAGTTAGGAAGTTCATCCAATAAGGGTCATGAGACATCCCAGAAGATATACTAGAAGTAGTATCTTCCCCCCCCAGTTTAAAAGACACAGCTATTTTCTTAATTCTGCCTCAGTTTCAACAGTAGGGGAGGGCTAGTCATACGGTATTCCAGGTGTATTTCACTCTAGGTAAAATTAACAGCAACACATAAATACCTTGGTTATACTGCCCTAGGATTTTACTTTACACTACCTTTTGATATCTAACACTACACTACTGACAAGTCCTTATTTTCCACCATCCACTTCCAATCCATCTTTGCCCAGGAAAGTAATTGCATACCTTAAAAACAATTACTTACGCCTTTGTTGCCCTAGCACAGTTTATTTCAAGATACATTTTGAAAATAATTCAAAAGTGGAAAATCCAAAGTTTATGGAAAATGTAGCAATGGGATTTACCTCATATCTAACTTCTCACGTCTGCAGCACAAATCTCTGTATCTGAGATAGTTATCTAAACTCTATAGCCAATAGAATTAAATAGATACTTCTAGGGCACAATGTGTCTCATGTTAATGTGGATATTTAAAATACATCAGATGAATTTTGTCTCAGATGCACCTATTACTTTCCATTAGCTATAAATGGAGTTCAGAATGATCCCCTGTCTACACTGTAGACATGTAAAGTTAAGTGAGATGAATCTCACCTTATGTATCTGTATTAAAAAGAATGAAAATACTTCTTTGCCTTCCGTACACTGGGATGGCTTTCCTCTTTATAATTTTTTAAAGTTTCCCCGTATAAACTTTTTCAATTTATGTAATGTTGGTTCAGAGCATTTTAGGGATAGGGTTTTTATGTTTTACTCTAACAATTGTGTTCCTTGAATTTTGAGCACAATCTTTTCCCTGAATATAACTACATGAGAGTTTTAGCTTCTAGACATGTTGCACATCAGTATGGTCTCTTAGAATTTCCCAGAAAATTTGCCAAAAGTAAAAGTTCATGGAGTTCATGACCTTAAAAAAATTACTGAATGCCACAGTAATTTAGAAATTCACTTTCATATCTGCTTTGCACTACACCTCAAAAGTCTGATTCAAAGAAAAATGACTGTCTTCAATGGACTTTGACATCAGACCTAGAGTAAATACAACAGGTGCCACAAGGCTTTATGTTGTTTTATTTACAGAATAAGTGGATCTGTGCATATACAGTGAACAAAGGATATATCTTTTATAATTTATGTTGCAATAAAGTTGTTTAAAAAATAAATTTAAAGTAAAAAAATAAAAATTAATATTGAAATAACAAACAGCAATTCAAATATAAAATGAAGAAAATCTGACCTATATCAAATGTTAGATATATATCACGAAATGGCAATTGATGGCATCCACCAAAGCAACAATTTTAATACTGAATCCTTTCAGTACAACAAAGACCCTATAAAGTCAGAAGTCAGTAGTCATCTACTAACTGTTTCAAACTACAGAATACAGAAAAAAGTTTTTAACAAAGTAAAAAATTTGTGGAAAAGACAAAACTGAATTCATTTGGGAAAACTAAAGAACTTTACACCTTCCCCAACAGCATCTATTGGGAAAAGCTGATGCAGGCATCCCTTTTATACAGTGTAATCACAATTTATTAACTCTGCCCCAGTTAGATCAGAACTAGCTCCACACTACCAAAACTACCAAGCCAAAAACTACCAAGCAGTCATTTTGATCACATTACCTTTATTCACTACTTATTTTTTATAATCACAACATACTTTAAACCTTAGTAGGTTAATATTTTCAAAATCTGTCAGCTATTTTTATGATGAATGCACTAAACAGTAACTAGCACTTAGCTCTATCATTTAATACCTTTTTAGAAGGAAAACTGTGAGTAATCTAAAATCCATGTCAAGTATTTATCATGTTTAGCCAAGCTTCTTTCTTTAGTGTAAATATAAGAGTCTCATTGTCCTGAGCATAAAGCATAAGCATAAAGCTCTCTGACCTTAGTCCATCCAGTTAGCAGATCTATTTGACATTTGAAACATACAGAAGGTTTCAGCCAGTAAATATTACAGATCTCTAATCTGGAGTGAAGTAGCTGTTTAAACTTTATTATGTGTTCTCTCTTAAATGGACTTTTTTCTTTTTTTTCTTCCTCATCAGAGCACCTCAGATTAGAGAAATATAACTAGGTTTATAAAACTAGAGTGTTTCTTCCAGAACAACAACAACAAAAGAAAAAGCCTGTTTCTGCCCTCAAGTTTGGTTTGGATAAAACACTCACTAGGACTGACCCAGACCTGATTACTGGGAGGCCTATTCTTCTCAAAACTAAGTATTATAAAAAGTGTAATAATGTATGAAATAAATCAGATTTCACTGTCAGTTGCTGCTGCAGACTAGGAAAACAAATACTTTAAGAAAGCATTTAGTATTGGAATTTGAAAAAAAAAAAGGAAAATTTAAAATACTTGCATGCTGCTTTGCTTCCGGCATTGAGCCCCTTGCTTGACCATGTTAATGTCTTTATAGCATAGTCTTGAATACTTTGTTTTGATCATCTATTCCACCTACAGTAATGACCTCCCGCAGAAAACTTATGAATCACTCATTTAAAATGGATAGCTCCCACCAACCAGAAATAATAAAATGTATTTGCTGACTTCCTACCTAGAGTCTATGAGGAAAAGAAGAAAATCCAGCTTCAGCCATTCAAGCTGAAGCTGGATGTAACAAGCATAGATCTACATGACCTAGGGATATCTGAAGAGCCAAAGCTCAACTAATTGCACCTAAAATTTGGACTGAGTGTACTACTTCATTTCACAAAGCATTTGTCATTTAATGTCATAGGACTGTTATGCAGGAAAACTATAGAAGGATCTTTCTGACCTTTGGATAGGAAATTACGCACACATAATTGTTGAAAACGTCTTAGACTATGTTGCTTTTTGCAACCATAAAATTTGTTGGGGAGTAGGAAGTTAACATTTACATTGACCATATCATGGTCACAATCATCTTCTGTAAATACTCTTCAATATGAGACCTGCTAAGTGGTAGCCATCATTCTCACTATCAACTTTCCTGGCAATAGGTATCTGTGTTTGCATTAAATCCAAGATGCTTCAGGAACTGTATTAATCTTGGCTTTTTTTTTTTCCTCTCTAAATAGATATCTAATGATAAACGTCCACAGGGGATAAGGGAATTTTCTTCTTTTTTTTTCTTAAGGTTAATAGTTTACTACTTCCATCACTGCAGACCTACACTAGGAGTCTGTAAAACCAAATTATAATAATCAAGGCTGGGAAAAATAAAAAAAAAGGAAAAAGAAAAAACATAATCATCCATCTGTCAAGCTTTGGAATTGACTGAGGATGATAGAATGGAAATAACTGAAGACAAGTTTCTACTATAAGTATTTCTGGCGAAGTCCTGCTTTGCTTAGCCCTGATTATTTGAAACTAAAATATAAGAGATACAGACTGACCCAAAATTAATGATTAATATTTCCTTTATAGGTGGCTGCTATGATTATTGAAAAAGAGTTCCTGAAACTTTTGCAAAGAACCATAATGGTATCCCTTCCAAAAATCCACGAATGGTATCCCTTCCAAAAATCCAAGACTTATTTTCTTCAAAGCTTCAGGTAACTTCCTTGTTCCAAGACTGCAAAATAGCAGTCATGGTAGAAATAGAGGTTTTCTAGGAGAACATAGAAAGATAAGATGAAAAGGTAAATCTGACAATGGACTTACTCTAATGTTCACTTCCAAAGAAAGAGGTGTGTTTTCTTACCACGTCACTAGCACATTGCAAAATCATCTGTTTGTCTTTCCGTTGAGTCTCACTTTTATGAAGTGCTAAGATTTAAAATTACTTTTATTATGCCTCAGCATAGTCTCAGCATTCCTGTTTAACTAGCAAACCATTTTCAAAAAGATAAACAATAAATCTAATCTCCATAGATAAAGCTCCCTATTTTTGTTTCGAAAAAATCTGAGTCCTACATTTTATCTTATGAGATTTTCTTCATAGGCCATGTGTTTCTTAAATTGAAAGAGACTACATTTGCACTACTGACCATAATACTAATTCATGGAAGTACATGGATGAGTTGCAGGGACAGATGACAGTTCATATTTTACTTTTGGTGCCTTACTTGACACCATTTAAATACTTTCATGCCCAGTGGTAGGACACAGGACCAAGGCTCTCAAAACTCTGGTCATCCTGTGAAGGATAGATTGTGGAGACCAGATTTCTAGACAAATTTCTGCCAAATAGACATGGTATGTCTTGACCACTCATTTATGAGTGGATATCCAGAAACCTTATAAAAGAAGGCCTAGGTAGAAGGAAAAAAATAAAATAAAATAAGAGTGCTAAGAGCCCATATATACTGCCTGCACATACAATCACGTTCACTCAGAACTCTACTATAACCATCTGGAAGAATGAAGTAGAAGTGGTAGCTATTCATGGCAACCAGCAACCAAAGGTGGAAACAATAATTAGGCATGCTGACACATTGCAGCAACTGGAAATGACAGCCCAATAGTTTTGGTAGCTTCTGCGTTTGGCAGGAGATTTTTCTGCCTGTAATAACTCAGTTAAACTGACATTCACGTCAACTTCAACTGCTTTGGGTTCTGCTATGGAATATATTTAATTTAAAATAAAAATTGCCTTTCCTAGAATTTCCCAGTTGTGGGAGATTTTACTTGTCTCTTTATTGATCTGGACTAAAAGTTCCAGGGGTGCTACTATTTTGCTACAAGGAAAAAATGTGCATACTTTGGCCATCCCTCAAAGGTGCATTGTCCTAACTTTCAGAAATCAATTAGACATTCATGTGTATGTTGAAACACACAAAAATTCTAGGAAAAAGTCAAACATTCGAACATAGCATATTGTTATACTTTAAGAAACTATTTCCACATCATCATCATCATCATCATCATCATCTTTCTAAACTAATAGTTGCCTTAGCCTTCATTTCTGGCCTCTTCCACCATATTTTCTGCATAGTTTGGTGTCACGTGATTTTGAGTCATATCTGAGTATGTCTCACATATGTATCATGTGTATCTTGCACAACTTTTGCTTCCAATACAGCCTTGTAAACTTTCTTCAAAGAATGATTTATGCAAGGTATAAAAAGTGCTACATTCACATGTGAAAATTATACTAGAATATTGTTCTCCCAGGAGCCATAAACAGATCAGAGTCCAGTTTGCGCTATGAAAAAAGAAATACGAACCTCACTGGGACTTTTAATCACAATATGCCGGCTCTGAATTGAAGATCCATTTTGTATCACGTCCCACTGGACTAACAAAAATCTGCTTATTTACAGAAGTTAATTTAAAACTTTTAGCAGAAAAAAAGGATACTGAAGGTGTTGCCCAGTTTTCAATCAAACTTGGTCTTATTCCAGACAAAAGCCAATGTGCATTGTTGTGCTGCGTTTTCAAATCGATTGTTCAAAACTATAGTTACTATTAACTATTTTTTTCTGTGTTCCAAGATTGTTAGGAAATACCCTTACAGAACTGGGAATAATTTTATTCTGTACAGTCTTCTGTGGATGTAGAGAAAACTGTAAATTAAATTCTCATGTGGCCTTACTTTTCCGTCAATGGCTTCAGCCATCCAGATCTGCACTGGTAAGTTCACTTAATTGCAAGAGAAAAGCAGTGAAGCCACTAGAAACTTAGTGCTTTAGCACTGATTTTATTTAAACAGATTACCATCAAAAAAAATCTGACAAAACACCATTCATAATGTCGCAATGTCACTCCATTTAACAAAGAGAGGCTGCTGAGATTTTTCCAATGGAAAAAAAAAATTGAGATGGCATAAAACACAGAAAAGAACCTCTAACCTCTCTGTATGAATTCTGGACTTTTGGGTAAGGATTGAATAAAAAAGTTCTGGAGCTCGATTATAGTTAAATTAGGACTTTTGTTGACTATAGACAACAGGATAATCAGCTAGGAGGCAATGCTATAGATTTCTAGATTATCCCCAAACATTTTTTTGATTATGACAATTGGACAATTTTTTTATATACTTGATAGAATATAGCAGATGATATCTGACTCACACTAGGATTACATACATTGGAGTGACAACCATTGTGCATTCAGAATATGGAATGGAGGGGAAGAGTTTGCCTCTAAGATATCGATCATTGTTCTGAATGACTTCAATGGTAATGATAATGTAATAGGAATGATTTTATTTTAAATCATGCTTATCGCTGCAGAGATGCTTCAGAAATAATTCCATGCAGAAAGGGAATGTTCCCAATCTGTATTACAACCACATACTCATCCACATACCATATTTTATGCTGAAATATGCATGTTAGTTACTATTTGCTAAACTCTAATTGGTACTTGTCCTGATCTGTCATTGTTCAAAAACTGGTATGTTAGATGTATATATTCAGATATATGTGTGGAAATCACTGGTCCATGCTGTTATGCCAGACAATTGAGATCTGAAGTTTTCACTGCTGTAATTACAGCTGTGCAAGACTAAATTTGTTTGAATGCACAGGGCATGGCTTGCCCTGGCTTTTCTTTGTTGCCAGAAACTTAAAACCTGTATTATACAAAACAATGGCAAGCAAAGAACTTTAATTTCTATTTCTAATATTGTGATTTTTCTGTTTCACTACTTCTTAGACTCTCTTTAGATTCTTTCTTATATAAAATACTTAAAAATAATTTTTTTCAACCTTATTATCTGAGAAAACTTACCAGAAGTCAGAGGATAAAAGAGCAGCAAAATCTTAGAGATCTTAAAAAGATCTTAAAAACTATAGGTACTTAAAAACAAAGATCTTAAGAACTACATAGTATGGTACAAATCAGATCCAACAATCCATCTAATAATGGCACAATGATAGACTCAAGAGGGATTGAGTTAACTGTAGTAAAGTAAGAATAGCCAAAAGTGAGAATAGTCAAAATCTGAAGTTTCATACTTACACTTAAACATACATTTTAATGCTTTAAAGTCAGGGTGTTGATTTTTTATTTTTAGAATTTTTTTTTAGCAATTGTGCAGCAGAATTTTGGAAAGAAATACTTAATCTACTGTTATATTACTTCATCACTTGCTTAATGTGCCTAATTATTATGAAGCTGTTCTGATATGACAGTCTAGTAATATTCAAAATCATGACCTACCCCTGTTTATACAGTTTCTAAATTTGTACTGTCTTCATGAGATCAAGCGTAGCTAACATGATTAATTTATGCCATCATGATAAACTGTCTCTGAGGTCAAGGGTCTTCAACAGAAGATTTTAAATCAATGTTATATAATAGCTGCTGATATTAACTTAAAAATAATTATACACTACTTAAAGTACTTCTGATAGCATTATGAATAATATGAAGATAATGTAAGCACCTAAAATGAAATAAAACAGCTTAATTAGGAATCTCAAACTCTAAACAAATTTGAATACCTATCTCTCTCTCTATCACAGAAACTACTGCAAAAACAAAATGGTAAAAGTCTACATATTAGCTATTGTGAACAATTCTGTCAGGTCTACAATGCATAATAAAATAGGGTACAGTAAGTTCTTGTATCATGCTCATTTTGATTTTAAAATGCAACTTAGAAAAACTTCCATGCTAAAATAAAAACTAAAATTTCTAGACTTGTTGCATTTTAACTGATACTTTATTTTGTGCATCAGATATTACTCATAAGGACACTTCAAAGACACAGCAATAAATTTTACCGTATTCTGAGCTTTTAGAAAGAGAATTTAGGCTTATATTCTGAGCTTCTCTCTAATATTATTTCATGTTTGTATGCTATTATTCTGTTTTTGGAGGAGTGTGATCAATTTCAGAACAGATGTAAGAAATATGGGGTAGTATATGCATACGTGCCTTTTACAAATATTCTGATCATAAATGAACTTCAGAGAATGGGGCACATCCCATCATATTATAACGTAGTTCAAAAACTTTTTTTAATAGGATCATTAAAATTGAACATAACTTCACTTGCTGTCTTTCCATTAATTGTAAAATTTAACCTCGGCTTATATATTCACAGTAACTTCACTAAACTTATCGTTTACTTTTCTCCTGCTGCCATGTGCTCAATATAATCAGTCCCACTGCCAGAAAGTACATGCTTTTTTCAGAGGTACCAAGATGAGAGTCAAGTAGACTAGGATGCTTTTTAAAAATTTGCAAATAAGCCAAATAGCCAGGAGATAATTACATTTCATTAAAGTGATTTTTTATTCCTAAATGTGTCATTCTTTCCCCTAATCACTAACAGTATTATTGCAAATGATCCAACCATATAGGCAAGACAAAATATATCATAAGTCATAATGTCTACCTGTCAAAATATAAGATGTATCCATTTTTTTTAATTAGGGAGATTGGATTAAGAATAAAAGTTTCATTCAAAGATTGTGTTCTGAAAATGCACTGAAAAGGTTACCCTAAGGGTCGTATCTGAAAACATCATGTCTTTAAAATGCATAAAGTCTGTTGAGAGCTGACTAGAAACCAATCAACTGAAAAGAAACAAACATAAACCTGGTAAAAGCATTCAATATTATCACTAGATTAGTTCTCTAATTTCCCAAGGCAAACAGGACTATGACTTCCACCAAGCAATATCCATTCTTGTCAGTGCTGCCCTCCCTCTTCTCCTGATTTTTAAATTCATCCCACTTATACTTTTAGATTTATCAAATGAAAATGTGACAAGGAGGCTATTTGGTCTTAAAAATAACTTATCTGGGGAAATGAGGGTACAGCAATGTTCCTACCTGCTCCTTTTCACTGCAGCATGCTTACAATTTAATCTCAGTCCAGACTGATGTTCCAGTATCAAAATAATGTTAGTATTTATTAAGTAATCCTAACTTTGCTAATTTTAAATTCTTAATGTTCTTTGTTTCTAAAAACTCACATTGACAGAAATGTTTTTTTAACCAAACATTGCATTTACCTTGACTGGTCTCCAAGGATTTCAGGAAATCTATTGGAGCCTGAGAGAACTCAAAATCTGTATACAATCTATTCTAATTTAAATTGTATTTGGGGCAGGGGGGAGGGGGAGAGAAGTAAATCAGCCCTAAATGCAGAATAAAGCTCTTTCTTACAGAATTTGAAGATTAGGAGATATATGACTAATGCAGAGGACCCATCACTGGTAGAGAAATATAGATCAGTTAGTAACCAAAGAGAAAACGAAGCAGCACATGCATCAGTACAATTGAAAGTACAGTCTACCTCTAGGAATAAAGAATGCAAACCTTGCTCACAGCCTTTAGGACTCTTATAATGGAAAAAAAAACACCCTATTCTGAAAAAGATCTGAAAGCAAGAGAATAGTGGACAGAGGAAAGTGGTAAAGAAGCAGTTATGCCTGGAGTTTTCACTGTGACACAGACAAAGGAGTTAACAAAATCCTTTGAAGGCATATAAAGAAATGGGGAGGTTATGCGTCCTCTGTGTTTTGCTCAAATATAGCTGTCACTGAAATTCTGCACCTACAGTACAAGAAAGATGCTGTAAAAGATGGACAAAGTCAGGAACGCCAAGTCATCTGCAAAATCATTAGGTTTAGTCATACACTAAACAGTATTGAAAAATGTTCATTTCTTTATGAATTTAATTAAAGTGACTATGAATACATGAAAAAACATGGAAAACTTTAATTCTAGTATTTCCTGTAGCTTTTAAAAACAAACTGGAATTCTATCATGGAAAAGCATGGTAACCTAGACGTAGTGTCAGCAACATTTCAAATAGAAATGAAGTACAAATATCCATTAAAAACTATTAGCTTTCAGTTTAATAACAAATATTTATTTATTAATATGAAATATTCAACATATTCCATGGAACTGCCTTTTTCATAAATTTTGGGCATTCTGGAGAAACAAAAAAGATACAATAAACGTACTCCTTTTTATATGATTCACTTTTATACTAAAATGATTATCGACACATTTACACTTTTATTCCTCTAACTTTCTTAAAGCTTACAGTAGACCACCATAAAGTCCCTTTTTTATTACTCGTCCATCATAAAAGAAACTACAATAGTAATTTTAACAGATCCAGAGTTTTGACATAAAAAACCTCAATAACACAACAAGCTCTTGGCTATACATTACACTACCTCTATTTGATATTTGCTAATTAATAATTTAGGATTTTCAAACTGTCAAAGTTGCTATGCTCCAAAAGCATGATTTCCTCTAGCAAAAACATCAGGTCACCAGAATTAACTGTTGGATTGCTTTTCTATTATTATTTTTAAAGCAAAATAGGTACCATTTGGGTCATTACATTTCTTTCCTTTTTAAAACAGACACACACATGAATACAAAGGTGATAAGTTTATCAGCCTAATTTCTTTGACTTGATATTTTGGCAAAGTCTTTGTATTATTCAAACTTACAAAATCACTCCTGTTGTCATCTTGCAGAGCATTCAGACACAAAAGCACTCTCACATAGCTTCCCTTGCTTACGGCAGGGTGGGAGAAGGGTTTTGGGAATCATCAGTCTTGTGTAACAGGAGCCATTGCTGAAGGCATTACAGTCACAAAAGAGGTAATGAAATAGGGTGGTGATAGTAAATTTAGAAAGTACCAGAGCAGGCTTTATTTGAGGCAGCTAAGGGTTGCAGCAGTATCACAAGGTACCTTCCTAGGTCCATGAATTGCTCTGCATCTCTAAATGCTGTAACACTCAGTAGTAATGTAAGGGCTAACAAAAGACTCAAAAGAAAAGATGTCAGTCACCATAAATGAGATTGGTGTGTCTGCCAAAAATCAAAACAGTACATAAATAATACATCCTATGGGTCCAGTATGCTAGAGTACCTAGTTTAATTGAAGTATATAGTTTTGACAATATTCTAATATGATTAAGATAAGTCACAAAATCTTTAAAACTAATCACAATCAGTATTTTCAGTCTACTCCTAAACTGTTTGTTCTGTATTGATCACAAATGCAATATTTGCAACCAGTATGATTCTAGCTCTGAGCTCTTGAGAGAAAGCCCAGCTAAAACTAAGGCCCGGCTGCAGCAGGCAATGTGCAATTACAGACAAACACTCCTTGCCCTGAAGCCTTTATAATCTAATAGAAAACACAACAGTACTTGGTGTTATCGGAGCAGTTCCTGAGATCTACTCTACTCTTACACAAGAGCTACCAAATACTCATTCATTCAGAACAGGTTTTAATGTGTACTAAGGATTCTGGTAGATTACTTAAAGACAAAAAGCTCTTGAATGGTTTAGCTGAATTTAGAAAGAATCTTGCTCTCTGGAAAGTTAGGTCTACTAAATCAGATTGCTTTTTTTTTTTTTTAAAGTTTACTCCAGAAAGGATTTTGCCTTTGAAGGCACAAGCAAGTCTCTCACGCTGTTTTCAGGCTCAGATACACTTATAACAAAATACCCCTAGTTGTGTTTTTTCTTAAAGGCATCAATTTACTAAAATACCAGTACTAAAAACATCACATAAACACTTATTAGCAAACGCATCCATGAAACCCAATGATTTACATACAATGTACAGAACAGATCTTTTCCGTTTCAGCTATTAAGAACAACTGTTAAAGGAAAAATGGGTTGTGCAAACGATTTCAGATAGCTGTCACGCTTACTGCAAAGGTACAGAAAGAAATTTTTTGTGATCAGAATTTGTAGTTTATCTTAGTCTCCAGAAATAAACTGTGATGTAATGGCTCCACAAAGGCTGGACAAATGGAACAATATTTCGTTTTCATTCAAGACATCTGTAAGGGCTGAACTGTGGGACACAGGATGAGCTTCATAATGAGAGATAAATAGCCAGATATTTTAGCAAAAAAGCAGTAGCTGGCATTAATATGTTCTTAGAGTCTAGGCACTAAGAGGGGACAGAGAAACACCTTGTCTTGCTGTGGAAGGCAACAGAACATAGTTATCCGGTGCCAACAAATCATGAAAAAAAAAAACCAAACCAATCACCTAACTTATATTAAAGAATCGGCATCAATTTCCAGCTTTCAGTAAAATAAAACTTGTATGAACTGTCTTGCATAACAGGTGAATAATAGTTCCCATTTCCACCACACTAATGGGAAATTAACATTCAGAGAGCCCTCTGCTCATCTTAGAACCCTGCAATTCAGAAACATTCTTATTACGTAACCAAATTGGTTTCTGAGTATTTTAATTTCACTTCTAATATCACCCCAATAGCAGAACCTTGTCCAGTTTCAGTACATCTCCTCTATGCTACATTTCCACAAAAATGACAAATAATAACTGATTTTGACTGTCCACTTTTGAAGCGATATGGTGAGACACCTCATAATACTGTGAAATTGGCAGATATTTGCCATCCTAATATATTAATTGTGCATTGGAAAAGCTGCTCAAAATATGTTCTCTTTCATTTCTTCTTTCTCTTCTCCTAGCATTTTTTGACAAGTGTCCTTTTCTCCTAGCATTTTTTGACAGAAGTGTCCTTTATAGATTAACATACTGTAAGGGTTTGCTGCCTTCATTAAAAAACAAAACAAAACTCAAGAAACTGTTCTGAAATCAGCAAAATTCTGAGATATGTACATCTCAAATTTAATATAGTCAGATGATGAGTATAACAGTCTATTATATTCTTGTTCCAATCGATGCATAAACTGGAATTTGCCACACTCCACAATTCATTACACATCCTTAAATCATTCAATAAAAATTGAAGCTTTTAAGTAGTCTGTGTGGCAAAAGAACATATTTATTTCTCCTTTTAATCAAAATCAAGGCAGAATTATTATTTGAATTTAGAAGATATTTAGCAAATGCAAAATACTTAGACGTATAAAATAAAAGATTGTTTTCTATAGTGGTCACTTCCATTGTGTGAAAAGTCAAGCAGATTAAAAAAATTGTGTAGTTTTTTAGTTTAAATAGGTTTTTTTCATCCATTGCAAGCTTAGATTTTGAGTGAGAAGCTACAGCATATCTGTATTGTGTTCATTTTTTAGAAGATTAACGAGGTAATATAATATTTGCTGCCTGTAGAAGTATAACGAAAAAAAAGATTGAAATCAAACAGTGCCTACTATAAATACCTAACGTGTACTGAAATTCTGCCATAAGCTTTACTGAAATAATATGACTTTTTGTCTTTTTTGGTTTTTAGTTTTAGAAAGAAAATTAATTGATACACTATTGCAAGCCAGCATGATGCTAACAACAAAAAGTGAGAACAAATTTCTTCAGGGAGCTCTAAACAGGACAAAAAGAAAGAAGTAGCCTCCATCTAAAATGTTTTCTGACAAGTAATTGTTGGTAATGAAGTATCTGATCAAAACAAGTATTTAACAAAACAAGTCAAATAGTTTTAAAGTTTAATAGTTTTAAAGAAAATACTTTTTGGAAAATAATCCAGTTTTCAGTCTGGTTTTTTTAAGTTTATATGATTGAGGTCTCTGATTATCTGTTGTTCTATCTTCCCCCCTAACCTTCCCCCATAGTTTTAAATTTTCTGACTAATTTTAAACAAATTTGACAGAAGATTAGAATTATAAAAAGTAATGACATTTTATAATTTATTTTAAAAAAAAGGCAACCAGATAAAGAAAACCAGATACTATTGGTCACTAACAGGGGAACAGGTATAGTGTGTAGACCTTAGTAAACAGCTGAGAATTCACACAAAAAAGAAACACCTTATAAAGCCCCCCATGGTGGAAAACATTTCAACTGAAACTTACAGATAACTACAAAACACAAAACCCTAGGAATTCTAGCTTCAGTACTTCTGGTGTTCACCGAACACTGGAAATACAATTCATTTAAATATTTTTTTGTTCTCTTCTACTACATGCAGTGAATCATTCAGTGAATTTTATCTCTGTACTGTGGCAAAAAGTCTAGTCCAATTACGAAAATATATTTCATCATGAATACATTACTTTGTAATACATTCTGGCTAGCATCAGTGCTGGTTCACTAGTACTAGTAATCCCTGAATATTCAAAACTTGATGAAATATGCATTCAAGGGAGGAAGGAGCACACCTGAAGTAAATTCATTCTTAAATATTTTCAGGTTCTTATGTTTTCATGACTGCTTATCTTTTCTTTAAAAAAAACCCAAACAACTAAATAAAATTTACCAATAAAATATTAATTCAATTTTTTCTGGAGAAGTTAACACATCCAATGCTGTCACAGTTCACTTTCAAATATTCTGGGTATCTCAGAAAGGTCAGGTGACCTTTGCCCTAGAAGTGCCTATTTTTCTTGTCTACAAACGAAGATCAGGATTACAAGCTCAAATACAGATGCCTACTCTGGACCTGTTTTGGCGAGATGGATCTCACATCCAAATATTAAGTAGGAAAGAAATATGTTGGAAGTTTGCTATAGGGAAGAAGTCAATATTTTATTTAAAAAACTCAAGCATCTTATGACTATTTCCACGCCTGCTACTTTCTGTCTCTCTATATAACACAACACCTTGGAGAAAGAAATTAACTGACAAGTTTATCTGAAATGAACAATAAATAGTAAAACAGTCTAGCCAAAACCTCCATTCTTCAATATCCACCCATCACTGGTCAAACTCATACCCAATTCCCTTGACTCCTCTCCTTATATTAACAAACAAACAAACAAACAAACACCTCCACAAAGATGCATATAAAGGTTGTCAGTAAAAAGGAACTCACTGTAAAACACCTAAGTGCAAAAGACAAAAGACAGTTCATCACAACCTGACAAAAATTGACTTCCAAAATTAGGATAAGTAAATTTAGCTAAAGTATTTTTTAGGCAGTTTAAGGGCAGATGCTGATCCTTTGCTGTCTGCTCTGCATAAACATTAAGGTTTTCATAATGCAGGTTTTTATAATGCAGTGGTTTTTGGTTTTGTTTTTTTTTTAAAACAGTTCACTTTTTAAAGCAACATGACATGAACCTGCTTTACTTTATGGCTTTAGGCTAAAATAAGATGGTAATGAAAAGCTCTATGTGATGGATAGAGTTTGCAAAATCCATTGGGATGAAAGGTTCTAAATAAGATTAATAAAGCTATCCATGAAAGGGGCCACAGCAAGACCTATTTGTACTAATTTATATAACTAATATGTATAGAAAGTTATTCCCCAACAGCCTTACCTTTCCCTGATTGTTTTATGTAAGCATTTTTAATGGCTAATTATTCACATCAAAAGACCTAGAAAGACTCCCAGGCTGACTGGTCATTAAGTGACACAGTTCAAGTCTCATAAGTTTGTCTTATCTTCACATCTATGCGTCAAAACCCACAGATTTAATCATATGCCATAGTGATCTCTGATGCAATATGAGACATATTTTTGAAAGACTTATGGAAGCAAACCAGATAAATGTTTTGTTAAGCAATAGAACCACTATCATCCTCCTTCAAAGTAGTGATTCATTTAGTCACTCATTTCCCAAAACTTCCAAGACAAGGTGAGATTAACTACTCTATTTATACCATGGCAAAAGCATTAATAAATTTGCTGAATCTGAAATATATTAACTGTACATGTCACTGATTATAAATGTCCAGATTAGCCGTGAAAGTAGGACAAATTGATTAGGATGAAAAAATTGCATCCTCCATTTCCTTTTTTTATACACACAAAAAAATGCTTGTGAAATGGGTATAAAGCTCAGTCTCTTCCCCAGATCCTCATGTGCTAGTACTCTATAACCACTTGAACTGGTGAGGATGAATCACCCAAACAGTGAGGCAGTTACAGTCAGGTACCAGTAAGTTTGACTGATCCAGTCCAAGAACATTGTTTTCTTCAAGACAGAGAAAAAAACATGTTTATTCATTCTTGTCATGCATAAAAAATACGTCACTATGCATCTACATGTGCTAATAGTTATTTCAAAAAGTTTCATAATGAAATGTTTAAAAAATGCATCCTAATTAATTACTTACAAGGTTTAATTTGGTTATCTGAATAAACAATGCCAGGATTTACAATAAAACCTAAAGATAATCTATGAATTGTCATCTAATGGTGCAAGAGTAGGCAGAACCATACAAGCAACTTTAAATTTATTATTTCTCATAGCCTTCAGACATTTTAATGTCCCACTACCAGTAGCAACAAATTCATTAAAAACTTTTAATAGATACAGTAAATTAGGAATGAAAAATAATGTAGAATGTGCAGTAGAGAAGAATTAAATAACTATTATAATTATGAAATAATACTTCTTATAACTTGACATGACAAGAAAATGTTTTTACTACAAATTCAGTATAAATTATTTTGATATTTCATCACTGCCATTAGTAGTAGCAACAACGGTGAGGAATCTTTTAACAGTAAAAGAAAGTTTTTAGGAATTTTATATGTCCAGAAATGTATTACTTATAAAGATTACAGTATTATTTAATATTTTGCTTGGCATAAGAAAGAAGCAGTAAATATTTCACTAGGAATTGTGATGTCCTCCCCTTGTTAACTGAAAACGAAGTCTTTCCATTGCTATAGCACTTCAGTCAAGAAAGGCCCATGAATTTGTTTTTAAGATGACCTTAAATCAGAAAAAGAAGTGTTTTGCTCACTTAGGGCCCAGGTGTCTGATGCAGAGCTCACGTATATTATTTGAAACATTTCTACTGAGACCTTAGAAACTATGGACAAAAACCCGAACTCCATGGGATATTGCTGAGTCTAGGTTTTCTTTCGTAGGGGCAGTAGCATGCTGTACTCAGAGGTGTTTGATAAGAGGGTGATATTCAGTAAAAAGAAAACCAGTAAGTTTCTCTGAATAAATGATCCAGTCAATATGCAAGTAAGAACTGATGGCATTCATGTAGGCTGGCTATCAAGTTTAGAACATTTTAGTGATTAGTTCAGAACATTTAGTCAAAGTACCATTGTTATGGGGGGAATAGGGTTTTCCAAGAAAAAAAAAAAAAAAAAAAAAATACTGTAGAATCTGTTTTCAACATAATAGCAAGTATTGTGTGCTTTTGTTATTAATAAAATATTAGCCAATGATACATTTCTGCCAGATATATATCCTTCCAGATATATCCTTGCAATATGAAGGACATTGTAGTATGTACCATGATCATGCTAATTAAGGATTCCTCTATAACAATGCTAAATTGATTTCTCATTGATTCCACATTCTATATTTTCTCTCTCTTGTAGAATCATTAAGCAATCATAGACATCTCCTTGACCAGAAAGAATATTTTGCTACATTTCTACTATTTCTCTGAAAATATTTCATAACCAAAAAACACAGTCAAAATTGAATGAGATGGAACAGAGTTGATCCGAATGGAACAAAATTGAACCATTTGAAAACAAATGGAATCCAAACTGGAACAAGAAAAATCAGAGATTATTGGCATAACCTTTATCACTCAGTAAAGCAGGAAATAAATCTAAAATACAAAATCTAAAATATGAAAGCCACAATTATTATATAAAAAAATGTATTTTTACAAGTTTTATATTTGGGGAAAAACAGAGTAAGCTATCCACCCACTTACCACTGTGTTTTCATTGTATGAGAATATGTGGCCTCAAGCACTGAAATACCCTTTCCTCCCATATCCTCTGATTCCATTTGTGCTGTATTCCAGAAAGAACCATTGAAATTTAGTGGTTATTAAATCATCAATATCCATATAATCCAATTTAGATATAAAAGAGAGAAATTATTAGCATGACCATGATTTTCAGCACTGAAGCCTTGAATCTCTATATCTTTTTATTTTAAACATCTACAAGACAAAAATGTGACGTTCCTGACATTATAGTGCAGTAGAAGGCAGGTCTAGAGAAGGCATGAGTGATTCACAAGCCTTTTGCAGGCTTGGATAAGTACTCTAAAATGTAAATGCTGGGCAATTCAATGTATGAACAATTTAAGAGAGATCTGTAACTTACAAGCAATTTCTATATCCACAGTATCCTTAGAAGGCTGAGTATAATTAATAAGGCCACCACCCAATAATTGCAAAATCTTACTTATTATTTAAGGTCCTGTGTGACCTTAAAAAATAAACATAATATCCTTGATATTTAGGCCTGTAAATGAAAGTAAATACTTGAGAAATTAATAATTATATAATAGCAATATCTTTGAAACAATGAAATTACAGAAAATAAAGTCCAGCCCTTGCCTGTTTAGTGGGAAGTACCCATCACTGACCAGTCACAATAGATGAACATCATGAACACAAAGAAATCATTTCAAAATTCAGACCCAGAACTTAATTATTTTACTATTAAAAAAAATGCACCACCTAAAATAATAAAATAAAGTTAAACTTGCAACCCAAAAGTGGATACTAAATATAGACTGCTGAGAATTCTTAATATGAGTGTAAAGAACAAATATTCTGATGTTCTATATTTTTAAAATAAGAATACTATTTTTAAATTCTCAGGTAATGATTCAGGAATGTAACTTGACAGTCTAGTTCTGAAACCACTGAAGAATTCGTCTTTTTGTAGCTGTCTTTTTTAGCACAATACTAATTCTTGTTTTCTTCTTTGCTGCATATTAACCTGGCATTAATTTCCAGTACAACCTGTACTGGAAACATCTTTACATACAAAATGGAATGTAGATTGGGGCTGCAAGGCAGACCACAAGAAAAAAAATGAAATAACAAATTTTAGATAGATGATTGCAAATGATATTCTAACATTCAGCCATGGTAAGATCCAACCATAAAATACAGCACCTGAGCTATCTTGGTGATGGTATGGATGGTGTGCTATTTTGAGAACTCATGTTCCAGAAAGAGGAATAGGCACAGGAAATGAGTGAAGTTGTCTAGCTATCATATGAAAGCAGATTAGAAAACTGCAGCTTTAGTTTACCAAAGGAGATCCAATAGGGAAAATGACTGCAGCCTACAAGAACAGAAGGGGATAAACATCAGGGAGTAGATGAAACTGAACTACAACTCAGTCTTGGCACAAAAATAAATGAACTAAGTGCAAATGCAGTAAGTTGAAGAAGTTAAAGTCGCCAAGCATTAAGGAGTGGAGACAGAAAAACCTTTCAGTCAGAATAATGAGAGCAAAAGAAATCTGTAACTACTTTCAAGACAGAGTTCAGTATGTTTCAAAGGGTTTAGATGATGTGCTATCTGCAAAACATCCTTTTAAATCCTGTCTCCTAATCATAAAAGAAGTCAATTACAATTTCTTAAAAACTGAAATGTGATATTTCTTTTCAACACCACAAGTTCTGCTCTCAAAAAGTCTTAGTGAAAAATTCACAATAAGAGTATTTAAGTATTCATGACCCAAAATGAAACAACTCTATTATTAGGTTTCATTCACATTATATATAATGCATAAATGTTGTTTAATATCATGCCATTGTGCAGGAAAAAGGAACACACTTCCCCAAATACACCGAAAAGAATGTAATTACCTCTTAACCTATATTAACATAATCACCTAATCATACTGTTGACTGTTTCATTTTACATTAACATTTGACTTCATGTATTTACTGAATGTTAATGAACACATTAATCTTTACTTTTCCAGAGTAGTCCTACCCAGAAATAGTATTACACATCTGAATGTTTCGTATAATTTTTTTCTAAAAGAGTTCCTTGTTGAATACAAGACTATTCACTTGCTTGTGGAAGCATTTTCAAACAAATCCTGTTAATTCTGAATATGGTTCACTAAGCAGCATGATCTCGTTAATAAAACAAGTTGCTAATCTAGTAAATCAAAATGCTCAGCTGTTTTAACTGTTTACCTAATGGAAATTCTAATGATCTCTTCTGTCAGCCTCACAGAAGCCTAATACTTTTCAAACAAGACCCAGCAAAATAAAGAAGGAACCAAGGAGGAGAATGGGGACAATGCAACTTCAGACTAAACATTCTTTCACAAATAAATGTTAACTAACATTGGGTCTACATTCTTGAGGTTAGTTGGAATATTTTCACATTATGTGAATTTTTGTTAGAAGGGTAGTTTTGTCTGTTGTACTGAACTAAATGAAATGTTTGAGAGACAAATTCATGAGTTCCTGGTATTCCTAACACAAGGGAAAAAGGAAGAAAGAAAAAGCTTGATGGACTGCGAAATGAAAATTTTGGTAGAAATCCATTCTGCAAACATGTTCAAAATGTTCTCATATATTGCATAAGAAAATAACAAATGGATAACAGATGAGAAGGAGGCTAGGTCAAAGGGAAATGTAAAACAGAAGCAATCTTGTTCTACACTGAAATCTAAGCTTCTACATAACAAGACATTATCTCAGGGTCTTTCAGTGTGATGTTCAATTCAGTATGAACTTCCTTCTCAATGACGACAAGAAAATAATGTTTCTAATCTGTTGGGTCTGTGAAATGTGCTACACACCCAGTGCATTTATAACATCTATGATACATCTTACCTTGGTCTGCGCACTATCAAAAATCAACCTCTTCTCAGAGAGCAAATCTATTGTTTTAGAAAGGGGTTAGAATAAAGGAGACAAACACGTTTTCCATGGATCCATTTTTTTTAAGTGCTCATTTGAAGCTGCTCAAGGATACCAGAATATTGCCAAGAAGGGTGATGGAGCAGAGGCAAAGGAAAGAAGAAAGGGTAAGGCTTTATGACACTGTATTACTATTCATCACATAGATACTCATGTCTTACTTTAGTATTTTATGTTTTTCAAAGAAATGCTTAAAACTGTGGCACAGAGAAAGGGAGACAAAATTTCAGTGGAAATACACATGAGCTCTGCTACCTTTTACATACACAATAAAGAGCATCTTTAATTCCTTGATGACATTCTATTTTGTCAGCCAGATCTTAGACTTCTTCAGTGTTCAAAGTGTTGATAGTCATTTGCAGAAAAATATTTACCTGCTATTTTAACTACTTCAGCTTAATGTACTACTTAACATTTATATCTTTTTTTTTTATACTTGCACTGCATGATTTGGTTTCCTTTTCAGTTCAGCAGTTTTACAGTCAAGAAATAGCAGCCTAAATCTTAAAAATGTGACTTTAAATATTAAAATTCAAAAGACATGATTTTTTTTTTTAACCGTAGGCCAAAAAGTAGATTAGTGTTGCATTCAAAACAAAACTGTACCTTTCATATTAGATAGACCTAACTTCTTTCAACCTGAAATCCAGTAATTCAATCCAGCAATTCAAATGTACAAATGCCGATTAGTTTAACGGAATTTTTTTCTTATGCACAGGTAGTAATTTATAACATGAATCCAGAGTTTAGTCAAGCCATCTTATTCAGCTGAACCTATCAACTTGCAAAATGTCAGTTTAGAATTAATTCTTCATACCCATTACCATTCCAATCATACAAGAGGGAAATGAAATAAACTACCAAGAAACTAGAGTTATTATTTTCCTTATGATGCTCGAAGAGCTTGCAAGATGAAAAGCGTACAAATTGGAACTGGATGTATAGGAACTAAGTGGCTATTCTGTCACACTGCATTTCACAAAAAGCATCCTCAAGGTTCTTTGATTAAAACATGAAACAGGCAAAATAAGCAATACTTGCAAGACATAGTTCATGGGATATCTCTTGTACAGCTCAATGGTTAATCACATTTCTTCCAAAAGATTTTAAAATTAAGTCTGATACTTCTGCTGGTCATAAGTCTCAAATGGAAATTTATGAGCACTTTAAATAAAGACCAAACAAATATGTAACTATGGAAGTACCACAATATACCATGTTATCCTATATTTTACTTCTTTTAAGAATGCATTTTAAAACAAACTAGTGAAAATTCTTAGTTAACAAGGACAACAGAAATATCTGACCAAAATTGCCACTGGCCACTCAACACTAGAAATCCTCCTTAAATGAACTGCAAAACTATAGAGTACCCAGACCTGCAAATTTCTAATCACTGCAGAAAAACAGGAAATGGATTAATCAAATCATACCTGGAGAAATTGGTTGGTTTTTGCATGACCCACGTCTCCAGCCTCTATCTGTGCTCTCGACAGCTTCTCTTCGGTTTCAGTTAGCCAATGATTAAAGCTCTTCATGTCACAATGAAATAGCCGCCACTTTTCCAAAGATTTGTCAAATCGTCTGCAAGTATAAATGGAGATGAAATAACTATCTATTGGTACTTTATTTATTGACTACAGAAAAAAAAAAGAAAATAATGTTGGATGTCTCAGGTCAAATTTGGTGTGATGTTGATGGCATCATGTATTAGCATTTCTAACAGTTATATCAAATGGAAACACGGTAGTACTTCTGAACAGTGAAATTATCATTAAGCATATGTGTCACAAATCGGTGTCTTATCAATTTTTTAATCCTTTGCAATGTTTCAAATTAATTCCATGGTCAAAACATGTTTTCAATTTACAGCTTTATTAACCCACACTAACTCACATCATAGATACAATACCCACAAGCCCCAGTGTAACTGGGTATACCCCTCTGTCAGATGCTAGATTCTATCATGAAGAAAACACCAGTGCTGATAAAAGGCTCCTAACACACCTTAGTAATTTGCTGTAGCTACCAACACTGCAAACAATCACTGCTGGCTAACATACTGGCTGTGTGTTGTGCCTATACAGTGATTTTTAGATCCCTTTTCAAAGGGAAAATAGCTTGAAAGATCTGTGATGCATCTGACCTACCATATCATAAGACAAAGGATGCAAAATCAGTAGACAGATTCTTAATTCCTTACTTCCCAACTTTAGTCCCATGATCCTATTGTGATTACAGGATTTTTTTTTTTGTAGAGATATGAATTGTAATATTATACGTAATACAGATGCAAAAGACTATTTTTTAAATGGAAAATTCTTAATGGAAGTGGCTACCCCAAAGGATCCCAGGCATATACTACAATTCTGCTCCAGTTTTACTGAGAGAAACTCATTTTCTCTGCCTCTCCAATGGATACAAATGTCAATTTATTATTATTGCAAAGAAAATGCAACTCTCTTCAAAGGAATTTCTACTTGTATTGTGTAAAGGCACCCTTTATTAAACCCTTTTTTCTATATATGTTTCACTTCAATTTCAGTATTTGATAAAGATAGTTATGCAAAAATAAAAATGCCTGAAATATGAGGATGATTGAAACAAAATTAAAATATTAAAAAACAGAATTTTGTACAATAAGCAAGATGAAAAATATTACTACCACATCTGCAAGTCTACAGTCCACTACATAAAAGACTGGGTAAGTAATTCTGGCACTTTGGGAAGGTCTAATCCGTCTTTGTCCAGAGTGACTGACTGATCTGGTTCAAGATCTGTTTGCCTTAGCGACTGCCAAGTACTAAAGGAATGGAATGAAGACAGAATTTGGGTGGTTTTTTTGCAGATGGCCTATGTCTTAAGGAATTCAGTTATCCTATGTTTTGGATTGGTGTCAAAATGTGATCACTAATCAGAGATTAGCTAGAATGTTTTGTTAGCAGATCATCATTAAACATGCTACTGTTTAGTTTAATAACCCTCCTTTATGGGATTACAATAGGTTTTAGGGTGTACTTAAAGGATAAAACCAAAGATGCTCAATTATTTTTCTAGGAAGTAATCTGGTTCTGTATGTACAAACTATACGTTTGTTTGAATGTTAAAGAGTTTAATTCACCAAATAAAATCATGTTACTATCAGAGAATACAGACCATCTCTTCTATTGTACTGATGATTTTTCATTTTTTATAAGAAAATATAAGTTTTTCTTCTCTTCTGTTGGTTATATATTCCCACCTTGGTTTTCACATTTTAAAATCTTTTAATACCATACAATATGAGTAGCACTATATCCATTCATAACCATCTACAGAAGGATATATACTTTTCCCTAGACCTCCTTTTCTGGTAGACAAAGAAGATTTATTTTGCTGAACGCACCCATACAAAGATGCAGTTTTCTTACTTCTAACATACTGCATATGGTAATCACTTTTGATTAATAATACTCAAAGTAGAGTTGGACCAGCAAGCAGTGAAACAGAGACTTTGTACTTATTCTGTTACATTAACTATAAGACAGGGAAAATATAAGGCATAGAAAACCCCCACAATCTATGAGAATTTTTTTGTTTTTAAAAAGTAGTTGAGATGAAAGTATTCACTGTACTGTTCTACTAGTTTGGTCATGAGATGCTGAAGGAAAACTAATAATTATTTAATTAACATTTTTAAAAACACATTTTAAAAGAACAGAGAAGACTTTTCGGAGTCTAAATTCTGCAGAGAACAGTAGTCCTCTAACTGTCTGTGAATCAACTCTTTTTGTTCCTCAAGCAGAACTTGATTCATGGGCCCCGAGGTTAATATCTGCTAAACACCAGAACCTTTATTTGATTTAAAAGATAATAGTTACTGCTTAGTCCTATGCAGTCCAAACATGCATTCCAAATGACTCTAATAAATGACAATGTGTTCAGTAAATTTCATTGGAAATGGACACAGACAAACTATCAGAATAGATCAGGTGATCTTTATTCTAGTGATTTTAATATGGCTGCATGTCTGATAAAGCCACGGCAAAGAAGGTGCCAGAGCTGAGCACTGATTGACCAAATGATCAGTTATGCCATTAATAGTGATGACAGATAAAGATGGAGAAAGATGCAGCCTGGGACAAAACAATACATCATAACATTCAGAATACAGAATCTTACTAGTTAAAACTAAAAAATATTTAAGAAAAAAAAAAGACTTAAAGATCAAAAAGTAGTTTATTGAAAGACTCCTCTAAGCCTTTATGGGCTGATAGCTTCCCACAGAAGCTGACATAAGCCTCTTTGCTCCCTATAAACTCAAGCTGTAGTAAGTTTTTAGTATACTGTGAAGCTGTTATTTAAATAACATTCTCACAGATTTTATTTTGGAACCCAGTATCAACCATCTAAGAACTTGTTAGAAAAAAACAAATACAAAATAATCAGTGCACAAAACCTGTGACTATTTAAGAATGAAAAATAGATACAGAGGTTTATAGTAATTTCTACACAGTAGCAGTTGGTGGAATTTTGCTGTTGAGGCATCAAAATGAGTACTACAAAACATCTTTCAAGAATAAGCACAGCTCATGCACTCAAAATATTTTTGTTGAATACATTAGGGAAAAGTATCATTTGAAAACACATTTTACAAAAAAAACGTTATGGTAATCAAACACCTCCTACACTGCTATAACATCTTATACCACTGTAATTTTCTTCTATGTTCTCTTCCTTTCATATAGGATAACCCTCTTGAGATGGCTAGGTATTTATTTCCGCCTTTGCCCTGTCAATTGTGTCCTTTGCATTTTTCTCTCTTTATCAAGCAATGCCAACTGGAGATACCAGTTTTCAAATCACTGGCTTGAATGTGGTCTACTTTTCATTGCTGTTATGAAACCTGACCACAATCACAGTAAAAATCTTATATATGTTTAAATTATGTTCAAAGAAATACATTTAGATTCCTAGTTAATGTTTATGACCGCTCTGCTTAGCTACAGATGAACACAGGAGTTCAAGATCTGCCATGTGTGTTGCATTCCTTAGCAATATTGTAAGCAAACAGACTATTGATCCGTTTAAAAATTATAGTCACTCACCTAACTTATTTATTAAAATGACTGTGATTATTTATCATACTTTATTTTTCAAAACAAGTCAAACCATAATTGAAAGGCACATTATAATATTTTTTTTACTACCTTACTCTGAATTACAAGGAAAAAATCTTATTTTACATTTAAAAAACCCCCTAGAAAATAAAAGTTAAAATCAATTTCTTTTGGTCCAGTGTGGTTTCTCATTTTGGACACTACATTAAAACAGCTTTCCTCCTGTTCCTCACGAAATGAAATTACTCTTCACAGCAGGAGGAAGTTTATCAGTAGCTTAAATGCAAAAATTCAGTGGGGGTTGATATTAGTATCACTGAATTTGCATTCCAGCACTTGCAAATTGAATCTTCCATCACTCTCCATTCTTCCTCTCTTTGCTTTGGCTAATAAGAATTGCAAGGAGAAGAAAAGAGAAAAGCTGCAGTGAGAAGACATGTATGTCTAAAACTTACAAGTTTAAATACTAATGCTTATTGTTCATGTCTTAAAAAAACTTGTAACTCTCAGCGTAATAAGTATAAACCAATATTAAGCATCAGTAAAAAACAGAGGACATTTATGGACAGGCAAATCCACTAAAATTCAATGGTCTTTCAGTGATTAACTATACTTAAATACTGTTACAATGATAAAAGCAAATGCAGTTGTTGCTGCAGTGGCAGGTGCATGTCCATTCGAAATGGGGAGTGAAAGGGGTTATCACTGTGCAGTTTCATGTTCACACTGTGTGTTATGGGACACCCCTCCTGGGTGTACCTAAGTGAGAGCTTCCCCTGCTAAATCTGTGTATTGCATCCTTTTACACACAGTACTACTTTAAATAGCTTTCTAAAATTTAAAAACAAAGAGGCTTTTGCTTGCTTGCTTGCTTGTTTGTTTTAGCATTTGCAATCCTGTTACCAGGTGGCAAGTTCAAAACCCACAAAAGGAGAAGGCTAATTAACCACAAACGTTGAGCAGCTAAGTTGCTGAAGTCTTGGCACAGCAGAATGGAGATGGTAAAAATTCGTAAGTGAAATCATAAAAGAGCAATGCTCTGAGGACTATGAAAACTCAGAAAGACTATGGCTGCCTCAGGAATCCCCAAGCACACAATTTGGAGGTTAGGAAAGTGTCATTACAGGCCTTGCGATTCATATACTCTTACCTAGGGATCCACCCTTGTTTGCTGTCAGAGATGAGTCACTGAGCTAAAAAAACCCAGTGTATCCATTCACCTGTATCTTCATCTACTTAATCCCTTTCCCTTTGACAGGCATAAGTGAAAATGGTGTGGATAGGAGGTGACTGTCTGATATTTGGGCAGTATTTCCTCCTTGATGTGTCCTCCTCTCCTGTTTTTCTTAGCATATGCTTGATAAGAAGATACAAACGGGCACCCCACACTGAGCTAAAAAAACCCAGTGTATCCATTCACCTGTATCTTCATCTACTTAATCCCTTTCCCTTTGACAGGCATAAGTGAAAATGGTGTGGATAGGAGGTGACTGTCTGATATTTGGGCAGTATTTCCTCCTTGATGTGTCCTCCTCTCCTGTTTTTCTTAGCATATGCTCGATAAGAAGATACAAACGGGCACCCTGAAGCCAAGCGTTAGGTTCCATTGGACTCCAGACTAGAATGTATGACTTGTATACATGGCAAAGGGCATAAGCATTGTACGTGAGCTCTGACACTTAGTAAGGTAGCCTTATTCCTCTAACTTGAGTATGTTAGAGTTGACAAGTGAAAAACAATTTATACACCAGCCTGATTTTGTTCTATATGCACTGACACTCCAGCAGGGAACATGTTAAGCAATGGCTTGAGGAAGTGATTTGCTGTTTTCTCATTAGCGCATAATGGATTTATTTTGCCTCCGGAAAGCAAGAAAGCAAAAAAGCAACCAAAGACAACTGCTGAGGTAATATGCAGGACAATTTACATGAAGCCATAAAAATATTGGTGCTTTCCTTCCTTCAAAGATTATCATTCTAGTAAACCTTTAGGCTTGACTTGCTATAAGCAAAATTTAATATTCCTTGGTAGTATTGTACATGATATTGCACAAAGATTTACAGATGTCAATTTGGATATGCTGTCAGTGGAACTCTATACAATGGGACTGAACTTGATGTTCCATGTCCCAAGGCCGCCATTTTTAAAAAGCCATGCAAAGGTGGAAGGAAAGACCTTTGAATACAGGAAAGTCACAAACATGAGATGGGGTGCAAAAGGTTATTGGTTTGTTGTTGTAAACCAAATCTTAATTTTGCATCTGTGATTCAATTAATTCCTCGATATTTTGATAACATTCCTTGATAAACTATGAAACCCACTTCTATGATACATTCCACTTTAGCAAAACTTCACAGCCAGTTAGCCCACATGAAAAAGAACACTATTAGTTACAAACTTCCCTAAAAGTCATGATTTATGTCATAGAAATTATTATTGTTAGAGACATACACTCTTATTCATCATCTTGGAAAAAGATTCAATAAACTTCATTTCTGTACTGTTGCTAAACAATGTACTGTAGGATTATGCTAATATTAACCTACAAATTATGCAGTTTTGTCAACTTGATTCAGCACAATTAGCACCTCGTAAAAATACACAAAACATCAAAGTAGTATAAATAATTATGTATTAGTATGTGAAAGCACTAACTTTAATACTTAAGGCCATTTTTACAGATAATAAAACAAGAAAACTCGTTTTTTTCAAGCAATGTCTCCATTTAAAGTGCTTAAAGAAACAGCTAACCCATTTTCAGAGGTTTTGATGTTTTCATTTTATTTCACAGAATTCATGTCTTTTGAGTGCTTAATTTATATTTAATTTACATATCCTCTCTGCATTTGCACTAGAAGTGATAATCTCATTTTAGACACTGCCACATATCTTGCTCCCAGGTTTTGCTGTAGGTCCATTCTGGGACAAGACCCAGCTGTATATATTCTATTCACACCCCTGCACCCTGCCTTTCATCCACAAAATAGTAAATGATCAGAAATAAAAAATAAACTGCAACCCAAATAACCATAACAATGCCATCCATCATTACAAAATGTAATTTCTCTCCTCTTCCCAGAAAGTAGGTTCTGCAGCATTACATATAAATTAAAAACATAATAAATTACAATTACATTATAAACATTTTTATATCTTGAATTGTATTGATTGTATTATTGTTCTTGCCCCAGTAGTCTGCAACTCAATTTCCCATCATATAGTTACTGATATCATACCATTCAGTGTTAATCACTGTATGAAAGACAATGACAATTAAATTGGCAATGAAAAAGCAAGATCATGTCAGTCATTGCTGGTTTTTAGACATACAAATTCATTTTTATGAAGCATGAGAGACCAATAAACTTAATAACCATTTACATTTAATAAATATACAAAACCTCCATTGGGTTCTAATGGATGCCATGTGTCAATAGTGTAAAAAGAAACACTCCATATAATTTATAAAACATACATTCTTCTTCCACGCTAAATAAGGTTATTTACTATGCATATGAATTTGAACTTCAAAATTCCACCTTTGTTTTTTTCCTAAAAAGTTTTCCTTCATCAGAACAGAGATGAAATGATGTATTTTAGAGAACTGTGCCTAGACACCTGGCTTAAAAGCAGGTAACAACCTTTCCCTAGAGAAAATAACTTGATTAATTGTGACCTAGGTGAGAGAGTAGCATATTGCAACTCCCTTATACAAAATAAATTATTAATGCAATTGGTAATAAAACTACAAATTTCATAGCTTGCCAAAGTGAAACTATCAAAAATTGCCATGATAAGAAATCCCCAAATTAAACATTTTACATGAAAAGAACAGTGTCTCAATTTTATAGAAATCCAAACTAGTATTTCTGCCTGCATGTAAAGGGTATGCACACATTTCATCCTCATGATGGGTGACAGTGTACACTGCATGTCTAGCCAGGATGCTCCAGTGTGTTATCATTACCCACCCTACGGTAGCATCCGTCTGATAAAATGAAATACGGGTGAAAAACCGCATTCACTAACTGCCAGGGTGCTGTGGGCCCCCTCCTAGGCTCTCCAGGTTCCTTCCCCCACCCCAGGGGGTCTGGCATGCTTAAGGCCAGCTCTGACGTGGCACAGCAGCGTGACCTGTCATCGGGCTTTGGTGAGCCCAGCAACATAGCGAGAAATGACTGAGAGAAACCTCATCTGGTGTTTCTGCCCAGATATAGAGCTTCAGAGCCATATTTAAGCTCAGGCCCTGACCTGGGTGGGCTACTCTGTAGGTATGCCCACAGCACACCCTGCTCACTGCACCCAGCCTGGCTCTGCTCCCCACCTCCAGGCACGGTGGCACCACTGGGAGAGGTCCCTGCCTGCAGTCCCCTACCCCAGCCTCGCTGCACCCTGACACGCTCAAACATCCCTTCTGCACAGCTCCAGTGCCCTCTTCTACCACCAGAGCCTGAAGCCTCAAACGGCCTGTGTGCTGGTGTTTAAACAACACACTGAGCAAATATTTCCACTGTCCTTCAAAGTCCCAGCATCTGTGACTACAGGATGGTGGCTGGAAGGTGGGGGCAGCCAGCACAGAGGACACAGCCATGTTCCGGCAAGGGGTGTTAGCCTGCCTGGCCTGCCCAGCTGCACCTGCATCCCACAGACCAAGTGCCCATTAACTGCTGGAGTGCATTAGACAGGCTCCTGGAGAGAGCCTCTTCCAGCTTGGTTTCATCTGAAGTGAATCCAGTGCACTTTTCGGTGTGAGGCAGAGCACAGCAAGCAGGTGATCCCAACCCAAATTAAAATACTCATAGACATATTCGAAGTCAACACCAGTGAAACCCAGCAGCACGTTCTGGCTTAAAGGTTCTACTGCAGTTCAGATCCATTCTGGGACAAGACTCAATGATAGTTTCTACAGACTGGACACAGAAACAGGTGCAAGACCCAGAATTACAGAGAACTGACAATATCCAGTTGCGGAAAACGAGGTCTCACAAATTCCTCAAATTACCATCATAATTCATAAACAAAAAATTCATTTCAGTGAATTCATGGCCCAGAGCATAAGTATGTGTAATGCAATATTGGAGGTATATTATTACAGGATGTCCCCTCGGTATTCCCCTGTAACTACTATGAAGTGCTTAAACACTATGATTTCCAATGACAGAATTCTTAGTTCAACCTGTAATAACACGTTTTAGCCTCCAAAATTGTCCTGTTCTAGTCATTATTTCCACTGCCTATCTCAAAATCCCCCTACAATGGTGGCTTTAGAGCAGGAGGAATAACAGAAAACTGGTGATACCAGTTAAAGCTGGCTGTTGACTCCCTGAGTCTGACAGATGTTATTTATGCTGTTTAAGGTATGGCAGATATGTAGAGAAATATATATACTGGCATAAGAAAATTAGACTTCCTCGTTTCACTGAAAATCATAGTAATAACAGAGTACTTAGCATTATCTTCTTAAAATACTGATGCCTATATTCGTGGTAGGTACGTTTTACTTTGTAGAGTTTTTCAGTCAGTTAAAAACCTTTTTAATAAGTGATTGGGTTTTTTAAGAGTTTACAATAAAAAACACCTTTTCCCTTTCATTTGGAAAATTCATTTGAGATGAGAAACTTAGGTCCAAGTAGCAGTTACTAGGTCTAATTGTAAGAGTAGCGTATAGTTAACAGCTCTATTTTTCTGAAACTAAAATGTTGATGAATCTTACAGAAATGATAGGAATGGGAAAAGCAGAGAAAATTGTATTGATAGAGGACAGCATGCATCATACTGCTAACCCGGAGAAAATATTTCTGAGTCATAAAGAGCCTGTTCAGATAAGATACTTTACAGTATCTTTTTCATGTTTAACAAATATCTTAAATAATTCTGATACTAGTTAGTACAACAGAAAACCAAACAAAAACCGCTACTATAAACAGAAAGTCTATTTTTCAGTACCATTAAACCTTGATAAGTAATTTTAGAGTGGTGGCATTTGAAAACTTGTTTTTTACCTTTAACTACTGTGAATTATGATCTACTGTAGTTAAATAAAGTATTTGCAATAGGCAGGATAAACAGGAAAAATACAATGCATTCGGAAATACAATGTATTTGTATTTTGTTTTTGGAAATACAATGCATGTGGAAAAGTAGCTGAACGGTAAAGGTTACCATAACATTGGCAACTACTACCATCTAAAAGCTCAAAAAATTAAATGGGGTAATTATGAGGGATTTTATATGTATGTATATATACAAATATATATTCTCTATAAATATATACTTGCTAATTATATGTATTAATTTACAAAAAAAAATGTTCAGAGTATTATATATATTAGTCTTGTGAATAACGAAAGACCTTAGACACTGTCAATTTTAACTTATCAGGCTAGAAGTTCTTACTTCATGAATGCATAGAAAAAGCCATTTTGGCTAACACATATGATTGTACTACTAGTAATATGGAGAATTTAAACAACGTACAGCTGCCTAAAAGGGTCAGTATCAGGAAGTTATTACCTATATTCTAAATAACATGAAGTAGAGAACAGGCTACTCAGCAACTTGATAACTCAGTGAAAAATAGAAGAATAATTGCTTTCACTCTCCCTGTAAAATTATGAAGTTAGAGACTAAAGAACTGAGCAAAGTGCCTACATGTTGTTACAAGCCTGATGAACATTTGCCTTGTCATTTATTTTCAAGTTAATGTAATAGAGTCCTAGAAAAATGAGACCTTCTAGTGACAAAACCCATGTATTCTTTGGTGACCTGGAAATACATTTGCTCATAAACTCATTTCCTCTTTATGTTGTTGATTTTGGAGCATGTTGACATTGATACATTTTCTGGATTACATAATTGTGTAACTCAAAGTAACAAAGCAGTAAAAGATTTTAATTTCTATACTTCAGAGTACTTTAAAAGCAAAACCCCTTCCCTTCAGTTTTTCCAGGGTTGACTGTTTGCATCTGTTTGGAAAGTAGAGTCTTAATGTGGGTGGTACATGCAACACAGTAAAGAATCTCAAATGTATTTTCAGAGCAGCCTGCCAGCCCTACCAATTCTGGCTGCAGACTACTGCTTTTAGGCATAATTATTGTTGTACTCTTTTGAGTGGCAATTTACCAGGATTTCACACTCTGGCAACTGGGGTAGCCTGGATGTCCAGGAATCCCTGATGAATGGCTACAGTGTCTACATGGACCAAAGTTACTGCATATGAACAGCATATGTTGCAGTGGCACCTCGACCCTAGGTTTCAGATCTTCTAACTGAAAAACAGGCGTGTAGACACGCAGGGTCAAATTGAGAGGTAAGGAATAGTTACCCTTATTAACTCAGCCAACCTGACTATATGATTTGTAAGATTATAATATGTCAGTTTATAATTTATTAACTTTGTTAAATTATGATTTGGGAAATAAATTAATTCAAGCTTAGTTCCACCCCCACCCTTTGCTTCTCACTTGTCCGCCGCAAAAAAGAACAGGAGAATTGTCAGACTGTTGAAAGGTGGGACATGAAGTAGGGATAGATGGACAGAGGTGCAAGCAGCATTTTTCCCTGGAAACCCATACCATTAAGGGTTTATGATATCTGTAGTCAGAAAAAAGTACTTAAAAGAGGCACAAAATGCCATGTTTGACATTAAATGATCCAGAAATAGGACTTATGTTATCCAGCATTACATATATACACACTATATTTCTTATTTAAATATATATAAGTTTATGTACACTATCGTTATCATATATAAATATATATATGAATACATACACACACATGTATATACTATACTATACTATATATACTATATTTCTAACATCCATCCACCAGATTAGAAAGTTTTGCAGCAAGAAGGGATAACTGACAAATATACTCAATGAGGAAAATAAAGTTGCTGAGGCTTTTTCAGATCACAAAGTTGCAAAAACTTTTAACTAACTCAGAAACTGCACAAAAAGAAGATTACCTCTCTAGCAACTGGGATTGTGATACATCTGATCAAAAGGACCCCAAAATATCTCAGAAAGCCATCTGGTCATTTTAATCTTCCTTTATAGTCAATGTAGAGAACAGATAATATAAATATCTAAATTCAGATATAGACAGTATAGATATAGTGCTATGTACAGGTATACTGACACTGCAGGGGCATGCGTGTTCACTGATTCCCTTTATACTGAAAACACTTTCAATCTTAGCAATACCCAAAGCAAACATTCACATTTCTTCCTGTTCTCTGATGTGTATAGAAAGGACAAAGTGAATTCTGTGTATCCAGTATTTTGTCTAGCCCAACAGTTTTTTGGTCAAAAGGAGTCCAAAGCCATATGAAAGCAGGGATTTGTGAACTTTAACATGTTCAGCAGATGCAACAGGCATTTGATAAATATTGATAAGTAACTTGTTGCTCCTTCAAATGCTTGCCCATGTGTGTACAGTCACCTCGTGCATGACTTAAAGTAAGACCACTCTCAAAACTGACAACTCCAGAGTGCTTTGGGGCATACAGTTTTTAACCTCCCGCTTATGACAACATCATTCAGATCCTCTAGCATCCTAAGCACTCTTGATTAATAAACTCCTAAGAAGTGATTCTGACACTGAAGGTACTAATTTCAGAAATCAGCTGTCTTTCAGTGCAGATGAAGGGACTCCAGTCACCATACTTGCTTGTACAGCACAATTTAGGAGTATTGTGACATGCTGGCTTTGGAAGTTAAAGAGGAATGCATGACAGGATCTGAAAATCCAATATGCTGATGCAAAATTTGGAGACCAAAGACCATTTGCCCACAGACTAGCTGAGCACATTTCCAGGCAAGGAAAGAGGTGTCTGGATCTGGTTGGTTGCTGAAGACAAATGGGCAGCCAGAAGGCTCAACTTGTTACCATTGAATAGAAATAATGATGGATAGTGGAACTGTTTTTTATACGCTTAGACCATGCTTGGGCTGTCTGAAGCCATGCCAGGGTGCAAATAAGGGCGGAGTCAGCAATGCAAGTATATGCTACCACTTGATCCAAGTCAGTTAGGAAAGTTTATGACTGGATAGAATAGCTTCCAGAAAACCGCTATCAGTTCTGGAGGTAGCTCTCAGAAGCATAAACTGTGGCTGTCCAGTACAGGTCTAGTAAAGAATCTCATTCACGTCATCCTTCTATCCGTTCATCATTCATCTCAAGGAATAAAATAGGTGTGAAGCTAGCTCAAATTATGCAAGCAAGTTATTCATTAAAAAAATTCTTGCTGAGGTGACGCTAGAGGCCAGCGCTGTACAATGTAAGATGGTCAGCTACTGCTGCAAATGCCTTCATCAATCTTTCTGAGCAGTGGAGAGTCTCCATTGCACATCCTAGTCAATCACCAGGGGAAAAAGGCGGAGTATAATTGAAACAGACTCTAAGGTTATGCAGATTAAGACTGTAACAGGTAAGTTTAATGCAGTTTCTGTCTTTGGTTATCTCCTACCTGAAACCACACTTTTCTCTTTTTTTTGGAACATGGAAGCTAAACAGAGATCTAGTCTTTTGGGAACACAGCACTACAGCAAGAATCAATAGAAGCTGAACAGACATAGCCCGTCTGTCAGAGAAAAGAAGCTCACATATTATGATGCTCTGATCTTTCATATAGTCCATATGTCATTGCCACTGGACAGTGAGAATTAGTCACAAACGAAAAGCTCTGAAATGGAACTTAAAGATAAGCTTCATTTAAAACTGACTGGTTCAGTTTAACAATACTTATTTACTCACAGTAAAGAAAGTAATTAGTAGAATATATGTGTATATAGATTAGCAGTGTTTAAATTAGTCATAACAATATTATAAGTTTGTTTACTGGTTCATTTAAAGTTTGCATTGCAATATTAGAGCTCTATTTAATAATATAATGAATATGTTCTGTTTTCCTCTGATTTGAGTACAATAACTTTTACGTTCTTGTACAACAACATGCAATTATGATCCTAAAGAGCTATAGCAAGATTCCAGGCATAAGAAATTATGAAGAAGAGGAAAAGATGAGATTTTCAAGCAGTTACAATTAATTTTTAGTTATTAAGTGTCCCAGCTGGAGATATTTTTAGTTAATACTTGTTAATTGAACTGTCAGGTATATTAGAACAGACTTGATAAAAATGTCTATACTTTGCCATGGCTACTGTGACCTAACTATGTAATAAAGCTTGTTTTACTTCTTTGTAGATAAACTAACCAAAGAGAAGTGGTGCATGAAGCTATACAGAATATTTGTAGTGCATACTTCATTAAGTGAAGTTTTCCTAACTCATATTTTGATGTTTTAGAGAGACCCGCTTTGTATGAAAATTCACAACTATAAGACTTTTCAGTACTATATCATAGCAGAAAGCTTTGGGTGTTTTATTAGCATAAAGAGTTGGGCAGCATGATGGAGCTGCCCATCTTCTAAACATGCACATACTGAGTTTGGAGGTGTGTCTACAGCAATAAGAGTATTAGGGTCTTTATCAGTCTTCTGTGGCATACAAACCCATTAATCAGGCACTATGAGAGATTAAGCCCAGGAACATTTTTAGAATTATGTACATTTGGCCTATTTCTTTCTGCAGCTGCAGCCCCTAGGGGCTATAGCTTTTTTTGTGTCATAAAAAACCCCTGAGAACTCTTTCTAGGAAAATTGTCCAGGATCCACGACAAGAATTTTAAATGTTATGGGACACAGGCTTATGTTGAATTTAATGTAGATCTTTTAATTTGCCCATAAAATCAAGGAGTTTGGAATTTGGAAATAAATCTTCCAAGAAGTCTGCACTTTTCCTCAAAACACAATAATTAGATAGCTTGGACTGCGGAGATGTTCACTGTTTCATTAATTTTATAGAAAAGAAAATCTAAGCAGGAAACAATACTGAGGAAGGCTGTGAGCAACACATAGGGTAATGTTTCTGCTGGAATAATATAAATTTCTCTGTTTCAATACTGATCCTCTTTGTTAGAAGGAAGTATGTCTTCTATGATTATTAATATTTAGCACAATGAACAACTCAGCTTTCACAGGAAAAAAAAGAGATGCTCTTAAGAGCAATAAGGTACAACTAAAAAGTGTGGATTTACAACAGGGACTAACGAGGCTTCAATTCCCCTGTCCTTATTAATCATATTTCCCACCTTACCTTGCGGCTGACATCTCAGGGATTTCCAGCCTAGCAACACAATTTTTCTCCAGCTTTTCAGATCTGCTTGCCAGATACATGAGTTAGAGAGAAATGGCAGTCTAGGTAGCAGCCAGAAAGAAATGCCAGTATCTCCCTGAAAGACAACCTGACATCCCAATCCCATTCATGGCACATGACCTACCAGTGGCTGCAAGAGAATTGTTACTGTTTCTAACACTGCTTGGACAAATAACCAATCATTTCAAAATATCATTACATTTTGCTTAGAATTTGCAGAACTGCAGTTCTATTGTACAAACTTACTTATCAGTAGAAAACAACACTCAAATAGATTTTCACAAAAAGATTTTGAGATTCCCCCTGCTTTGTCTGCAGCGCTAAAGAAAGTCTTGAAAATCCCTTCTTGCTCGCCAGAGTAGGCAGCTAACTGCAGTGGAAGCTCCTGCAATTGGTTCTCCACAGATACTTTATTCCCCTTCCTTCTGTAACTAGGAAACACAAAGCTATAGTCCCCGAGGATAAAGTAGTGACAGCAAAATAGCTCTTTAAGCTACAGCAACTTCCCCTTTCGGGGAGGGGGGAGGGCTGTACAGTTCTATTTACAAGATGATAGTCAGCTTGACTTTTCCAAAAAGAAAACCCTTGAAGTAGTTTAAAAAAGGCTCCCGGTCTCCTGCCAATTCCTGGAGATCAATACAGCGTTCTCCCACTCAAATAATCTCTCCCAAATTGTTATGGGAAAAGACATGATGAGTTGTTTAACTAGGGAAAAACAGTTCTTTTTGATCAAGCTGTAGTAAGCTATATTTTTAGTTCTCTGAGCCCTGATTATTTCTGGTTCAGTCCTAGGCAAACCTAGTGATTGTCATAGGCACATTTCAGCATCAGCAAAGAACAGTACTGATCCTAATGGGGCTTCTGCAGTAAAGCATCTGTACAGAATGGACTGAAATTATTATGAAAGTGGTGCATAACTGCAGAAGAAAAAAATAGATGACTATGCACATCATGCTATGTAAACACAGATAAAAATACTGCAGTCACCCCGAGATGTGCCTTATATTTCTTAGAGAAATCTTACTTTCATTGTTCCTTTAACAATAGAAGGTCAAATAAGTAAACTGAGATTTTAAGAAAATGGTGTTTAAAATTCCAAAGTTATGGCTATACCTACTTAAAAACGTAGAGCAGGTGTTTAGCTTGCTTGAAATTAGGCAGGAAGAAAACGTGCTGCTCATTTGTAGACACATACATACAAAAGAAAGGGAGGGAGATGTAAGGTAGAAGGAATCCTACTGTTTTCTGTGCTAACCAGGAAAAGGGTCAATAAAACAAGCTGTAGAAGAATAAAACAATCTTTCTTATTTTTGGACATCACCCCCAGGGAAAAGCTTTGACCTAGCAGCAAAGTCTACTTACCTATGCTTTGCTTCCCTTACATGGCAAACAACTCAAAGCTCCACTTCAGGGGATTTTACTAGATGGAATTACATCCTTGGTTTACATGGTTCTGTAATTAATTTATTCTACTTACTATAAATATGTCTCAGTAGAAAACTGGATGACAGAAGGAGCTGCATATTAGTAGAAATCATACACAACACACCATTTATATTACTTACAATATCAAGAGTATTAAAATGAGAATCCCTAAAATCATATTTAATCCTAATTGTCAGATTCTTCATTGTCACAAGTAAAATCTACTTAACATCTTCCATGTAACTATGGGTAATTTTTTGTTTTGTTTTTTTTTTAATAGCAATTTAATTCAGCAGCCATCTCCATAGAATAGTTTAGCTGTGTATGTGCAATATACATATGTACACTTGTCTGTATATATATATAAAGGCTTTATTTCAATTTTTCAGTCTTTGCCTGGTATATGCTGATGACTTCAGTGCATAATTTACATTTCAAAACATACTTCAAATACAAAAATGCTGTCTAGAGAAAATGTTTAAATTCAAGGATTATCACACCACTGTAGCCAAGATTTCTTGTGCTTTTTACCACTAAGTGGCACAACCAGTGATGCAGTAAGAGCCCAGGACTAAAATTCAGACTTCCCATTCAGAATCTGTGTGTCACTCTGGATTAGTAACCTACCTTTTTTAGACTCAAATAGTACTAACATAAAGTCTAACTGGAAAAGATTTGCACAGATGGAGTGCAAAATTAAATCTGTTTACCACTGTCAAGGCTGAGGTGGCTGTGTGCTGGGTCCCGTCCAGGGTGGACATATGCTGCGCAGCCTTCCACCTTTGATAGCCACACAGAAATAACCCATCTGCAGTAGCTCCACTATTTGTCAGGTGGTTGGCTAGATTGGGGGTTATGTAACAGAGGAAGATTTGGGAAAGCTGTAAAAATTAAACCAAATCTAGTAAAGCTTTCCAAATCCACTTGTCTTGTGATGGTCTTCATGGCTTTAATGCTTTAGGCCGCAGTCAGGCTTCGTCCTTCTCCCTTCATTAGTCGCCAGGCTTAGGGAGAAGCAGCTCAAACGCTCACAGGCCTCTTCTTTCAAACACTCACAAAAAAAATGGTAAAACAAAATTCCCAAGGCAACAACTGAGCTGGAACCACTGAAACCTGCAGAGTGCTAGGGCACTGCGGGTATCAACTGGCCTTACTGTCCCTGACCAGCCTCACTGGGACCACACCCCTGCCCATAAGCCCAGGACCCCCATTCCGTCTCAGGCCTGGGCCTGAGCTACAGTGTATGGACCTTGGACCTACGCCGTAGGTAGCTTGTCTCCTGGAAGGACCGCTTGTCTCCGCTCCTGTTGTTGGCCTCATCTCCTGAATGAACTTCGGACCCATGTTGTAGCCTTGTTTCCAGTCCTGTCTCTGGCCTTGTCTCCTTTGGCTCCTGACTAGGCCCCCTGGGTGGCCCCTGGTTCTGGTTCATCACTTTTTGCCTCAGCTGGGACTATCCATGGACCCTGTTACCTGCACCCACCCCTGCCCACTCCAGTCAGATGCTGTGGGACTGTGCCCCAGTAAGGGAGCTGCAGGTACTGGGGTCACCCTTGGTTCCTGGCTTGTTCTCTCTCATGGAAGAGTCCTGCTTCTCCTGCTACCTGACACAGAGCTCCTAACCTACACTAACATTGTATAAATACTGACCAATCGTGCAATGCAAAAGGTTTCATGACTATACTCTGGTTTAGCATGGCTGTTGCAATCAGGATTTTCTGTTAATATCATAAATATGGTACGCTATGTGTACAAATATACTGTAAACCTACATAGAATCATAGAATCATAGAATCATTAAGGTTGGAAAACACCTCTAAGATCATCGAGTCCAACCGTCAACCCAACACCACCATGCCCACTAAACCATGTCCCTAAGCGCCTCATCTACACGTCTTTTAAATACCTCCAGGGATGGGGACTCCACCACTTCCCTGGGCAGCCTGTTCCAATGTTTCACCACTCTTTCAGTAAAAAAATTTTTCCTTCCATCCAATCTAAACCTCCCCTGGCGCAACTTGAGGCCATTTCCTCTCGTCCTATCACTTGTTAACTTCGGAGAAAAGACCAACACCCACCTCGCTACAACCTCCTTTCAGGTAGTTATAGAGAGCGATGAGGTCTCCCCTCAGCCTCCTTTTCTCCAGGCTAAACAACCCCAGTTCCCTCAGCCGCTCCTCATAAGACTTGTTCTCCAGACCCCTCACCAGCCTCGTTGCCCTTCTCTGGACACGCTCCAGCACCTCAACGCCCTTCTTGTAGTGAGGGGCCCAAAACTGAACACAGGATTCGAGGTGCGGCCTCACCAGTGCCGAGGACAGGGGCACGATCACTTCCCTACTCCTGCTGGCCACACTAGTTCTGATACAAGCAGAAATACAATACATATTTTCTGATACATTATGTTCCAGAGTAACAAAAGAAAGCAAAATAGTAGCAAACAGGACTGAAGCGTGTTTGTGGACAAACAGAAATAAAGCTGATTCCTAGTTTTCTTATTAATCCTTAATGAAAAGATTACAGGAT
>NW_008795695.1:18803872-18807844 GCF_000699145.1 Aptenodytes forsteri | reverse complement strand
CGCCAGCTCCCTCAGAGCTACATCTATGAAGCTAGTTCAATCCCACAAAAGTAAGAACAGGTCTGCTATGACCATCTACTACTGTAGTTGTAAACTCCACTGAGCATGACGTGGTCTGCAGGAAAATATGGTGTTAGTCAACCCCATTGCTGCAAGTCTTTAAACCTAAAAGGAAGTCATTAACAACCTGTGGCACTAACAGTTTTGCAAATAAGAAACAAGAGGCCAATAGATTTCTATTGTAGAGAATGAAGAGGTCCTCAGTACTAAGGGTAAGCTGAAACAGGCCACTCTGCTCTTTATCTTGGTTTCTGACCAGGAGTCAGAAAACTGTCAGTAGACCCTCGTTCTCATCTACCTGTTATGGGAATACGAAGTTGCACTTTGTCCTTCTCTCCTTTAGCAAATGTAGGAATAGGCTAAGCAATCATCAGCCTTGAGGTCACATTTAGCTCACTAGATGATTAGGTGAATTTGTATATCTAGTTTCCTTTACAAATATTGCTGACAGCAGCAGAAAGAATACTGTTGGACAGTTTTAGAAATACCAAACGTCCAAAATAACTACACATTTATGACAGTGGTGCACTGTTTACTCATCTTTCTCATTACTTAGGACCAAAGCAGAGTATAACAAAGCTATCCTGTTAGCTACTGCTGTTCCTTCTCTGTAAACAGGTAAGGAATCTGGAGTATCTTATCAGCTTGGCACTCTTCAAAAGTGCTAAGCAAACAACCTGCTGTCATTTAGCTTAACTGGCGAGGAACCCTGATTGCATCCCAGGATTTACACAGGTGATAATAATGAAAGAACAGTATCAAAAAAAGAAAATAAAAAAGGAGGAACAGAATGAGCTTAGCTGCCTGGCTGTCTTGTGCAAGACAGCAGTGTTGTTTTGAAGTTACAAATAAAAGAGAGAGAAAATTTTAGAGAGTTAAAACTGCTTTTTTTTTAGACTTCTGCTATATAATCCACTCTTTAATGACCAGACAATTCAAAGTTAAGGTAGAGAATAATCATTGCATGCACTTTGATCAAAGTTACAAGTTTATACAATATAAAAATCTTGGATAATGGTAAGTCCTAGAAAGCTACCAGGTGTTCATAGATCTTTCTAGTTTTTTCCAATATGATCTTCTCCTACTCTATTCACAGACAAAGCACATTCATGATTGCAGAAGCACGCACACCTCAGCAGTCAACTGTGTGGTAATCTTCACAAAAAATGTGCACCCCCTCTGTCTCCAGCAGAACCTTGGAGAGAGCGGAGAGGCTAAACATAGCATGCTCCCAGAGTCACCAGTTCTGCTAGCACAAAGGGCAAGCTGAATCAAGAATCCCATTCTCAGCTTCAGTCTCACTTGTCTCTCTTCCATTTAAGCACAGGGAGAGATCAAAGGCGTGAGGTGTCCCAAATGGCTATAAATGTCTGGCTTAGCATGTTACATAATGCTCAGATGATGGCAAGAATATTCTGCATTACTGTTTCAACATTTCTAGTAGCTACTTTCAATGTTATCTATTCCTCCTTTCTATGTTGTTATGCCAGTCTCTTCCTTGCTTTAGCTACTTTGGAGGAGGATGACTAGACTAGAGAGTTAACAGTAACCAGTTACTGAAGTAACCTGAGTTGGTGAGTAAAAAGGATGTGGGGACTGTGATTAGTCCCTACCTGTCTTTCACCAGACAGGACGTTGTGTCTTTGTCAGATTCTTGTCTGCAGTGAGTATCATGGACTTGATCTCAAAAACTAAGCATCTGTAACTTCTGCTGATTTATACTATAGCAGAAGATGACAGCTCTGAAAAAGAAGCCTAACAAAAAGGGTGAATCCAGGTGGGAATTGACTTGGAGACTCAAGCTGACTGATAAGTCTCTTTCTATAAATATTTTCATATATGATTGTACACTATTGCTCCACAGACCATAAGCTGAAATAAAAGCTTGTTGCAAAATGATTTCTATCTCTTCCAAGAGTCATGAGTTTTAATTCTCTTTTCCTACTGGTTTTATAGTAGTGCAACTCCACTGAAAGCAGTGGAGTTGTTTCTGACTTACAGTGCCATAAGAAAGAAAACAGCATTAGAAGCACAGAGTTACAGAGCCCTTGTATTTTCTTGCCATGGAACTATAGATCTCTTCCTCTTAGTCTAGTATGGACAGCTGCCCTCCCATTTTTACAAAGGAAACAGACAAACCACCCAGCTATTGCTTACAAATCTAACTGCATTTCCAGAACTGATGCCAAAACAACATCATGAACAGCTCAGTATGTGCTATTGAGACTCCATACTGATGTTATTACAGTATGTGATTACTCTAGGGCAGAAATGTACTCAATGTACACACATTTCCTGAAAGTTTTATAGTTTTGAAAAGGAAATGCTCGAGAACTGCATCTATTTTCTTCTCCCCCATTTTTTGTTTGAATGTTAAATAAGGAGCAAAAAAGGAGAAAGGGGAAATGCAACATACCGTTCTTTGCATGCCAATTACTTACTCTTCTTAACATTCAAAAATACTGACTTTATTTTTATTTTGAATGAAAAATTTGAGTAAGGAGCAAGACAGCATCAGAGGCTGGAAATGGTGACTATAGTAGTGCATTATACACACCATTAGTGGATTTATGGGATGGATAATAGAAACAAGTTTGCTAATAAATTCATATCTAGCTATGTTCCTATCTTACTGGAATCTAAACACTTTTGCTCAAAGTACTTTCACGTTTTTCCATCCTAGCTCTTTCTAACTTTATCTTTCTGGAAGTCTCTCCTACATCTGGCAGAACTTTGAGAGCTCCTTTGCATTAGGAAGCAATTGAGGGATCTTGCTTGACCACTTACCAATTCGTGTTCTTGCTTGCCTCTTTAGCAACCCACTTGAGAGAGAAAATACAAGATGGGTTGTCAGGCTTCCAGAAAAGGAAGTAGAAAATTTCTCCATTCCCAGTCTACACTCCCCTCTACAACTTCATCCTCTGCCATTAGGATTTTCCTCACCTTCAGTGAGGAAAGGGGAGGGGTTTGTTACCCAATCTCATAATAGAATAAGTTTTTTAGGCAGGAAAACCTGGGAAGAAATGACAGCAAAATTATTGTGTTCCTGAGCTGGAAAATTCACATTTCACAGGATATTCTGACATTTGAAAAGTTATTGTCTGGAAGAAAAGACAATCTCATATATTTACGTATTCCCAGGATGGAGAATTCAACTCTGTTTGGAAAGTCCCGCTTCAAGATATATCAAAGGAGCTGAGTGGCCCCTTTTGCCCGGAGACTTGAGGGAATTCCAGCTTGTCATATTCCTCCAGTCCATATTCTCAGGTTATATTCAGGATCACCATGCTTCTGGGGTACTTCCCAGACAGGCATCTTGGAAACAAGCTCTTCCCTGCTACAGGATGTGGAAGATGACGTCAGTTCATAGGATGCATAAAGACTCAGGGAACCAAATGATTGTGCATCAAAATTGGAAAGAAGAAGAAATGCAGTTTAACTGGAATTACTATTGTGCCAGAGGATTTAAAGATAGTAAAGGGAATTGATGGTCTGTTTAGTGCACTGCAGGGACAAAGACACTCTCATGGTTATAAGAGGAATTTATTTCTAGGCTTGTAGACTCCTACAGTGTCTACTGAAGAATATCAATTCAGAAATGCAGCGACATTTGCTCCTTTCCGTTACTGGCAAACTACAGTGCTTGTCATTAATCACCCTGACAATATGAAAATGCAACATTATTCTGTTATTTCTATGCCTTCTGTTTTTTCACTGACCTACCACGTTGTCAAATGCTATAAACACAAAGTACACAGTTGTGCGTAGTGCAAAAGAAAAAAAGGAAAATGCTTAAAGGAATCATAATTAAAATGTGTTTCAGCCTGGGGTATCTGTATTGAAGCTTTAAGTTTTTTAACTTCATTTTCTTGCTTGATTATATTAGAATAATAGCTTCTAAAACAATATTCA
>NW_008795695.1:18761753-18803499 GCF_000699145.1 Aptenodytes forsteri | reverse complement strand
CCATGACATAAAAACTGGAATGTAAATTCTTAATCCCACCATTTCTACACTGAAACCAGAGGGAAAATAGAAATAAGTCAGGAAGGATGGAAGAGCCTTAAAAAGTCCAGGAAAAAAGATTCCTGTAACAGTAGGTGTCTGTGCTACATTTTTGCTGTACATGAAGGCCCGTGAATCTGAGAGGAAAAGAACAACTCAGTGATTCCCCAGATTTACGTTTTATCTCAGTTTCCAGCTCGTCAGAGGGTATCATGTATTCTGACAGAAAGAGAAAATACGCTGGAAAGACGGAGAAAGCAATTTTCGTGGTTTAGTTTGTTTTGGACACCACGGAGAGCACTTTCACTGCAAAACTGCCCCCTAGTGGGGTTCCCGTAATGGTCCGTCAGCGTTTTACACGGGGACCAGGCAACTCTCCTGCAGTGCAGTCCTCTGCCGTGCTTGATCTTGCCTTAGAGACTGCCGCTTCTCGGATACAACATGCAGAAAGCAGGGGAAAAAAGAAAAAAAAAAAAAAAAGGAAAAAAAACCCGTAAGCGAACACTGCAGTCTTCTCTAAAGCAGGAAATAATCCACAACACATAGTATAACCTGACAATACTTTCCCTACTCATTAAAATGAAAATAATTTCCAAACACTTTGGTATTTCTAACACCTGCTGTCACAGTATCTCAGCCCCTCTGTATGCTCATAAAGACGGTACTTGAGAGAAAAAGTGCTCTTGTGGGTACAAGGCTGGGACGGAATTTAAGGTTTCCTCCTTGGCAAATCAGAATATTTGTATCTGATCTTAAAAAAGTGTCTGAATAGCACAGGTTTTCCCTTCTTATTTATAAAATGAGAAGAATATATTTTTGTAGCATGTTGTGAGTTTATTTAGCCAGGCTTGTGAGGGAAACTAAATAGGAGGATAATAGGACTATATATGGAATTAATTTAAGAACTATTTAATATGTAAGACAGCTTCCACTATTGCTTACCATATCTTTGCATGTCATCATTAACCATATCACACCTGAGTAGAAATGTCTTGTGTTACACAGCCAGAAAACATTACTGAAGGTTTTGTCAGAGAGCAGTAGTCAGGAGTGAATCTCATGGGTCATGAAAGAGCAATGTGTCTTGAGTGGCCCTACAATACCGCGACTTAAAACTTGAATTGCAGAATGCGTACCATTTAGGAAGGCATAATAGTGCATAACCTTACAAAAGGGCAGAGTTTGGCCTTGAAATATAAAAATATTCAAAAATCGTCTTGATGACTTCTAGAAAACTCTGTTATTTGGCAAAACCTGCAAATCATTTTGATTTTGATTATTTCTTAGTACTACACAAAGAAATTGCAATTACTGTGTTTTACGTGGTATAATATATATAAAGCCTATATTAAACACTGAAGCATTAATTGATATTTCAGCAAAAATGATTAATAATTAAACAATTAAACCTTTTTTTTCCAGCCTACATCCCTAAACTATTAATCTCCTGAGTTAATGAGTTCAGACTTTTTACTGCGTCAGAATGCAATGGCGATTCTGGAAGTTGAGATTTACTATTTTTGGCAGCATCCTATTTTCAGACATGCTTTTTAAAAATCAAGGTGATGATTTTATCCTATCGAAAGCTTTAAAAGCACCTAGATTTTGGCATACAGTTCTGAGATAATGGATGAAATCTGTGACAGCTACTGAATAAATACTAAAACCACAAATCCTAGTCATCTGAATTCTTTAAAATGTGCTGGCTTATTCTAAACAATTATTGAAAGCTGTTCAAAGAATATGTAGAATATTCTTCAGCTACATTTTCCTTATATTTTGCTTTTTAGTAGCTATGCTACCAGGCAAAACATACAACTATTGACTGCCTATTTTGTTCTTTAGTGTATTCTCTCATTTTGTTTGTAAAAAATTCAGTTTCATATTATCAAATCACTCCATAGATAAGGGATTATCGTGAGATACCGACTGATGGACTCACATGACCTGATGCTCCTCATATTTGTATTTCTTGGGGGGGCGAGGAGGGGAGAAATCTCACTGAAAATAATATTATTGGAACACAAGGCGGAAATTCAGTTCAAGTACTTAGCATCACTGCAAAAGACAAAAGGGAATAGGGAAAAAGAAAAATCTCCCCTTCTTGGCCAGGAAGTAGCACAAGCCACTCCTTTCTTAGGCTGGCATTAAACTGCCTAAACATATGCTTAATTTTAAGCCAATGAGGCCAACTTACACATTTGATATGTTTGGAGGTTTCACTTCAAGGTCTCTAGCATGGGCCAGTAGACTAAATGCTCAGTTGCAGCTGAAGCACGTTAGGTGCATTCCTGGAGCGTATCTTCCGAATTTGTTTAATCCAACAGGAATCCGGTTCAGATGCTCCAAGAGCCCTTGCTCAGCATGAATCAGATCACAGTGGGGACAATCTGAAGATCAGTTTCAAAAGTTTTCTTCTGATCTGAACTAAAGGAGTAATGTGTCAGAGGCACCACCTGAAGGTCTCCTATTGCCCAGGAAGACCTCCCTAGCAGTGAGTGCTCTTAAGCCCTATACCTCAAGACTAAGCTCACAAAACCACTCATAGCGCTAAGCTTTATGGCACCCAAGTGCTATGCATTTATATGTTTTAACCTGAAACCACTATACTTTCAGTTCTGCAGAATAAAGTGCTGCATCTGTCAATAAAATCTGGACCACAAGCTTTATAAAGACAAACAGTTTCTTTACCCTTACTTTCTCAAAATGGTTCCAAATATGACACCAATGTTTCTCAATCTGAGATGGCAAAACTAAAATGGAGTGACTAGGAGCAGTTTCATACATACATACAACTACACACACAGAGATATGTGTACAGAGGATTCAATTTATAACAATACACGTTATACTTAGGAAGGTATATTTATGGCTAAGAAAAGCAGTTCTGCAGCCAGACATAGCACCTTAAAATAACAGCTAAAAAAATGGTAGAAGGGGGCCCTTTGTTGAACAGTGATGAAGGAAAATCAAACAGTATTGCTTTTAGAATTTTATTAACTAGAACTGACAGTAAAGAGTTTGCATATCTGAAACAGTGTGAGTAAAATGATGAAGGATAAGAAGACTTAGAAGACATTTCTGAAAACCCGCCTAGTTAGAAATGACGTTCACAGTTTTTGGTTTGTTGAGAAGCAGGTGCTTGCTCTTTTGAAGCACTTTTTAAATCTTTAAAAGTTCAAGAAATCCAAGGCCTTTATTTGTTAAATAAGATGGGCAGATACCTCAGGACCACAGAACAATAACCTCTGATTATTAACGTATTCTAGAGGTCTGTATCAAGCAGGTTCTAGACAGAGCCTGCAGGAGATCTTGCTGATGAATGAATGAGACTTTAGATGTCTTAAGAGAGGCGTACTTACATCAGAAGGTCCTGATTTCTTTGCAGAATTTTCCACCGGATGTCAAATAAGTATTATGTAATTTTTCATGAATATGACATCAGAGTTCCATAAAAATAAAACTTCCAAAAGTTTGAAAATGATAATGAGCCTATAAAGAAAGGAGGAGTACTGGCAGGGTCTCCCAGCCCTTTGTGCTTATAGACATGGTTGAAGGAGAAGGGGAACTACTAGAAGCAGATGATGAGCAAGTTGAGAATTATGTCACAGAACTCAACCCTGTGAGTTGAGTACAGTACGACCCTGTGAGTTGGTCGTACAAGCCCCTACGACCAGACAGGCTGCACCTCAGGATGCTGAGAGAGCAGACTGATGTTTGGAAAGGCTGCTTGCTATGGGAAGTGATTGTGCCCCTGTACTCGGCACTGGTGAGGCCACACCTCAAATACTGTGTTCAGTTTTGGGCCCCTCACTACAAGAAGGACGCTGAGGTGTTAGAGCGTGTCCAGAGAAGGGCAACGAGGCTGGTGAGGGGTCTGGAGAACAAGTCTTATGAGGAGCGGCTGAGGGAACTGGGACTGTTTAGCCTGGAGAAAAGGAGGCTGAGGGGAGACCTCATCGCTCTCTACAACTACCTGAAAGGAGGTTGTAGTGAGGTGGGGGTCGGTCTCTTCTCCCAAGTAACTAGCGATAGGACGAGAGGAAATGGCCTCAAGTTGCACCAGGGGAGGTTTAGATTGGATGTAAGGAAAAATTTCTTTACTGAAAGAGTGGTTAAATATTGGAACAGGCTGCCCAGGGAAGTGGTTGAGTCACCATCCCTGGAAGTATTTGAAAGACGTGTAGATGAGGTGTTTAGGGACATGGTTTAGTGGGCATGGTGGGGTTGGGTTGACGGTTGGACTCGATGATCTTAGAGGTCTTTTCCAACCTTAATGATTCTATGATTCTATCATCTCCAAAAGCTCATGGAGATCAGAGAGAGGTCCCTGCCAACTTGGGAAAGGCAAGTGTTGCATCCACATTCAAAAAAGGCCAAAAGAACTATCCAGGGTACTACAGGACAGTTAGCCTCATTTCAGGTCCTGGGAAAATCGTGGAGCAAGACCTCTTGGAACACATTTCTGGGCACACAAAGAATAAGGTGACTGGGAGCAGTCAGCAGGGATTTACTAAGGGTGAGCATGCCTGACCTTTCTGATTGTCTTCTACCAGAAAATGTTGAGATTTGTGGGTGATGGAGAGCAGTGGATATCATTTACTTTGACTGTAGCAAGGCTTTCAACACCACCATGCACAGGAATTTTGTATCCCATTTGGGATGCTGTGGTTTGGATGGGTGGACAACCAAATGGGTAGACAGCTGGTTGGACCAGGATCAGAGGGTAGTTGTTAATGAGTTTTACTCTATCTGGTGGACAGAAAAAAGTGGAGCATCAGAGGTGTCCATCGTCAATGACTTCAAGGAGGCAATAGAGTGCACTTTCATCAGATACAGATGACATCTACATCATAAAATCATAAAATGGTTTGGGTTGGAAGGGTCCTTTAAACATCACCTAGTCCAACCCCCAAGTACTGGGGACCCCAGAACTGGGTGCAGTAGTCCAGATGGGGTGTCACAAGAGCAGAGGGGAAGAATCACCTCCCTCGACCTACTGGCCATGCTTCTTTTTACGCAGCCCAGGATACCATTGGCTTTCTGGGTTGCAAGTGCACATTGCTTGTGCATATCTAATTTTTCTACTAATATCCCCAAGTCCTTCTCCACAGGGCTGCTCTCAAGCCATTCATCACCCACCAGGGTGAAATCAGGGTGGAAAAAGTCAACATGCTTAAGTGTAGAGCTGCCATTCAGAAGGAACTAGATAGGATGGAGGGGCAGGACAACAGGAGCCCTATGAAATTAATCAAGGACAAATGTGAAGTCCAGCGCCCAGGAAGGAAGAACCCCTTGCAACTATACAGTTTGGGAACCAGTTGGCTGGCAAGCAGCTCTGCAAAAAAGGACCTGCAGTCCTGTGGGCAGCAAGCAGGACACGAGCCAGCAGTGTGCCCTGGCAGCAAAGATGACCAAGTATATCCTGGGCTGCATTAGCAGCAGCACAGCCAGCAGATTAAGGGAAAGCATTACCCCTCTTCACTCAGCACTCATTAGGCCACATCTAGAATACTGTGTACAATTTTGGTCCTGCCAATACAAGACCTTAACAAACTGGAGTGAGTTCAGCACGGCACCACCAAGCAAGTCAGGGGGCTGGAGTACTTGTTCTGTGAGGAGAGGCTGAGGGAGCTGGGCAAAGAAATGGCTTCAGTGAACCCAACAGCAGCCTATGAGGCAGTCATTGAGAAGATGCAGCCTGGCTCTTCCCAGGGGTGCATGGTGGGAGGATGAAAGACAACAGGCATAAAGGGAAATGAGAGGTTCAGACTAGATATAAGGGAAAAAAAATTCACCATGAGGACAGTTGAGCTGTGGAACAGGTTCCCAAGCGGTTGTGCAGTCTCCATTGCTGGACGTCTTTAAGACCTGCCTGGCTAAAGCCTTGAGCAACCTGGTCAACCAGTGTTGACCCTGCTTTGTGCAGGATGTTAGACTGGGGGAGTTCCTGAGGTTCCTTCCAACCTGAATTATTCTCTGATTCTATGTTGCTAATTAAGGAAATGAAAATCTCCTATAGGTCACCATAGCTAGATCTTACATAACACTTTGATCGGTAGCTCAGGACAGATGGAAAACTAAGGTGCAAGGTGTAATTACACAGAGATAAGTTCCTAAAAGGGATTCTAGTGAATTTCTTCATGACTAAGCAAATAAAAGATATATTTTCTTTCTATTTTTAACCTAAGGAAATGAGACTTCAGTGATTGTGCTGTCCATCACTCATTTCCAACAATAAATTTTCTAGCTTCTTTAGCCAATTTCAACCAAATATGACAGGGAAGTATCAGTCTCAAAGGTAATTTTGTTGTTATAGGATTTTGGAAAATTGATTGCTGGAGAGGAAAAAGAACACCCTATTTGTTTTACCACTCCGGAAAGACAAGCAGAGGGTCCATTTTGTTTCGCAGCTGTATTCCAGACATCCAGTTAATACATGCACAGATCCAAAATACAGGTATGCTCTGTATTCTATGGGAAGTGTATGTGTATATGTGATTTTTTTGTTACTGTTTTCCAACCTTGGCACCCCACTTCTTTTTAATTTTGTTGCTGTCATACAAGACTTGTGGACAGGAAGAATAAATCAGATCATCTGCCCAGAATTGAGGCTGTACAATCTTACAGTATTATCCTCATGTTGCCCTAATAGATAGAGAATTGCCTCAAGGTCTTAATGAAGTTATTACTAAACCCAGTTTTCCTGAGTGATATGAGGCATAATGATATAGGAGAACATCAAAATAATTGTCACTTTTATTTTAGTGTAACTTTTGAAAGAACATTTTCAACTTCATGCTATGAATTAATCCCTCTTTTACTGGAAAAGCAACTGGACACTTAAGATAATTACCAATCAGATGAAATATCTTAAAATGAAAGTCTAATCTAAAAGGAAAGTATATATTCCAGGAAGCAACAAAGAATATCACATCAGAAAGAACTACTACTATTTGGGTATAGTTCCCCCCAAAATAATAATAAACAGAAAACAGACATTTTGCTTACTTTTACAGAAAATCTCTGGAATATTCTGCTTCAATTTAAGAAGGGAATTTCTTTTCTGTATTAAATAAAACAATATTTGTGGTTTCCTAGATAAACAAAGACAAGACTAAATTAATCTCAAAGGTATAGATTACAAAATTTTCTGGAATAGAGACTACTCTGGCAATGTGCACTGTATCTAGTGCTACAAGAATAAGCCAATGAAAGCAGTTTTTTTCAGGTCGATTCTATAATATTCTGGATCAAACCAGAAGTCTTAACTGGATTTTGCCCAAATCACCTCAAACACTGACTTGCCTTTCAAGAAAAGGAAATTTGAAAGCTGACTACTGAATTACTGAAGGTCACCAGGACAGAAGACTGAGCATTCTAAGTCTCAAAACTGTTACTACCAAGGTCAATGACTACCACAAAACTTGCTGCTTTCTACTCCAAACATAATGTGTATCTTCTTTGTCTCTTTGGGGTATATGTAAAACATCTAATAAAAGAAAAAAATTGCGTTCAAACTGCCTTGGAGGAAGGAAGAGAAAATCATATTTCTTAGATGATAGCTACAACATGAACACAGCTGAGAAATGACAGTGATGAAAACTGTATAAAAGAGAAAATTGTAACTTCTGACTTTAGCTACAGATGTTAAAAGACTAGACTTCCTCTACTGTCAAAAAATGCTCTCCCAGGAGGTACTTAAAGGTAGGTATACGCTGCACCATGACAACTAGAGAGCTGCAATTCCTTAAAAAGCATCAAGGGAATTCTGCAAAGGAGATCACCTTAGTACATCTGTTGCATTGGACCTAATGGCTGTTCCTGCAACATCATCCTTCATTCGGTGCACGGTTGACCCAGCTAAATATTCACCTAGCTAAAAAATTCCTGCACAGCACAACGTAATGATTCAATACCAACAGTGAAAGCATACCTTAATTGTCAACACTTACAGAAAGTAATAGAAGTCATTGCAAATAAAGTTTCAGACCTGAGGATATACTACAAGTCTCTTAGGCCATGCCTACACCAATGAATGTAGCTAAGCATGAATGAGCTCTGCCAGTGTCTTGCGCTGGTTGGATATAAATCAGGACTATCTGTGAAATTACATAGCTGCGCTAACATTGTCCCTAAAGCAAGTATACCCTGCACTTCAGCTGGGTTTCATAGCTTACAACACTGACCACAATGTCATATTATTTTTTATATCTGACATGAAGGCCCAAGATGGTTCATATTCAGACAGCTCAGAGCCTATTTGCTTCTGCCCATATTTGTCTTCATACATATTCGCATTCCCATAGTTCTACAGCCCACATATTCATCACTAAACCATAACATTTCCCAGACATTTCAGTGAAATTCTTTTAGTTTGTACAGCAGGAAAAGTCACTACAATAATTCTTGTATGAATGTAATGCATTTTTGTCACTGAGCATTTTACAGTAAAGTTATGCTAAGTTATGCTAATTGTCAGGCTTGGGGTTGGTGATTTAAAAACATTCAAGATTCTTTTTCAGCTGAAACACTTTCACAGCACAAACACATGCTACGTCAGATGAGATAATCAGATCTACTTATTAAAAGAATTTCTGAATTAGTTATTTTCACCTCATTTTACTATACAGACACCTTCAATTCCCATATCAAGAACTGTCTGTTAAGCTCTAAAACCAGCTGTGTGACAGTGATTTAATAAACATGACTTTCTTTCCAAAAGCTACAGCATTATTTCTCATCCTGCCTCAAATTTGCTATTTAAGCTTTAACAAAGAACTTTAAATTTCACTTGCAGCTATTCCATTTAGAAGATGTTCTAATATACATTGCCCTCTGAAAAGAGACATTTTAATGGCCATATATAAGGCAAAAATATTTTCCAGCTTATGCTGTAAATTAAATCTTTCTAGTTATAAACTAGGGAACAAAAATATTCCAATATATTTTGGGTCTCTTTAGATCATAGATATTGTCAGAAAGCCTTATCTAGATTGCCCATAATAAAAGCATTTATACATTATATTATACCTGTTTGTTATACATTATTTTATACCTGTTTGCAAGCAATTAAGGAACCAATGAAACCTACCAATATGTTAACCTATGTGATATTTATGGGGCCAAATGAAGTGGCAAATCTGTTGCAAGAATTAGATTATAAGACAACTGCCATGGTGAAGAGCATTTCTATACAGTAAGTATGGTATGGAAATAAATTAACAACTCATGTTGGCTGTAAGAGTCAAGTATTATAAGCTGTCTCCATTCTGCTCTTTTCAAAATCTAGACGAAAAATTTGAGGTGCTGTGACAGAAAGAAAAAAAAAAAAAAAGCCTACCCTGCATGTAACTAAGGCATGGTAGCTATTTTGAGATTAATATTAGAAAGGAAATAATTTCCTTCTCTCATTGAGGATGAACTAATATGTTCTGGTTTTCACTCTCATCTTGAATCCCAAGCCAAGGGTAAGTCTAATAACAAGACTTGCAACGTCAACAGAAATATGTGAGCGGATAATCTTAGATGAGGGAGCAGCCACTATTTCTGCCTTTCTCTCAAAATACCTGGGCCTTCCACAAGTTGCTTTTCTCCCTGTACTGAAACAGAGTCAGTTAACATTCATTCTTGTCATTCACTTTGTCAGAGTTAAGGCAGGGAACAAACAAATGCTGATTTGGCTTAGTGAAAAAGAGATATATAACAATGTTTACATATAAATTAAATTTTATTGTTTCATTATACTTTCTAGGTTAAGATTAATCTCCCGTAATTTTATCTGTCTAAAAGTAATGTGTCTTGTCTTATCTCATCTAGTCTCCCTGAAGAGTCAATGGACCCACTATATAGTGCAACAGTTACCTGTGAAAGACTTGCCTGGGAGTGTTTAATTGAGAAGGAATCTAGACAAGTACTGTAAAATAGATAACTAAAACTTGGATAGCTATAGTTAGGTCAGATGACTCATGTCTTCAATGACTTCACATTTGCAGAGCATTGTTGGTGCCACAGATGGAAATTGGGAATCCACAACTGAGAAACTTGGAGAAGGAAACATAAATGGCCTAAACAGCCCCCTAGGATACATAATGAATAATGAAAGAGTCACCTACAGTAATTCTATCTTAATGTTCCTTAAGATAGATCTGACAGTCAAGGCTACAAAACCATTTACTTAAAGGTTCTAAATGTGACTGTTTTATCTTTTGTTTTCAGTTTGAATGGTTGGATGCTTTTGCAAGGTTAAATAGTCGTATAATGGAAAGTCACAGGGGGATTCAGTCCTAAACATAGTTTTATAGTGGAATGTTAATGAGAAATCCATACAAGATTGGCAGAGGATAAATGAGAGTTGTGCCCCTCTGAAGTAAGAGGTTGAGGCCATGCAAGATGTCTTTAGCCATTTAAATGTTTCTAGAAATCCATATTCAAGCAAGTAGATTTCCTTAGTATTTTAATACTACCTGGCTTTGCACTCATGAACTGCTTATAGATATTACTCTAAGATGATATCTCATATTCTGAAAAGAGAGCTATACTCTGAATATGTTACTGGGGCTGAATCCAGATGTCTTAGTATCATATCTAGACATTTTTATCTAAGCAAGCAGAGCACAGAGGCGGGATCTGATTCAGATACCATAGATAAGCAAGTCCTCAAGGCTTGCTGGTGGCTGGTTCTGCAGCTATACAGGACATATGCAGGTTACTTAAATTTGAAAAAATAATGTCTTGCATTTCTTTTTCCTAATATCTCGATCCATGCATCATATCAGTTCTCAACTCGACAGAACATATCAGTAAGGGATTACAACATCTGCGACTATGTGGTGTTAGAAATACAACTACAAAATACTATTTCTCTGCCAATTAATAGATTCTTTATGTATAATACATGTTTTTCATTAGGCCTTATCAAGCTAATCAACAGCTAATTTAAGGCTACTCAGAAATAGTTGACAGTTGTACTGCTGTCCAAAAATGAAAGTCATTCTTAGTATAAGCCTATTAACTAGTTCTTTATGTTTTTCTCTTGTTACTATAAAAATTGTTAGTTATTTGTGACTTTTATAAAGCCATCAATCTGTTTTAGCACCATTATTATGGATTTGAGATCTTTTCTGATATAAGACTGGCATATCACTTTTTTCCTCTTTTCAGAATTAGCATGAAACACTTTGTAAAGATATCTGGTATCAACTTATCCACATTCTCTCACAACATTTAATTTTTAGTAGGTTTCACATTAATTAGAAGAGCATTAATCTAGTCTATAATGTATGCCCTGGAAGATAATTCTTAAATAAGACGTGAAAAAGGCAAAAGTTAGTTGCCTGAAATTAATATGAGGGATCCATTAGAATTTTAACTCATGGTCAAGGAAGTTTCAAAAATGTTCAAGGTCTACAATATCTGTTAAATTTAAGTATTTTGTTTTTAAATTAGATTCTTTTGAGTATTTTTCTATTTTTTCTGCCTTGTGCTTAATTTACTTTTTTTTTTCATTATTTGCAAGCACTATAGAAATATTTAAAATTAGTGTACTGTTGGTTTAGTCTGGAAAAGTTTGTTGCACTTTATTGATTCAATGACTTTTGGCACTGTTAAAAAGGAATACTTTTAGGGAGTACGTGTTGTTCACAGAAACAAGACTAAGGCATAAATATCCCGGGAAGACAATATCCTGACAAGAGAAACAAGGTCTTCCACAAGTGGTAAGTTGATAAGATAAATAGTTATATAAGACAATAATTTAAAAATCTATTTTCTATTATCTACTGAATAATATTTAATTTTTTTCCAAATATTATGTGTTTACATTGAAGATATAGAGGAACCTGGTGCTAGTGTCACTTCCTAAATAGTCATGATTAATATAAAAAACCAGTATCTAATGCTGCTGCAAAGAAGGGAGACTATTGTTAAATTCAGGTACAAGGAAAGGAAAAACTATGGCATCTGAATGGTTATTCTTACTGGCACTGTAATGTAACTCTACCTTACAAAATTCAGATTGTATTATCTTAATGTGATTATTGGAAAAGATAACATAGATATTTAGTATCATGAGAGCAAAGGTTGAAGTTATAAATGAAATCATAAATTGCTCCTTAGCTCACAACAGACAAATCATGCCACTGCTGCTGTTTGATGGAGTTTGCTGTGCACTCAGAAAACTAAAACCAAAGAAACAAATTCCACTTGGTATAATATGGTGTCACCCCCCTATATCTGTTGGAAACACAACCAATTACCATGTTCTGAATTTAGTTTGTACAGAAAAGAAACTCACTCCTACCAAAGAACCATGCTAGATCTAGGCTTTACTTAAAAAATTAGTCCGTTGAAAACTAGCGTTTCAATGAGTTTGTGAAAAGAGTAAAAATTTGCATTTATCCTAGGTTTCTAATACAGCTGAAAGAGTACACTAGGATGATCACAGCATTTTTGCTTATACTTTTTCAGTGAAATATCACCTGTTATCTTACAGTAAGTACAGTACGAACACTTACTCAAATACAGGAAACATGCTAATGTGACAATGAAACAACAAGGTTTTCAAATACTGTAGAAAAACTGGACTCAAAGCTATTTGAGTATTTATTATCACAATGAATTTCTGTCAAACTGGCAAGTGCTCTGTTGTAAAACAAACTGAAAATATATTTTGTTTTCTAATTAAAAGGAACTAACTATAAAGTTAATTACGAAGTATCTAGATACGAATCCGTACTTCCAGGAACTCTATTGCACACAGAAGGATTTAACATGAATGTTTCTATTGATTTCTATTAGATTTAGAGTAAGCTCTCTGCTAGTAACTACAGGGGTAAGAAAAATTGTTTTGTTCTTCCAACTATCATGGTGATAGCTGACTGCATTTACTTAAATAATAATTTCCATGTTATTACAACCCTTTGTTTTCCTAACACCAATATTCAGAAATGAACATAGTATTGTGTATTTGTTTCTGTAACCTTTCAAACATGGAACACTCACATTCATTTAGACACACTCCCTTGAAAACAAGACAGAGCTCCAATAATAATTCCAAAATTGTCCTAAAACATCATCATCAATAGCATATCTCATAAACAGAGCTTCATCCATTTCTCAAGGGCAGACTTACAGTGATGCTTTCACCCCTTATAGACACAAACTGCTAGAAGCAAAATGCTAAAGGCTATATTGTCTTCCTTCGTCTCCTCCCTAGCATTCCTGTGCAGTCCAAATGCACCTCACAAAACTTCAGAAGCTATAGGGATCGTCTCAGAGTTCAAATGAAACCACTGAAACAGTGACACAGTAAGACTGATACCACAAACAAAAGATTTAAAGGAAAAAGAAAGGCGCGCGATTCCAGACAGCAGCCAAGCTTATCCTCACCTTGAGTTGCTGTCCATCATACTAGAAGAGGATGACTCCCCCCAGGCAAACACCAGCTGGAGAGTAATCATGCTTTACACTTCTCTAGTGCCTTTATCTGATGACCTCAAAATACTTGACATTTTCATTTCACCTCAGAATACTTTCTGCTGATGGCTAAATATCACTATAGTCTAAATACGGGATAACTGAGTGGCAGTGCTGGTGGTCCCGAGCTTTCATCTAACAGCAAATCGCTCTCCTTGCTATGCACCAGTGGTAGAAAATGCATATGGGGAGATTCCAAAGGTTTCTCAGGGCTTGGTCTACTATACCAGTAAGAGCTTGAGCAAAGCCAGACTCTGGGAAAAGCGCAACACCAAATATCCCCGGTTTTTATTATCTATGTGAGCAGCTTGGCTCCAGTGTCTGCTTCTCACTTATCCTTCATTTTTGTACATGGCATCATGACAAACAGAAGAATCTTTCTTACCACACCAGGGCCAGGCTTACTATTTTTTTAAAAAATACTGCACATGGGAGAATCTGGAAACCTTACCAGATTATAAATCTGTCTCAGTTTCTTACACTTTAAACGTTGAGACAAAACAGAGATGACATGAAGATTACTGAATTACATTTTTTACTGTGATTCTCTCTGATTATTATTTTTTTAAATTTTCTCTCTCCAGCAACCTAAAATCAGAGCTAGTGACTCGCTGACAGTGGAAATAACATATCTGTACAAATCTGCAAAGTGACAGTTGTTGACCAATATTTCTAAACAAAGAAAACACACAAGTTACCAAGGCTTGGATTGTAGGACAAAATCAGTGCAACTTAAGCCCATGGGAAGTATTTTTTTTCTTCTAGTCACTGCTTACATGTTTAGATTCATATCTCTTCCTAGTATACAATGCAGTAATTCTTTGGACATTAAGTTAACATTTCGGAACAATTATAATGGTTTTAAGAACAGTTTCTGAGATAAGGGATATTTCTACACAAATGTGTAGTGTAAAAAGGGATATTCTAGCAATGTTTTATCTATTGTCTTTTGGGGTAGCATATCAAATGAAACTTCTTATTTCAAGTTTTCTGCATTGTCTGAAGAGCCAAATCAGTAAAATTCCTATGAATGGACAATTTCAATGAATGGAACTAGTCATATATATATGGATTTTCAGTATCAGATTAATAGTTTACATTCTTAGAAGAATTATCAAGGACTTTTCTGTGGTAATTCACTAAATGCTTGAAACTATGACTTTTTATTTAAGGCAAACTTATTTGTTAACTCTTAAATTACTCATACTGATGAAAAAAAGTATATCCCATAAATCATAAAAATTTCTGTATCACTGGCAGTAACATCTCATATATCATCTAATTAAAAAAATGAAAAGAGGAAGTATAAACCTAGGTATTTTATTGCACAATGCCAAAAATTTTAAACATCAGATACCTACTACAGAGTATAAATAAATTATTGGATTGCAAGTCTCTGTTGTGTTACTAACATGAGCCATGCCTGAATTAACAAAATAGGTTTGGCTACATTTTGCATCATAACACGATTCGTGGATTACAAACATCACAAATAATATACAGAGAGAAAAATAATAATAAGTATTATACGATACTGTAGAAGGTCACAGCTTTATTTATTATCATTTTAATGCCTTTGTATATTTCTCTTGATTGTCCTGCCTTGCTGTATAATGTCTAATATACAGACTTATAAAAAGATGACTCTGGATTTAGAGCTGCTAAGAATTCTAGCTGTGCTCCTTAGACATAAAGTGAGAACTGCTCCTTGAACTAGTAAATCCTTTGCAATTAAAAGGGATTTTACTCTGACGCACCCATCACAGATTCAAATTTTTAAATCAGTAGTACAGGTACAAAAGAGTAAATGCCTAATACTATCTCAGGGTAAAGGTATGTCACTTATAATGACATAGGAATATGTATGCAATATCATGCCAGGTTTTGGTCCAATGCAAGTGATAGTTGGTAAAAATATTTTCAATTACAAAAATGCTCATAAATTAAATTACAATTCCCTATAAACATTCTATGCTTAGTTACAAGAAAGTGTCATTTGTGACTTTAAAAGGTATTTCCACAAAAAGAAGACTAGGAAACAATCACCAACAGTAAGCCAAATACTAATGGATGCCATCAGAAATAACAATTTTTAAAAGTTACTTACACTTGTCGGTCCCTGTACATCTTGTTAACTTTCTCCCATTGGCAATTAAGCTGAGTCAGCTTTTCTTGTATATTTGCCGCTTCCGTTGGTGTAGTACTTTGCAAAGCCCGTATCTTCTTGCTGTGAATAATGTCTATATGACCCAGCAGTCTCCCCAGGCTATCTTTAATGCTCTGTAATATCAAGTTTTTAAAAATAGAAAAACAAAACATTGTTTTTATAAATAATGTTAAAAAGTTCATTAGCAAAAGAAAGAAGGTGGAAATGCTAATTAAACAATAGCTTTGACAATAATAACACTTCTACAATAACTGGGTAATAATGACTTAAAGTCCATCCTTTCTTTGAAGACTTAATAAACTATACCTGAGAAAGGTGATGGCTGGAGGGGAAGTAAAGCGCTATTGACTTCAGTCACTCATTAATTCTTCTATGCCAAGTTTACATCTGTTTTAATGCCATTTCTTCTTAAGAAAGCAGAAGAAAGTCCCAATTTACAGACCTATGTTTAAGTGTTCTTTAATTATTTTGCTGTTTATGCTTCATTTTTACACTTGTTTCAGCAGATATTAAACAGATATCAAAGTAACAGCACGAAAAAAATAGTTTATCAGGTATCACTGTTTTTGCCTTTTGCTGGATATTCACAACTCAACATTTACCATTCTTCAAGTAGTCAGTTCTTTGTTGTTTTAGAGAAAGACAAACTACTTCACAGTACACCTACCTACCTGCACAATGCCATGTGTTGGAAGACCAAAAGGAAGAAAAAATGAATTTACTGTGGACCTTTAACATCTTTAAAATGTGTGAAAGCATTTAAAACTCCATATGTTGTCAATGACCATTAATTATCCATTTATCAATCTATTCAGTTACATGACTGAATTATACAGGTTTTCTTTTTGCTCTATAAAGCAAGACATAAATATGCTGTTTATTTCTATTCTGTGAACTTGGTAGTGTTCAATCTCTCTCTTTCTACAAAATATTTGAGAATCATTTGAATGACTGAATTTGTTAGAAAACCCAATGCTGAGGAAAGATACTGTCATAAACTGTGTGCTGACTTAAGGATAAAAGCATTAAATGTAACAAAAAGTAATTAGCAAAGACTTCCTCCTTGTGAATCAAGACTGATGTAATGAAATCCTCAAGCAGAGCACTTCCTGTCACATTTTAGTCTACTATCCAAATAGGCATAATTTGGTACATCTCTGATTTCCTTGTTCTTTACCAGAAAGACGACACAAAGATTTTTTTGAATCAGCCAAAAACCATGAGTTACATAAGCTTACTTTGCAGCCCCACATTATAAGTATCAAAAACAGAGAAATAAATGCAGGTTTTGGAGGAAAAACATGCCTTTTATGCAACTGATTTACACAGGTGTCATTTATTTACAGTCCTGGTAACATACATCATATGTAGCATTACCAGAGAGGAAACAAAAGCAAAATTAATGTTTCTGAAATGCATTTAATAATTAATTCTTTAAATTTTCATTTCCATTTCTTGTAGGTGGCCTCTTCCAGCCTCAGTGAGACAAGGCACATGATACTTGTGCTCCTCTGGGGATTTTATTTTTCTCTCTGTGGTATTTGTGTCTGGAAGGAAAATATTCTCTCTTCCAGACTAGTCAAGACATCAACGTAAGGCAAGAACATGTCAATTGCTGATTTCCTTCAGCCAAACAAAAATCCATTCTTCAGTGAAATGAAGTCAATGGACTTCATTTGAAAAGCTACAGCCATGGTTCCTTACAATGGTGAATTTTGCATTATAACTCTTGCTGCCTGAATAAAATGCAGCCAAGCATGAAAGAATTCAAATGTTTTGGACTGATGACTGCATCAATTTGCTTTTAGTCTAAAGTTAGACTTTCTTTCCCTAAAATTTTTAAAGTTAAGATTTTCTCCTTTTCTCTAATGAAAGGTTAACAACTATGCTAATTTGTGCATTCAAAACAATAATTTGGATAATGCAAAGAAAGCTCACAAAAATCTGTACCAAACTATACAAAGGATATGATATACCACTGAGCCACTAAAAGCCTCAGATAATTCTTGAGATAGGTATATTCAAATAGCAGTGTAAAAATAAATGTCTCCCTGCTCCATTAGGAGTTATAATATTTAGCCATTTCTTACCATTCCTGCTTTTTAATTAATTCTTAATACAGGCATGCACATGTCTCACTGCAACTGCTGCACAAAGAAAGGAATGTTCTCCGGATAAAAATCTACAGTCATATTCAGCTTTTACCATAGAATCATAGAATGGTTTGGGTTGGAAGGGAACTTCAATGACCATCTGGTCCAAACCCCTGCCATGGGCAGGGACATCTTTCACTAGATCAGGTTGCTCAAAGTCCTGTCCAGCCTGACCTTCAACACTTCCAATGATGGGACATCCACAACTTCTGTGAGCAACCTTTCTCCAACCATTTCTTCAAACTCCCTAAATTTCCAATACCACTACCTATAACTCTTCTGTTCTGTTTCCGTCTCTTATTTCTTCTGAAATACATAAGCCTCAGAATGAATACTGTGAACTTGTAGCTAAGAACTTATCAGACCAACTGACCAAAGCCTCTTAGTCTCGTTTAACACAAAAACATTCTTCAATTGCTGCACACAACTCTGCAGCAACTTTGTTCCAGAGATAAGGGAGAATGCTGATTTGACAGAGTTACGAGAAGTACAAATTGCTAGTTTGTGTGTGAGAAGCTCTTTCACACTACCAGCACTTTTAAAAGGAGGCAGGGATCAAAGGATGTTGTGTTATTTTGCAGTAAGCAGAAAAATAATGAGTGGTAGAAAGCCAAACAAAAAAAGAAAATTAGAATTGCCCTCTAACACTCTGTCACAGTCTGGTTAAACCCTGTAGCTAGAAACTGATGGTTCTATTTCACCATGCACAAAAAAATCAGATTTGCCTTTCCTTCATTTGTGAACAGCAGGCATCAAATTTGAAGTAATACAGGAGAGATTTTGGAGGTTATAATTTACCAGAAACAGAAGAAAAAAGACCATTAGCATGAGTGGACTCTTCCTCGATCTGTTGCCATTCTTGTCATGGCAAATGAATCTATCCAAAGAGTCCCTCAGCCATTCTCTCACATGGATTCAGATAGGCATAGGAAGTCAGCGCTGAACATTTCTATTTTATTTCCCCATGGGTGGTTAGGAATAAGAATGCTGTATTTATTTAGGTGCAACAGAATTCCAATCTACACGCACGCTATCCAATGGAGTTATTAAAGAAAATAAAAACTGTACTAAGCATTGTCAAACATAATATTCCACCACATTGTTTTGCCTTCCCTGCATCTCCACTAAAACATGTCTCAGATATATAGCTTGTGTTTGGTAATACAAATGAAAAGTAGAATTGTCTTTTACTAGTTTCTGCCAGAGACAGAAACACAGCTAGCCAATTCAATTTTGGAAGAAAAAGTATGATAAAATATGTTTTCATGTATTTTAACTACAACTAGATTAACAAGGATAACTTTCCTTGTTCAGTGTCCTTCTCACCTAATTTGAAGGACAGGCATCTCATTTATATGCCAATGCATTACAAAAAGGATGAAATAGAGGTCCAATCCTGCAAACTTCTGCTCATTGGAATAATCTCAACTATACAAGCTGAAGTCCAGAGAACATTCTTGTGATAGCATCCTTTACAGCTAGGAAAAAAAAGTCCCTTTTTGTAACAGTTTGTTGCTTTTCTCTGCAATATTTTAAAGGTAACAAAATTTCAAATAATACATTTTAAAAAGACACGATCTTATAAAAAGGGAACTATTTGAAGAGTCTAGTAATCACAAATTATAACAATTTAAATGTAGTTTAAAGGAGAGTTTTGTTTATGAAAACTCGACACCAAGATTTTACTTTCATCTTTAAGTAACTTTTACTAGTATTACTGAATATGATGATGATCAGTATTGCTGAAGATGAGGGGCTATATTCCTTTCTATTTTCTGTTTGTGGCTTTAATAGTTCTTTGTAAGAAATAATGACACCTGAACTTTTTATCCTGGATATAATACTCACTTAATAAAAAACTAAAGATCACAGCTCCAGTTCATTTTGTTAAATTTTTGGGGTTTTGTGCTCAATTTTTTGATGGAATTCACTTTTAAAATATTCTTCACATTTTAATTAATATATGTATTACTTATTTTAATTTTAAATATTCTACAATTCTTGAGCTAAGTCAATCTTGAAATGAATAGATCTATGCTTAGAATCTAGCAAGTAGAGTGAAAGCAAGCAAGAATTAAGCCAGATGCACAAAGTCAATCAAATTGTAAAGAAGAGAGAGTGTCTTGAGGAATCTGCTACCTCACATTTCTACTCATTATTACAACACATGATCTTTGGCACAATTTTCCGACTCTAAATCTGTTAACTTACATGCTTTTTGCACAAAGTAAATAATGCAAGAAACAGGAATGTACTTTGAATTCATGTAATTATTTTATACAGTAAAATACATTGCAGAATTATGTAAGAAAAAAGATATTTTAAATCTGAAAATTATTATTACATATTCAGAAAGGCTAGAAAATGTTGATTTTAACCTTAATATGCTAAGGAAGATATGGAAACAACTTCAACAGATACTACTTGAGAGAAGTAGGAAATAAGCCATCAATTTTTGAAATACCATGATAAAACATAAATTACCAATAAATCAAAAGTTAAAGGTTTATAGTGACAGCAGATCTTTCCACATTATTGCTATCACCAAAGCAATGAAATTCTAGAAAATTTGAATTATTTTATTTTTGTTTGGATTGTCTTCTCTTACGTGTTCTGATAGAGTATGTTCTGAATATAACATGATATTCAGACAGTAAGATATTTATGATTTACTATTAAGTATCTAGAAATATTATTTCTCTGTCATAGTATCTAGAAATACTATTTCTCTGGCATAGGAATTTAAGTCATGGACCAAGAAATCTATTTCATGTTATACACCTTAGCATTTATGTATGTTATTCAGCTAACTAAAAAATGATGTTCCAAATACATAATGGAAAAAAACCCAAAAGCTTAGAATTCCACATATTCAAAATGCAGAAAAGACAAAAACTCAAAAGTTTTGCATATCATTATTTACATTTCCTGTCCTTTCATTTCCCTTTACTTCCCAACTCAGAAATGGTTCCCTCGAGCAATCATCAGGAAAAAAGCCTGAGCCCTATAGTCCCAGGTGGAGCATGCTGAGGTTCTGAGACTGTCTTGTGTACGTATAATTTGGTCACTGCTAGGAGCTGCAGGAGAACTGAGTAAGCTGCAGGGACAAAATCTTTAATAGGCAATATGAAAACAATGATTTGGAAAAGGAGTGTCAAAATTGGCCATTAATTTCACTGGGATGGCAAAAAGCATAAACCTGGTACAAAAATTATACTATGTCAAATTTCACATCCCTGGGAAATGATGGTTAAAAAAGTGTATCTCTTGATGTTTTTTGGTTAAACTTGGAAAATAATGGGGTTTTTTTCCGCTATCCGTTTCCTGGAATGGAACAAATAATTTTCTTGAAATCTTTACAAATGAAACAAAAGAAATGTAATACAGACATTCAGCAAAGGAAATTTCAGCCCTGTTGATTCAAATATACCATAGTTTTACACGTTTGGGTTTTCCTGTATGGAGTATCACACAGCTTCAGTAACAATTCAGAATGAAAAATGGATACTAAGTAATCCAAAATCTATTTCCTTTCATAAACAACGAGTCCCTCTTAATTTAAACAAATACCCACTTGTGTCAGTGTTATTAAAAAAAGTTTTGATAAATGACCTCCTTTGTCATGACATCAATTATTCTTACCTCTCCAAAAAATTTCATCAACTTAGTCTCTTCTCATGTAGGTCTTGTTTACATGCCTCTGACCTTTATTTTGCCCTTCTCTGAATATTTTCTAATTATTTTATATACTTTCAAAATATTTCATATTCTTTTAAAATTAAACATAATATACACAGCAAAGCTGTACTACTTACTCAGAAAGTGTTCTATTCTGAATATAATTTTTTAACTCTTGCTACAGAACAACAACTGCGTTTCTGGATAAAAATGAACACTGAGACAATATTTTGAAGGTAAAATTCAGTCCACAATAATATCTGAGACTCTGCTGCAATAATATCTGAGTGTCAGCTGTAATTGAACTTATTCCTTTTGCTATGCCTTATATTTTACCTGTCTGCCACCATTTTGCTATCATTGTTCTGCTCCATTATTTAGCACTGCTGAAATTTTTTTGGCTGTTCATTCCTTTTTCTTGGTTTTAATCAAACTAAATTGTCATTTTCAATTTGTTCCAATTTACTGCACGCTTTACCCAAATATTTAATAACTGCATCAAACAATACTAGTTTTCATGCAGGTTTTAAGTGTTACCCTACTAGTAACCTTCTTCCAAGCATAAATTTTGGTATACAATAAAGTTGCTGCAGAGATGTGTGGAGCTAGTAGGCAGAAGCTTTTAGTCTTAGAAAGCTGTCATAAACCCAACAGACTTCCTGGACACTTTGAACTAAACTGAAGCTCTTCCCATCCCATGAGTAGGAAGGCCTTCTCTCTCTCCTCCCTTTCTTTAAGTTCTGTATTCTAATAGGTGTCTTCTGTGTATGTCAACTTGACTTCTAACTCTGCAACTCCTCATTTTTCTTAAAGAAACTTTTAAAATACCCGTATAAACGTCAGCTGTAATTGAACTTATTCCTTTTGCTATGCCTTATATTTTACCTGTCTGCCACCATTTTGCTATCATTGTTCTGCTCCATTATTTAGCACTGCTGAAATTTTTTTGGCTGTTCATTCCTTTTTCTTGGTTTTAATCAAACTAAATTGTCATTTTCAATTTGTTCCAATTTACTGCACGCTTTACCCAAATATTTAATAACTGCATCAAACAATACTAGTTTTCATGCAGGTTTTAAGTGTTACCCTACTAGTAACCTTCTTCCAAGCATAAATTTTGGTATACAATAAAGTTGCTGCAGAGATGTGTGGAGCTAGTAGGCAGAAGCTTTTAGTCTTAGAAAGCTGTCATAAACCCAACAGACTTCCTGGACACTTTGAACTAAACTGAAGCTCTTCCCATCCCATGAGTAGGAAGGCCTTCTCTCTCTCCTCCCTTTCTTTAAGTTCTGTATTCTAATAGGTGTCTTCTGTGTATGTCAACTTGACTTCTAACTCTGCAACTCCTCATTTTTCTTAAAGAAACTTTTAAAATACCCATATAAACTACTTACCAATTTCTCTTTATTCAGCATTTATGAATTCTTCTCATTCTACTAATGAATTTTTTTTTAAACACATCACCCAAACCATCTCATGTCTAGGTAATATGTTCTACAATTCTATTGCAACGAACTTGATTTAAAATCAGTATTTTAGAACCACGGGTATAACAGAGTGTACTGATATATTATTGGTAGTGCTACTATGAAGTGACAGGGAGATAATGATAATTATCCAAATCATTTTCTCCTCGAAATTACTTGAGAAATATTTTAAAAACAACAAGCACTTAAGACAAAATCTGAATGCCTCTAAGTGACAAAATGTGGTTGTCATTTTATAACCAATAAAAGTTACTACACTGTACTTACTATTTTATAAAATATAAGAACCAAAATCATTATGAAAATGGGACAGCAATGCTCTGCAATAATTGTATACAAAACCCCACACAGAAAACAAAAGAAAAAAATACTCTGGGTTCCTAAAGCTCTAGGGCTGCAAATACTATAATATGTTATTCTTTGCCAAAAAAAAGGAAAAGAAACATTCCATAAAGCCCCTTATGACTACTAATTTGAATCCATAGGTCCTGAGAAATGTGATTTACATTTAGCACACTAAAGGAAATACTTATAAATAAAATGAGAATGGCAGACGTCTTGTCTCTGGGATGATTCATAATAAGGAACATGTTTCCTCCCTTGTCACCAATCTATCATCTAAAGTGAAAGCTGGCTGGGTCCGTGTCATTACTCAACAAACCTCATCTGGCTTTCCCAGCATAACATCTCACACTCAGCCTTCCTTACTCAGGTCTACCTAAACCTTGGTTTTATATGCTCAGGCCATGAATAATTAAGGTATTCAATGTTATTAATCTGAATATAAGAAATCTCAGCGGATAAAAATATTAAATGCCTCCAAATCTTCCAAGATTATATCCCTTGAATATAAAAGAGACAACATCTTCACAAAACCTCATCTTTGACTAAAATTTTGCATATTTAAAGAACGGGGGAAATGTAATTGAAATGTTAAAAGCTGCCAGGACACACCTAAGCACTCAAGTAGCCTTCTTTTCAGTAGGTCTGAATATCAGCTCATCTCATCCGCCCAAGAAGGCACTTAGTGTGTTTGACATGTTTAAATAATCAAATGAAGAGTAATATATGTGCCTACATATATTGAAATTGTATGGGTTTTTTAACCAAGTAGATCAATTTTCTAAATATTGAAAATGGATGAAACACATCTATGCACTTTAGAATTGGTAAGTGGCATATGCCTAAATGTTTAGAATTCATGGCCTATGGACAGGCATACAATTTCCGATTTATATGTCAGATTTTTGCTTTTGTTTAGAGCACAGCTGCTACAGACAAAGAAAGGTAATACAGCTGACCTTCTATAAATGAAATCCACAACTGGATGGCATAAGTGTGTCCAAGAAAAAAAAAAAGAGGTCGTGTATATATGTGTATGCGCAAACCCACGTATCTCACACACATACCCCATCTATCTTTCATGTTGAAGAGAAAAGCTTCAAGCAGTTAGTTATCAACAATGCCTTGGGAGATTTTGTAACATGGTTAACAGAAGTGCACAAAGCTTTAATTTTTAAGAAAAAAGGATAACAGAAAATCATTAGCAGCTGAAGTGACAGTAGCCTTTGGGGAATGATCCATCTCATTGCTCTTGCAAAGAGAATCTGAGTGCTAGAGACTCGAACACCAGTTCATTTTCACTACCTCGAATTTGTCTTTATCTGCCAGAGAAAGACAACTTTCTGTGAAAATTCAGTTCCTTGGCTATTTGTGTACAAATCAGCCACCAAGCACTGCATTACTGACAGATCTAGGTGGAGAGTGCATTTGATTACACTCAGTTCTAAGTTATGGTTAATTGGATTTTGCTGAGCTACAGCAGAAAACCACTCTGAATATCACGTTAGGTGATGTTTCTTGATAAGAATCACTTAATGCATGCCAAATATGGACTCCAATGTGCAAAATTCAAAATATATTTTTGGCAGCCCAAACATATGTAGAATGATGCTTTATAATTTTATGAATAGCAGATTTGTTACAGTATTTCATGCTTTTTGTACTAACGTGAAAACCAGCACCCGCACAGTTGTTAGTAATCATGAATGGCTGGAAATATTCCCCAAATTACTTATAACTTTAAAATCCATATAGAACTATGAGTTACAATATCTAGTATGGGTATTACTGGTTTAATAAACCATTTTGAAAGGGGATTCTGGCTGCCAGAATCATGGATGTGTAATGTTTACAGTAAATTCCCTGTCTTCTGAGATAAGACACAGTAGAAAACTGTGCAAAAGAAGTACTCTATGTGTCAGTAGATGAAAGAAAAGAATTATGAAACAAAGGGAAAAAGAAGAGGAAAAAAAAATAACCAGAGCATAAAAATACCTCTATTTAAAAAAACAAAACCATCAAACAACCTACTTTTTAATGAACTAAATAAAGAGCCTACTGGAAATACACAAGAAGATGAACTAGAAAAAGAACTCTTAGAGCGATTATGCAAGAAGTTACATACATAAGAAACCTCTTTCTCAAAGAGCCAGATGGCTTTCCATATTAAAACTGTTACATCATTGAAAAATATTATTGCTAAATTTATAATTATATTCTACAATACAATGTTCCTGCTAAAATTAAAAAAGATTAAAGAAAAAAAATGAAAAAGAAATGCCTGATATGTATGGGCCCTACTACAGGTTTGCAGCATTAATTATATAAAGCAAGTAGCCTCAGAAAATAAGTTTTGAAATCACAGTTAATATAATTAAGTCATGACCAAGCACAACTATGCCATGATTATGACAGAGATTGTTAACATGAAATTCTACTAAACAGTTTCTCACATATGGCTATAAACGCAAATTAGACTTCCTAAATTCCAGGTAGACTGTTTCATTCTAGCACAGTCATTTTTGCTATGTGTTAGCAAACAGAAATATGTGTTAGTTTTAATTCTCAAGTTAATAAATGTATTTATTTCAGTGGGTACATCTCCCACCAAATAATCTGGAGGTTGGACAAGACAAGTAGCTTGCATGAGATAATCACCACACAGGAAAACTTTGGCTTACTAGGAGCAATATAACTTGATTTTCTAAAACCAGATTAAGCTGACTATGTGCAAATTTGTACGTTCATTTAACTTTCAGGAAGCATTTGGAACATCCATTGCAAGTAAGGATAATTAGCTAAAATCTGAAGGCATTTTATCCCTACACTTGATCACGTAATGAAATCCATTGTAATTACAACCAATTCTATATGGGGAACTCAAAGATTATGAACTCCATCAATATGAACATCATCAATAGCAGACAGAAGTACCATAATGTTTGTGCTTATAACAAAATTTGTCCTATTTTGAGAGTATATCATTAAGCCCAATTTACTAACCCTTCAATCTGTGAACCGTGATTTTCCATACAATCAATTGGAGTTTCATCTTTGACAGAATTGTAGTGTTTAAATTGTTTGAGAATACTGTGAGTAAGTATGGTGATGAACAAAAACAGAGGTACTATATGTCCTAATACTTAGAAGAGCTTGTAATAGGATAATGGAAATATTGCAATTGCTCACTTTATGAGATAAAGAGACAAGACCTGGTTTCTCTATCTCATTTTTCCACTCCCTAAAACTTGAAATGAAGAGAACAACATTCCTATGAACGGGTTTCAGCAGATTTACTAAATGTGCCCATGAAACCATTATAATTTACTACATGTTAGAAGTTATCAGATTTTTGCTGCAAAAACTCTTATTTTGATATTTTACGTTCCTTTGATATAAAAAGTCAGTCCTAGAATTATCTATGGCAATTAATAAAAACAATTTTTAATTTGTATTTGGTATTTATCCTATTGGATAAATAAGCAATGGATTTAAGTCTTAATATATATATTCACTTTGGAGAAAAATGTTCAAAGCAGCTACCACTGAAAGATTCTTGTAAATAAACTTATTTTTCCTTTTAAGGATTAATTAAAATGGATTCTTTCTGAATGGGAGTGAAAAAAAATCACAAAGTAAGTTTTAAAACACAGAGTTATTCATGACAGTTCTGTAATTTGATTCATGCAAATCTGTCAGGGATAAAAATCAACCACAATTTAATTTCAAACCTTTCCCAACCAGCTGCTGAACAATTTATGCACTACTTTTCTATTTTTACTGCAGGATGATGACAATGATGAATGCTTTTTCCTTGGAAATAAATATTCATTAAGCAGGCTCAGATCAAAACTATACCCTTCCAAAAGCCCATGAATGTACAAGATCCATTTACCTCTTCTAAGAGATTTATTTGGGAGGAAGATGGAACTGTGCCCACAAATGCATCTCATAACAATTTAATAGTTCAGTTAAATTAAACCTATGGCAATACTTACTTGTAACCTCAGTAATCAATATTATTAAAGTTGGTGTCAACTCCGATAATACCAAATATATGTGGGTGAACAGCAGATTAGTTATGGACATAAATCAGATAAAGATAGCCCAAATGTAAAGCATTAAGAAGCACTAAAAGGAAGTCAGCTGCCAGTAAACTGTTTGAGGTAGGTCACTGGTTTTCCATCCAATCTAGTAATGAACATACGTTCATAGACATGGACCAATTGGCAGCTCGTTAGCCATGATTTACATAGTCTATGACTTTTTTTGTGCAGAAGAATCATTCTATCAAAAGGGATTGTTTAAAATGAAGAATGACAATAACATCGGCATGTTGTGTGCTTCAATACTCAGAACCGCTTCAATCTACTGGTACTAAATCAGAAGTGGTAAAAGGAACGGCCTACTGTTACTTCACACAGTCCTATTATCAGTTATGTGCTTCCTTTGCTCCAACACTTCACTGTTGTGCTTTACTAGACATACTATACAGCCTTGCTAGGAAACTGAAAACACCCTAATTTTCAAGAGCTAATAAAGAATATCTATATGTGTGTGTATGTGTATATACAGATGCCTAAAATGTATAAGATCTATGAATGTATATGAATTGTAAATAGATGTGATTTTATAGAAGCTAGTAACAGCATATGGATGTGGTTTTGTTACATTTCCTCTGCTGTGGAAAGAGATAAATGGGCTGCTACAGAGGACAATTCAGAGCACCTAACCAGAGCCCCTGCCCTGATTCTCCCTCTAAGCTTCTTTCTTATAGCTGACTGTAGGCAAATTCCAGCCTCTTTAGGCTAATGCTTCCTTTTGTTAAAACCTTTCCTTCCCCCAAAATAATCACAGAAAAATGGAAATGTGGTCTTCTCTTCATGCTGAATGACAATTTGAAATTGCTGTAATTATATACAGCACTTAAGCACGATTTTTTACAAGGCTTTCCTCACACAAACATTATTCTGCAAAAGCTGATAACTCATTCATCTACTTAGACTTACAACTTTAATCTTATTCTCTTCTTATGTCAATTCTGTGTTGGAAAAACTCCACCACTTTCAAAGGATTTCACTGTCGCAAGCGATGAAGAAACCAGACAGTAATATTTAAAGTCATATCAACAAAACTGAATTAGATTTTTCTTAACTACACTATCTACCTACTGGACAACATTTTCTGTTTAGTTAATTAAACTGTAATAGTTGCACAGAGTACAGCACCAATCAGACTTCAAGCTTTTTTGGTCTAGCATGGAATGGAACAGCTAAATTTTACTTGGTTTTGTTGCTGTTTTAATAAAAAATATATTTAAATCAAACACTAAAGTAAAGCTGCCAAGATTGGGTGTGGATAGGGTTATTACTAATTACTTCAAATTACAAACACACAAACAAAACTTTAACCACAAATTCACAAATTTCAAATATATAACTGTCCCTCTCCATCCTTTCTCTCCCATTCAAGGACGTACTTTACAGATACCCTAATGCTCTTGTCCTCCAAATACAGGTGGAAACAGATAAAAATAAATGAACCCTTCAGTGGTCTTATATTTTGCACCAATGTGCCCTCATATATAAACATGCATTTATGCACACATCACAGAGAGGGGCTGAGCACTTATAAAACAGATGTCTCTGAGAGTGAGCGCAGGCTGCCGATATACAGAAGCCCCAAAATAACGGAAACTTATCGTTGTAAGAAAAGCTCTCTATCTTACCTTGAGACACTCTTCTTGTTTGATGAGATCCTCACAATCCTTAGCCTGCAGAACAGGAGAATTAAGGCGCTCCTCTACTTCAGACAAGGCTTGCAGAAGGTGAAGGATCTCTGCCAGGTATGTAGAAGGCACATGAGTGGTTTCCACAGTCATAGTTTCAGTCACCACAAAAGTTGTATCTTCACGAACTGTTTGCTAGTATAGATATACAACAGAATGCTTCCTTTAGTTTCTTAACACTACACAAATTTATAACAATGCAATTTCCAGTTCACAACCTAGAAACAATTAAAAATAATTTCGAAGGACAAATGCAGGAAATATTTGAGGTTTCTGACATAGATCACTCACACTCCACTAGTCTGTTTGAAATGGCAGGTACTAAAATTAATCCAGGCAAAAGTGTACAAACTTTTCTTCTACTCTCCAAAGAAATGAAGATAGGAAATGTAAGAGTACTCTGAGATTACGGTGTTACTGAGATTTTAGTGCTAGCCCTTTCATTTTAAACTATCACACCTCCTTAAGAATTTGTCCTTCATTATAGAAATTCCATGCATGTGAGGCCTAACATACTAAGTCATTTCAAGGTGTTAAGTAAAATAATGACTTGTGTAATAGACACAATTTCTTAAATAACATGCAATACAAAACAACTAGTCAACTCAGCACTTTCAACACTGTACTAAAACCTTTCTTTTTAAACTAGAAAGTACAATTTGGAATTTCGTTATTTGAAAGGTCTTTAATGCATTCATATTTCTAAAAGAAATCCCAGCAACACACCTCTTCAAGAAATTAAGATTTTATTATTTTTTTTTATCTGGACAAATATGAAATAGACACCCTGTTCTGAAAGCACATGCGTACACCAAGTGTAAAGAAATCCCAGAATATTTTGGTTCCAAGAAAATAGATAGTTGGTCTATGGCATTTGGAAAGGTACTGACATATAAGGTGACAAAATAGCGACTGTTTATATAAATTCTCTACATTTCTGATTTGGTATGTTTATGGATCATAAATAAAAAATAATCCCAAAAGTGTACTTTGGAGCAGGGAGAACTGTGATTGCTTCTTTTAACTAAACTCCAAATACATGATCACCTGCATCTCCATTAGAAAAGGCAAAAATTAAAAGATGTAAATTATTTGTGATTTCATAAGCATGTTATTATTTATTTGTTTTGTCACAGTACATAGGATTCCTAGTGTGGGACCAAGGTCCATTGTGCTTGATGTCAGTCTTCTCAAAAATATAAACTTTATTTATTGAGACCTCAAAGAAATTTTACAAGCAATTGCTGATAAACTTTCTTTCAAAAATCATATTATTTAGATGCTCCAGTCCTAATACAGATAATCACGGATTTTTGGAGCCATATATGTGAAAGACAATGGATCAACCATCCTGAAGAAAACAGTATCATTAGTTAGCTACACAGTATGTAAAAGAAAACAAATATAAACATTACCTTGCACATACTACCTCAGCAAGGTGTCTCATTTTAATTTATCTATTTGCCCTGTCCATCCTCTCATGACATGTTTCTCTCTTGTTACTGGGCTGAGTCATCTGGTTCTTCAATTTTCTTTAGAGTCTTAAAATATGCATATACACACTCTAGAAGATGTATGCACATCACATATAAAGCCCATAAAGTTATCTGTAGACTTGTGTTATTCTGCTGCATTTCTTATGCAAATTTAATTGCTTTGCTTACACTTTTCTCACTAAATAAATTTCTCAGTACATCTGCTAACACTGAAACCTCTCTAATTACCATATCACTACTATCATTTTTATTATTTAAAATAAATTGCTTAAAAAAAATTCTGTTTGCCCCCCATATGTTTCATGAATCACATGGTCTGCAAAAATAACAGTTTACCCCAGTAAACCTAAAGAAAAAGCTGTCCTAGTTGATTAGAAAATGGGAGATTCTCATGAGGCCACTGAGGCATGCAGCAACATATTTTCATTCCTTGAGACTACACTGTGACACTTCTACATGTAGCAAAGAACTTTTAGATGAGGAACACAGGAAGAATCGTATTTTTCTTTTTGACTGAGAAGACAGAATATTTATATTCACAGTAATGAAAAGAGCATGCTAGATGTGCAAGGTTATTCACTCAAAATGAGGTCACATGAATATGTAAACTGACACACAAAATATAATTAGTTTCTATAGTTTTATTAGTTTAATTTATTTTTTTAACCCAAATTTAAGCTAATAACTATGTATTCATGTACACATACATGTACACACATACATGTATAAATGTGTACATAAAATAAAATCTGTGCCTTCTTGCTTTAAATAATTCCTGGAACCAGAAAAAAGTCAAGCGGAAGTCTGATGTGTGAATACTTCATGGATATCATGCTTAATTATTTATACTAGTGCCAAAACTGGGTCTCTTTCAAACAGTGCTACAAAGAACTCATATAAAAGCACTCTTCAAGGCAAAATTAACTAAAATCTGAAGACAGGACTGAACCTTATATGACATACATAGTTTAGTAATCCCTCAAAATACGTGTAATATTTAACTAGCATCAATGTTAATGAGATGTATGCAACCATATATTCATGCTGCCCTTCACAGAAAATTTTACATTCCTGTTTCTCACAGCTGGACAATTACTTGTATAGTTCTACCAGAAACATGACTCAGGAGATTTCTAGTTCAAGCAAACCATTAATGTTTATATTATTGGTTAAACTGTAAAGTACTACAAACACATAAACAAATAAATTGACTGATATTTGAAAGTAGAGGCCTACGAGAACCTGCCCTCATATTTGGCAACATTATTTAATACCTTATTCTAAAAAAAGAGTAACAACATAAATTAATTAGTTTCTGAACACTATTTAAATAAAAGAGTTGGAAATTTGATACAACTTTAGAAATCTAGGATTAAATTTCTTTGCCTTTAGTGGGTTTTTCAATAGGTCACAGGTGTTTCTTTCCTTCTATCTTTCCCTCATTGACAGTAACATAACAGAACCCAAGGCAGAAGTTGACATCTTGCACTAAGATATGAGGGATAGGCATTATCCAGAACCGACAATTTTAATCAGCCAAAAAAGGAAAAAAATTTTGGCTCATCCTATGTTTGCTGGAATTGCCATACTGTAGAAGATACAATGGGCAGAGTCCTTCCCTATATTCTGGACAAGCACCTTTACTTGAAATGCATAGCTGAAACTGAACCACATACTAACACTGTAATGAGAAGAAACTTTTTAAAAAAAGGAGATTGTAGCAGTTGGGAACCACTACTATTTAAAAGTAATATTTCTTCAATAAAGATATATGTAATTGCTAATGCCAAAATAGTTCATCAGAAGCAGGCTTGTTTAACACTTTATAAGGATTAAAAATAAATAGGAAAATGGAAATTAAAGTTTTAGATAACCATTTAAGAATGGTTTTGAGTAAGCTGAATCTGACAAAGTGGCAGAATACATTAGATAGTTACCTGAAAATACTCAAAACCAAATAATATTTGAAAATAATACAAAATACAAATAAACTGTTAAGACTGATGGGGAAATGCTGGTGTAAATGGCCATTTCCTATATTTTTATTTCTGCAGAATACATTCTTATTGATATTAATGTATTTTTGATTTTTACTTGATTGTCAGCAATATACTGATGTGCAAATTATTTCTAGTCTCTGAAAACAACTTCTTTTGGGTAAGGCTTAACAATTCATGCATTCCTTTTCACCAAGCGTTGTCATCACTAGAACAGTAAATTGAATTTTCTTCCCCCATTACATAATTTTAATTAAGGGATAGGATCCTTACATAAATATGACTACCTACACGTGACAAACCAATTTTATTGATAGTTAAGTCCTAGCAGGTGCAACACAGAGACAAGAAAGACGTCCATGAACTGGCCCTTACAGAGAAGACCAATAAGCAAGCAAACAAACAAACAAAACCCATCAAAAAAAAGAACTACAGGAATAATGCAGGTTTTGCCTACCAAATCAAACATTGCCCCAGAGAAATACCTGTGATGATTATTGCCTACATCTAGAACGGTATTACCTGGTGGCATCAGAACTAACTGGCCTTCAAGAATGCTGTTAATTTCCTTTTAGCACTGGAAAACTCAGTGTTAAAACACATTTCACCCATCTCAGTTTATCCATTTCCTCTTTCTGCAGAGGGAACAATGCCAACATCACTTTTACTGTTCAGCAGTTTACACCCAGAAAGCCTCCAACCTTTTTGTGTTAGGCCTTGACAATTGTTCTACTTTTGGTCCCTTTCTCACTGTAGGCCTCCAAACTCACAGCGACCTAGTGTGCTGTGCATTTGAGTTAATAACTTCACACAAACAGAATACATGGGAGGAGTAAAGCGGCAAAACACACCTATTGGCACTACTGTACCATGACACTGCTCCTAGCAGCATCCCCTTGAGTAGTTCAGGAAAAACAAACAAACATGTGCCTCCTCCTGAAGTGCACTAATGCTTGAGAAAGTATTCTTTACAAGCAGCTCTAAGATATATGAGAGTGTAAAAAAGTCAGTCACCATGGAGGAATAAACGTAGGTGTGCTGATACAAAAAAAAGAAGCAGCGAGCAGACACCTTCTGGACAAAGGCAGACATGCCTCAAAGAGGCCAATAAACTTTGGGACAGTTTATTGCTTTCTAGAGCAAACTCTAAACTACATGATATTAGCTAGCCCATGGTTAGCAACAATATATCAAATAAAGAATTAAAAACACAAAAGTATGATCAAATGCGGTCAGAGATCAATAAAATCACTTTCAAGTACATATTTATATGTAAAAAAGTTTTTATTCACCCCTTCCTATGACAACTGTAAGTGATGATGTCAGCGAACATTCAGAAAAAAAAATTCTGTGTCTACAGTATTGCTAGCACATCTTACCTGTAAGTGTGTATATATGTAGAAGGTAGATCAAAAATATATCAATAATATGGAATTTTCATTACGAGATTGGGTGGCCTTAGTCAATCAGAAAAAATTTATCTATCAGTACAGAAAGAAGCATCTCTTTCAAGTACAGAGACTCCGAAATCCTCACTAGAGGATTAAAAATTTATAAAATGCTTACATAATTCCATGAAGGCAAGGCCTTAAAAGGCATTTGGCAGCATTAAAATCTATTTAAAATAATATATTTTTTAAAAAAATCATATTTTCAAGTAAGTATGTAAATATTTTCTCATGTATATGATTTTTCTACTCATGTATGATTGCAGTCCACAAAAGCCTGCATGCTGCAATACTTAAAACATGTATTTTAATGCTTGTATCAGACTTTATTGGTGACTGATATAAAAATTGAAACTTTAAAAATACACATGATTATTTTCAGCACTGTTCTTGGACAGAGAGTGCTTTATGTCGTCACAATACTTCACTGCTAAGGCATACCTTACTGGTTAAGTGCTGCATTAACAGTTTCTATCCTATGATAAAATGAATCTATCTATTTTTTCTATACATAAAATGAAATAAAACTAGTTAAAATGAAACTATTCTTAATAATAGCATTAGTTAGAAAACATTTCAGTAAATTTTACATGCTAGGAATAGCAATAGAAAATTGCAGGATTTGTTTTTGAAAACCATCAATCAACAGGCATAGACCAGTGTGAACTTACTTCCCCTGTCTTATTTTTGACCTTCATGACTTGATTGAAATGCAAAGGTTTTCTCTGTAAGAAAAGGTCTGTTCCCTGTACCTTTAGGCTTAAGTTATGGGACATCTCCCAAAAACTCAGATAGTCATGCTACGCTCTGATGAGCTTTGTATGGTGGATTGGATAGATACCTGTGGTTGCTTGTGATACCTGTGGTTGCCTGGCTCAAAGACTTGGACTAATGCTTACTCCACCCCCAATTTTTTCTTTTTTTTTTTTTTTTCTTTGAGTGTGTTATTTTCACATTTAGATGAGGAAAAAAAAGGAAGATACAGACAAAAGCTATAACAATTAATTTTAAACATTAAAGCCAGAGCAATTCATCATTGTATCAGTTGTATTCATAGTTGTAACTTTGGTTTCTTTTTTTTTCTCTTTCTTTCTTTCTTTTTTTACCTTTCTGGTTTTTTTTTTCTTTCCCAGGAGGTAAATATATAGTTTAAACACTGTGACAAAGCATTTTGGTGCTGCAGCCAATCCTCTCTGTTCCGCACACCCTCATGCCTTTAGAGGCCTCCAAGATGTCAAACACAGCGGGTCAAGTGGTAAAATGAACAGCTTTGGCAATCCCTTTTCCTTTTCCAGTTGCTTAACAGTGCTCAGTGCTTTTGTTTTATTCTGGTTTAGATGATTGCCTCCAGATATGGACTCTCCTCAGGCTGAGGCACTGTTGTATACTGAACTTAGCTGCAGCTTATTTGAACACTTACCCATTGCTCCTTACTGAAGACCTGCTAGCATTCAAGCAAATAAGAGACTAACACAACTAGCACAAATTGGAAGTTCTAGCAGTTCTGCTGTTAGCTTTTAAGCCTCGCAGCTTCCATTGGTATCTATTTGTTAAGCAAAGAGGAAAAAAAATTCATTTCAACTATGGTGAGACTGGGACAATAGACTCTCATATGCTGTACTGTGTGTGATATAAACCAGCTCTTTCAGAAAATAAAAAAAGAAATAGAGCACTGTGCATCTTATGCCATAGCTGCAATGTTACCATGTCCTGAAGAAAAACAAAATCTAGAATTATGGCATAATTGACTAATTAGAACTACTGGGTTTTAGAAAATGTCTCGTTTTAAATAAATTACGTATATATGTTAATTACTTCTGATAAAGATGGCATATCTCAATCTTAATAATTGCAGTAGTTCAAAATTGACAAATAAAAGGAAATCTGTATGTCTCTGTTATGTGACTTTAAACAGATATTTGTAGCATTATAAAAGGAATTATTAAAAAAATAAAGACTATACCTCATAATCATTCAACAAACACTGCTCAGGCCATGTACAGTCGCTAGCATTTTGGGGGGAAGATAAGCCTTTAACTACCAGTGATTCAAAAGAGATAGCTATTCTCAATATTAGAAATCAGTAAATAAGCAAATGCTTGGGTACTCATGTTACATTTTGGAATGAAAAAAATCTGAACACGTTGCAAAATCTACATCCTGGGCTGGTTTTCAACAGATATTTAAAAATGTTACTTAGAATTTTAGAAGCGTTTACTTGGAAAACACTTTTGCAATTGATTTATATGTGTTACCTTCCAGTGGACAAAATGTATATGAAAGTTTTTATATGCTAACTATAGAATACATGAATCCATAGAGTTGTTAACTGTTTCTTGTATTCATCTTGTAATATTTTTCACAGCTCAAAAAATACATACAGATATTATAAAGGAAATGTCATACTTAAGGAAGTATCTAGTTGACACTTTAGAAGATTAAACTCTTCTACACAGTCCTATATCCTTGTAACCATGATGTCTAGTTGTGACAGTGTCTATTGATTCTGTTAAACCAGCATTATGTACTCAAATTCACCTGCACAGCAGGAAGTACCCGAAAGAATGGAAGGAATTTCAAATTATTTTTTATTCAAAATAGAATTTCAAAATTGTGTTTCTCGGAGAGTGGTAAGCTATAGAGAAGAAACCGTATATAGTGGCAGAACAAGCTTCTACACGATATGCTGGAAGGCAGCCTTCCTAGGATCAGACTTTGGTCAATGCCAACTTATTTAATGGCTGATTTATTAAGACTACAGAAGTGCCCTAATCTTAGACAGCATTTATGCATAAAACTTTAGGGCTGTCTTGAATAATATTATGTGTAACTCTACTGACTGATCACCAAGGAACCAATTAATGTTAAATAAAGCACAGATATGTTAGAATACAGTCCATCTGATGTCTAAATTGACTAAGCCATTTTGAAATGGACTGTTGATTTGTGATGCTAACTTTCCAGTTATTTATGCAAACTGCATCTGTCAACTGTTTGCTGAGATAATTTAGAAAATAATCTAAAAATACCATTAGAATACCACATAAGTGTTGAATGCTAAGAACTTCAAAGAGCAAGGTCCTAAACCTTAAACACTGACACTTTCCAGAAATGTTAAAAGGCATTATCTAATTATTTTCCATCTTTATTTCTTAAAATAACCTTACTCTACATTTATAGAGATGCAATCATACAGAATAATAATTGGGTTTGTCATTTAGGCTGATTTTGTTACTCCAAGACATAGATTTTTTTAAATAATGTGAATGAAATTGCTGTCAATCCAGCAGTTTTGAAAACTAATTAAATATACATACATGGATATTCAGCACTCACACTGTACATATACAGATTTACTTCCTTCTACACCTTTATGAATATACTCAGGAACATCCATGGAAAAAAAAAAAAAAGTGATGCACTGACATCCTTAATTGTAGACAGGAGATGAACATCATCTCTTCAAAAGGTATTGTCACTTAGGGCCAGATCAATCTGCAGCAGGTCTTTTCCCTTATTATTTAATTAAATATTATAGCCAAGTAATTTTGACACGAAATTCCTCACCATGTAATTTATTATGTTAATAAATTATGATATACTATATCAGAGAAAATAAGATGGCAATTAGCTGCCTAGTTTCCCAAATAACCAGGTAATTATAAGGAAGAAAATACTATACTAGTCCAAAGAATATTGAGAGACAACTGGGTGCTATGTCACACATGATTCTTTACCCAAAAGCTGTCAAGTCTTGTTTCCATCTCAACCATACAGAGAGCAATAAGAGATGCCTGTGGCGTGGCTAAGACTACATTCTTATAACTGCTTCATATAATTTAAAGACAGCATCCTAAATCAGCCTTAGTCCAAGTTGCAGCAAAAGTTTTCATTCCTATGTGACGAGGTAAAGCTGTTGAGTTTCACTTTCAAATGTAATTCAGATCACTGAAGTTCGTAACAGATAATGAAAAATGGCAAAGAAAAACCTTTTCTGTAAAGTTCTGTCATCTACAAGACAGGATTTTTTAACTTCACTCTATTAAAATACTGTAGATTTGCAGTGATGATAGTGAATACTGTACAGAATTAATAAGGAAATACGAGAAGACAAATATGCTTTAGAAGGAAGAACTCAAAATACTGTAGTAAACTGGTCCACTTTTACAAAAGAAGGCTATAGGTGGTCTCCACTTAAATTACCACAACAGAGTATGCATTCATTTTAGACACAGAGAAGGTAAAGTGCATTTTAAAATGCATCTATAAAACTAGCTGCTCTTCAGCTATATCGAAGACACTATTCATCTTCAGTGTACTTCCCATAGCCTTCTTATCTTAAATTAGACATAAAACTACAGTATTTGAAATACAATTAAATTATTTGGAATACATTTTCTAATAGCAATTTCCAGGTTGATGGGTGCTAGAAAATGGGTGTAAATATTCAGCTGTGATTCTCTTCCCAAAGATTCTCATTCATCCTCACCCTTTCTGCAGACCACAGTCAAAAAAGCCCAGTGTTTAGCTGTGCTTTGTAAAGCTATTTGTTTAAAAAGCTGCCACTGGAAAAGTCAGAAAAGTTAAATGGTGTCACAGGATCACCTCTGTCCTGTCCTTAAGAGACTCAAAGCACATAGGTGAAACAGATACTAATCCATCATTGTATAGTTCTTTTCTTTTGTCCAGTAGATATTTTCCTATTTTGCTTTTCTAACGCCTTTTCTCTCTCTTTTATTTGTCCTCTCTCCCACTCATCGTAGGAATTATGAAGAATTAGTTTGCCCCTTCTTCTTGGCGACCATTACTTGGTTATTTACTCAAAGAAATATCTAAGCAAGGATAAGAGAAGAAAACCACTCCATTCCACTGCTGCTGGTCATGAAAACTGTCGAAAACAACGATCGAAAACAATGGTAGCACATTACCACTGAAGTATCCATGTTATTTAGATGCAGACAGATAATTAGGACACCAAGTCCTGTGTTTATCTAACTGTGACAGATTTATTTCATTTGATGTTTGATTTATATTTTAGAAAATGTCTTTATATATAAACATATTTTAACAGTTAAAAAAAGAAGTTTAAATTTCATTAAATGAACTAAATAGAGCTCCACAGGGAAATATTCACTGAAAACAGCAAGATGCCCTTAAAAGACTGAACTTAAACAAATTCTTGCATTTCGATGTAAACTTGATCAGTCCTTAATCTGGTTCCAGAAGTTGATCACATACTCTCTCACCTGAAGCGATCATCCAGCTAGGAGACAGGTATTTTGAATTTCTGAATGCTTTACAGAATCTTAAACAGAACAATGTCTTTTGTTTGGAAAAATGAAGCTTATGATATTTATCTCATAATAAGTACTAAGCGTGCTGATATTTCATCCATATTGCAGGTAACTGTTGAACTGCTCAGATGAAATCACTTACCTGATAAATACATGTTTTGTACAGTTATTTTCCTTATTCATTCTTGTTCAATGCATAGTCTAATTGGTATGAAAAAGACAGTCTCTCCTGATGTTAATCATTTGTTCAAGTTTATTATTTTTCCCAGTATGGCCAAAATCCAGGCCCAAAGAGTTCAGTAGTAAAATGACCATAAATTTCAATAGAATGTTCATGTGTGTCACCAATGAAATTACTGAAATGACTTAGGGAAGCTTATTCTTTTGCTTGTATACGCGTCAATAGGTACCTAATTTTGACAGCTGTTAATAGGTTTCAAGAACAATATTCCTCCTGTCCTAAAAATACTCTGGCTTACTATTTACAGCACAGTTCAGCATATGCAATGGCAGAAAGAACGTTGGATAGCTTGATAAAATATGGTAATGGGACATATGAAATAAGAACTTACAGTGTAGGCTCTGCACCTGTGTTCATCTAGAAAATGTTTTCTCATGATAAAGGCCTTCAGTACTCTCTACACACAGAGTAATTTCAGTCAGCTCAATAAAATCTAAACTGAGCCATGACATAAACATGCTTATAGACTGCTGAAATGAAAGCATGGAAAAAAACCTTTAAAACAGGCATTAACTAAAGCTAATTTAATTAAATGTAATCAATATATCAATAACTGATTTTGATCCTGATTTGAGGTAAACTATCTGAATCTAGCTTTTTCTCTGCAACAGATTGCTGTTTTCATCACACTGGAACAGTGGCATAAACTGTTGCAGAAATATAGTAACTGGAAGATTTAGGTTTAGACTGTAGGAAAGGGGATTGTTAACTTTTCTGAAAATACTGTGTGACTGCCAAGGCTTAATGATTTTAGATTCTGCAGAGATAATCTAGAAATAAATGTCCCTCGACCTCTCTAGTGTTATAATTTTTACTGAAATCAATTTTTTAAAAACCAAACGTAATTTTAATATGCAAAAATTGCATACTGCTCTAGGATTAAACTTTAATGGCTTGGTTTTTGAGGAGTATCTTAAGCTTCCATGAATTTCAGTGGGATTTAGTGGTTAATCATCATTTTAAAACACGGTGGTAAAATATTCCACTCTTTACTAAGTTATTCAGATTTCACAACTGAAGTTACTACCGACTGATTTCAAATGGAAATTTTTAGCAGAAATAAATTAGAACACTAAACTTTTCTTAACACGGGAATCTGAAATCTGCCCCACTGAAAAACTGAATTTTCTGCCCACTATTTATTTTGCCACATATGAATAAAGACACTGGGTGGGAGAAGGAACTTGTAAGACAACGTGAACTCCAAAAACGTTTTCCCACTCAGTGTCATTTTAGGTTTTGTGCAGTTGTATTTATGTATTTGTGTACCATGTTTAATCTGTTGTTGCAATAAACCCACTTTTTTCCCCTATAGAATGTCACACATTACTCTCTGACAATTTTCACGTAGGGAGATGACCACTATACCAAATTGAATAATGTCTCAAAATTGGCATTAAACAGAACATGCAGTGTTTGAGGTAATATAACTACATGATACCTTATTATCAAAAGTAGTGACAGAAAATTCATTTTATATATATACATCCATATATATTTGTCAATTAGTTGCTGGATATTTACTGCTACGTATTTGTGAGACAACCAGAATTTTATGAGAATCTACCATGCTAGAGAGAATCAATTCTTATATGGTTATGGTTCCTATATTCTTCTGACAGATCTTCCCAACAAATACTGGGGAAAAGTAAAATCCAGGGGAGCATGATCATTCTAATTTCACACTTTGATATCAGACATATATTAGCTCCAACAAAGGTAAGGAATGCAATTCTGTCATTAAGCCACATAATTAAAGGTCTTCTTCAATGCAGTCTTGCTATGTTTATGGAATGAATCATAGTGAATTGCAAGATATACAGTACAACTAAATCCTCATTGATTTATAATAACAACTTTCAATTGTTAAATAAGTCTGTTATTGAATACATCATCAATTATAAATAACAAATGCAGCAGTTTTCTATTTCTTTTGCTTTAAAAATAAATTCCTTTTTGTATTTTTATTATATGGTTTTATTCAGTTGGTGGTTAACATAGAAAATCTCTGTGAAAGTTATTTTTGCTGGTATATGTATGTGTTCAAGTGACTAGTTTGAATTCTAATTTTTCTTTTCTATTTTAAAGTCTTGCACAAACAATTAATTAATCCTCACAACATCCCTGTGAGGTAGGTACT
>NW_008795695.1:18761118-18761718 GCF_000699145.1 Aptenodytes forsteri | reverse complement strand
ACCAGTTTCAGTAGCTTCTGTAAAACTTCTAAAATATTTCATATGAATATCACCTTGGTCATTGTCAAAGGAGAAAGATATTTTTCATAAGAAATGAGAAGGATACAATAATTATCCTGTACACATGTAAATTTCATTGAATAATGTCCTAATTCCCCAGACAAATACTAACAAGCAGCCTTCTTGCATGAAATATTTGAGATTATTTAAAAAAATAACCATTACAAGAATATAAATAATATATTTTATCAATAAAAATACATGTAATAGTTACATGGCTTTAAAAAGTCAATGACTGTATTCCTTTGACCAATTCAAAAGCACATGTGCTGCTGTATCTACCTTACATATTTTAAAGAAAAATATGCTAATATATAGTTTTATTGATTTGTTAGTAAAATTTTGTAATTAATATACTCATCCTCTGTCATGGTAGGTGGTGGGTGACATAAAAAAAGCACACTGACAGCAGAATGTTTTATATAAATTGCGTGCACATTCTTATTTCTTACTTGCTTATCAAAGGAACAAATATATTCATTATAAGAAAAGACTCATTTACAAGACAAAGTGAAACCTGCTCTAGGTCCATGCCAGTAT
>NW_008795695.1:18734425-18761097 GCF_000699145.1 Aptenodytes forsteri | reverse complement strand
TTACATCCATCAAGTTTAATATAAACCATAGTAATGTGAAAAGAGTAATCAGATGGAACAGGATTTAATAACATACAAACCAAAGTTCATGTTTCTCTGATTGTTTCCATTAACTGCATAGCTATCCCAATTATTATTTTTATATATACATTATGTAACTTAATATTAGAGAAGTTAAAAATACAAAAACCATAGTACATTAAATCGAGGACTGTATTGACCAAAAGTTTATATATTATTGCTGATTTTTGGAACTCTTTTTTTCTTTTTTTAAAACATAGTCGACCATGTATCAATTAGAAATAACACTTCATGTATTTAAATTTTCATTATCCTGTCAGGATGGCCCCTCTGCAATCTAGGTGCATTTAAAAATAAATAAATAAAATTATATGGTTTTGAAACACTCCTTTACCCCTAGTACTTTTAACATTACAGAAGAGCACATAATGCAACAACTTCCTTGAGAGCAAATCTTATCATTCTTCATATAATATCAAAAGCCCAGATGACAATGAGCAGAGTAGTAGGAATGGCAAGGAGAAAATGCCATGTAAATGCAAAAGCAATCTCTGGTAACCTTCCAAATGCATAATACCCAATACCTATTGAGGCCATAAATCTGGAATAGTGACAGTTTTTTCCCTTTTATTTATCCAGTTTTTGCAGCATGTATAAACCAGTAAGAAAAATTATATTTTGTACACAACTAAACAACTCAAAATCAGAAGACACAAAGTTGGTTCATAAAATTATGTTTTCATCCTGTCAAATTTAAAAGTACACTTTCTTGCAAAAACTCCTTTGAGAATTCAAGCATTTGAAGAAGAGGCCATGTATATATAGTGTCATAAGATTTCTTTTAATCTCTTCCTAAAGTGGGTATAACGTGTTATGGACAAATAAAAAACAATTAAAACTGGCATGGGATGGGTAGTTTGAAAAAGACAATTCTTCTGATTTACACATTCACTGAACAAACTAGATGCATGGCAAACTGACGTTTTTAAACTGGAAAGTGTTATGGAAAAATAATGAGGCAACAGAAATAAACATGAATTTTTCATTGCTGAGTTTTTTGTAATTAGCTGATTTAACTTAAGGGTAATTTTAAGACCAAAGCAGAGAACTATTGTATTAGAAAATAAAGATTCCCCCACTTGCAGACACTAGGGTTTTTCTTATTAATATCTGAAGAGTTGACACTGACCCTGAAGCTCTCATTGTTAGTAGGATGCTGTTAGTAGTACCAGTTGCAAACATATGGGTTTGCCAGTAACAACTCACAATTTGTGCATAGTTGAGTCTTCGAAACTGAGCAAATTTGCTCTCAAAATCTCGCCAGCGCTTGCTGAGCTGTATCAGGGTTGGCTCCACTGCTTTTGCAGCCCCATCCTTAGACAAGCGTTCAGCCTGCCTGTGCACCGCATTCAGATCTTCCTTCTTCTTCTCCAATTCTCCATCAATCTCCTAGTGAGCAAAACCAATACAGGGCCCAGGACAGTTAGCTAACTAGATCAATCAACTTAAAAGTAGCAAAATACTTCTGTCAGAAATTCCATTTCCATTTTATTGTTACAATTAAAATTTACAGCTGTTTCATGTCGTATTTTACATTTAAACAAAACAAAAATAACTGAAATTGAAGAACGTTCTTTGAGATCGGCTGTAGAGATACTAACCGCTAGTACACACTGAAAACTAGTTAGCAAAGGCCAACAGTTTCCACTTCCAGACTCTTGCTAGTACACTGCGATGGGCAATTGGAGAAATTCTTTTCTCAATAAGGGTCAGCATATTCAGGACAAATAGAGTTTGGACAGCTTACAAATATATTATTTGACTCTTCAATATATTACTTAACTCCTATTTTACTCTGTGGGAAACTCAACAGAGAATGAAGCAAAGAAAGACGATGCAAAATAAACTAGGAAAACCTTTGACAGTATGTAAATAAATCTATAGAGTTTGACAGTGACATATGAATATGTTCTGATGAAAATGAATGTGCTAACATGGGATAGAGGTCATCCATATATTGGTAAGTCATTTGTTCATCTGGAACAAAGATACATAAAATCAATTACAATTTTTACTAGAAAACATTTGATGCTTCTTAATACATTGCACACTTTCCATATTATCAACAAAAAAATTTATTTAGTGTGTTTCAAATTATTTATGTAACATTCTGTATAACAAACAAATACAAGATATAGTACAACAGAGAAATGTCAGTTTGAACACAGATAATTACGGTTTTTTTTACTATAAATAGAAATAAAGAACCGAACTGGTAATTTTCTGTATCTATTTGAAAATTGGTGGCATTTGCTGTCTGTTAAATTGATAAATTATCACTCAAAAAGATCTACCATTGCCATCCCAAAACAACATTACCTTTAGCTTCTGCTCGTCTTTGTGGTCTGGTAGACTGGCTAACTTTTTCTCAATGTCATCCAGCCATGTCATTAGGTCATCAGCCTGCCTCTTGTACTGATACCATTGATGAGAAATCTCTAAAGCCTTTTTTCTTCTTTGAGATCTCAAGTCCTGTTCACAGTGCAGACATTATTAGAATATGAATTAAAGGCTTATAAAATATGAATTGGCATGTGTGCACACTGAAGGGAAAAGAAGTGCCCAAGGCCACTATTTGTTTTAATTAAACATTGATATTTAAATCAAGTATATAAATATCTGAATGCAGCATATTTCCTTCAGTTTAACAGTATATAAGTAACTGAACACAGCATATTTTCATCAGTTTAACAGATTATTTTTTCTTTTCAAGGAGGTTACCTAATTCAGGGTTGTTCACATGTTGAATAAACCACTGAGACAGTCACCAATAAGCAGAGACGTTAAGATTCTTACATAAATGTCGATATTTTATGTAAAACACTTCTGCTCAGAATACTTACTGGACAGATGGAAACACCGCCCACTTAGTATCTAGCCATAAGTGGGCTTCCTGTGTTTTGTGGTCTCCTGTGAAATTCTATCCTGCAAGCAAACTCAGTAGCTATTCAAAAGAAAATCAATGCAGAAATATATGCAAAGACAGGTTTCCTTTTTCTAATTTAAATACCATCTACATGTCAAATGTATTGTGTTTGTGACTCAGCTTCATAAAAGTATTAAAATCTCTCTTTAAAATAGAATTTTTTAACTTCCTGTTATTTCATATAAATATTAATAAATACACTCCATTTACATTTGCTTTAACTGCTTAACTTTGCTCATACAGAATTCAGAAAATTTTTTCACTACTATAACTTCTTATTAAGAAGTAAATTAAAAAATTACTGGTACATTTTATATAAAAATACTCAGATGAATTTACCTCAACCATTCTTGAATTTTATTTAACAAGGTTGAATGCCTTAACTGAGTCACCCAAAGGAAAATCAATCACTCTATTCCATAAAAACAGACAGTAAGGATCTGGTGAATAGCATAGTTCTAGAAACACTTTTCTTGTTTCTCCTCCATAAAAATTATGAATTACTTCCATTTAACTTGGAACAGTCAAAGACACACCGAATAGATTTCAAGTTTCTTTTAAATGTGGACAAAATAATGGTATATTCCAGCTATTCCTTTACTGAATTCACACAGATCTGCAAAACTGTAAAAAAGATTGAAAACCACAGGAAAGGAAAGATGCTGCTTAAAAATAAGTAATAATAAAATGTAACCATACCATGTTCCCCAAGCCAAGAACAACTTAATGAAAATTTTCAAAAGAATGAAAAATTTTCTTTTGAAAGAATTATATTTTCATCTTATATTTTCAAAATAAGATGAAAAATTCTTCTATAGTAGCCAGAGCCTACAGCTCCAGGCAGGCGACCAAGATGACTTTCCAACTGTAAGATTCTTTCTTTCCTTACTTTTATTTTATCCTGGAAAGACAACACTCCCAGTTATGACTATTAGCTTGTCCAAATAGGTCTCCCTGTGGATGTTTCTAGGAACAGTATCGTACAGTTATACCTCCAGGAGTGTGGAAACACAGAATTTTGATATGTGACTTTGGTTTTCAGCCTCTTAGCTGCTAGGTCTATTGGCACTACCACCTACCCTAATTTAAAGAGGCTGGAGCCACTTTTCCCTGTAAAAGAGCATAGCATGTAAATCTTTTTTACTAAAGGATAAGACAACTTACTCATTGCCAGCAGTATGTTCTACAACTGAAAATATAAATTTGTGAGAGCTGATTCTAAGGTCTTGACTGCTGTTGGAGACACATAAAACATGCATAATGCATTAAAAACCGGAATTATTATCAAAGAAATCATTGTAGTCCAACTGGCAATCACACGGTTGTAACACTGAGGACAAAACAGTACTTTTTAAGCTGGAGATTTAAAATGTCTTTTCCAAGGCATCAAGAGCAGTATATAAGAAAATATATGTTTATAGCCAAATAGTTTTAAATTACTCATCTCTAAATAGTGATGAAGATTCATTTAATTTAAGAGAACAATGCTCTGAAATGAAGAAAAAATGGGTTTAGTAGCATGTGCTTATAAATGTAGCTCCTGTACCTTGAGAGCATTATGTTTAGTCTGCAACAGCTGCTGTTTTATCTTTATTTCCTCCCGTTTTCTCTCATCTGTGATTCTTTTTTGTAGCGTGTCGCCCCTTTGCAGCAATTCTTTCACTGTGCTCTCACTGTCTTCACTCTGATTTAAAAAAATAACAAGTATAATGGGCATTTTAATCTAATTATTGCTTAAGTACTAGGAGATACAGACATATAAAAACTACACTTCCTCTCCTCAGGTAATCATCTAACAGCTACTTGCAGTTCTATACTGAAGACCAAATAGCTTTTATTTGCTCTCTACAACACATGTAGACGCTTGAGGGGTACAAGTAATACAGCACTTGAAAACCTACAGATGTTTGATACTACATTTTACGCAGCATCCAGGATAACAGGATGAAAACATTAAAGGCAAAAAGGTAAAATATATTTTACTTTAAAACAAAAAGAATAGAAATATCTAAAATATTCTAAATCACTGTCAGTAGTCACTGAAATTGCCAGTATGCTAGGAGGCCATGTAATTCCTGACCATTTCATGTATCATCACAATGCAACAGCTATTCTCTGCAACAGCTGCTGTTTTATCTTTATTTCCTCCCGTTTTCTCTCATCTGTGATTCTTTTTTGTAGCGTGTCGCCCCTTTGCAGCAATTCTTTCACTGTGCTCTCACTGTCTTCACTCTGATTTAAAAAAATAACAAGTATAATGGGCATTTTAATCTAATTATTGCTTAAGTACTAGGAGATACAGACATATAAAAACTACACTTCCTCTCCTCAGGTAATCATCTAACAGCTACTTGCAGTTCTATACTGAAGACCAAATAGCTTTTATTTGCTCTCTACAACACATGTAGACGCTTGAGGGGTACAAGTAATACAGCACTTGAAAACCTACAGATGTTTGATACTACATTTTACGCAGCATCCAGGATAACAGGATGAAAACATTAAAGGCAAAAAGGTAAAATATATTTTACTTTAAAACAAAAAGAATAGAAATATCTAAAATATTCTAAATCACTGTCAGTAGTCACTGAAATTGCCAGTATGCTAGGAGGCCATGTAATTCCTGACCATTTCATGTATCATCACAATGCAAAACAGCTTTTCTGGCAGGGAAAATGATACCACTCAGTACTTCTTACGCAGAAGTTGAATCTATGCCACAGCTTCTGGGAGTGTATCTCTTGAACTACACTAAACATTTTACGTAAAGAAAGGGAACAAGATATGCTCAAGTAGTGGAAACTGCCCTGTCAAATTTGATTCACTTAGACTTTACCACTGCAGTACATACTGCCTTAAATTTTAATTTTCCTGCATAAAAAAAAAAGGAAAAAAGAAAAAAGGTCCTGTAAAGATTCCTTTCAGCATTGATATAAAATTTCTTAAAAGGAATGTTGTTTGTAAAGAAATATATATTTGATCTTGCTGAGGATTCACAAAGAGAGGGTCCTAAAGATGAATCTCTGTTATTGCCCAGCCAAGAAGTGTCATCCCTCTGAAAATCACTCTGGAGAAAACACACCACAGTGGCAACAGTAGCAAAGCACAGCAGTATTTTATTCCGCTCTTTTTTCATTTTTCCCCCCCTCATATGCATAAACAGTTTTACTACTTGCAAAGAGCAAACATGAGTAATAAAGCTTACCACAGCCACAAAAACTATTTACAATAAATGGTCAAATCAGATCTGTTAAGAACTAATTGGCAAGAGGCATTTCTTTCAGTGATCATTGCCTAACATTTATTTTTAGTGAATGTCTTATTTTACTATATTGCCCATTTAGATACATCATTCTGAGTTTTCTTGGTCTTTATGCTGCTACAGAGATTTTAGTATTCATTCCCTATTCTGTAACATTGCTGGTACTAGTATAGGACCTGTAGATAATATTCCTGTTTTGCTTACTCTTTTCACAAGGGTTGAAAAATGTTTTTCTTATAAACTAACAATTAACTTATCACTAAAACTTTTAGTTAATGCTAACTTGGGTCTTTTGATTTTATAATATATTAGCACAGTAAAATTTTGTCCAGGTCATAGCTAAAGATCCTAACACAAATATGGAAGTTCCTAATTTTCACTCAGGATTTTTCATCTCCCTGCCTACTTCACTCAGACTTCCATTTCAACCAAATTACCGTATCTTTATTGAAGTCCTCCTCTTTCAGATTCACCCCCTGCTGAATTTCAACCTCCAGTGGTTCAAGCAATTTTTGTATATCAAAGTCAAATTGCTCCAATTCCTTCAAAGGAATGAAGGGCTAAAATAGGAGAAACACAAAGATTATTTATTTAAATCACATACTTAAGAGTTTTATTAGAAACATAAATGAAAAGAGACATCTGTTCTACCTCTTATTGCTAAAACAATGGTAGACTTTCCATCATGTGGAAAAATATCTACACCATACATCTCAAAGTACCCAAAGATACAAGTAAAGATAGGTATTTAACAAAACTGTAGAATTTCCATATAAATGGAAACATAAGAATTCTATGGTGAGTGAAAATTAAAAAAAAAAATATATTATATTCTCACATTTGTGTGTAAGAACAGGGTCAGATAAACAATGTAATATAACAATTTGTCTAAAAAATTAAATGTTGACACTAGTTGGCTAAATCTGGTTTGTCAGAAATTACTCACACAGCAACAAGCAATCCATTCAGCTGAAAAACCACCTACTACTACCAATTGAGAAAAATTTCATTATAATTTGTTTCAGTGTTTTGAAGTCATTGCTCTCTCACAAAGAATAGCAAAAATGCCAGGTGAATTATACAAAACAAAAGACAGATAATCTTTGTATAAGATACTCCCCTAACAATATTTTGTAACATATTAAAAAACCCAACAAAACTCCACTAAAAGAGCTTGTATTTCAAAAAAGCCTCAACAAAAATGCAGGACCAAAAACCTCTCAACCAAACAAAATAGACACAATTCCTCCAAAATGAATCACAGTATAATTATGGTGCTTTAGCTTAGTGTTCTGTTTTAAACTCTAAAACAAGTGCCATTTATTAACAATAATACACTGCCCTTTATCTACCTGATACCGGAGTGCCTGTGGATAGTACAATGTACAATAGGCAATATATTTATTAAGTGCATTGCAAAGGATCAACCGAAAAAGCTTTCTTCTTTCAAAGCTTTAAATGCAAGAACAAGCAACAAATTCTTTATGATTCTTGCATAAAATTTAGATTTAAAGGTAATTAATGCTTTATGATGTTCTAGGAACTCTTGGACATACAACTGTCTTCTTGCTAAAGACAGAAGCACATTATATTCTAATCAGTTCTCTTTTACTCCTCCCTCCAGTACAATTGGTATTTATTATAAAGCAAAAGTTTGCAATGAAGATGATAACATTCAAAGTTAATCAGCTAAAACAAGAGAGACAGGACATCATCTATTCTCAGCTGTTCAACAGATAACCTGAGAGACTTAGGGTAAAAATGCCTTAATTGTATCTGGTTGATTGTTTTAATGACAAAGTTTTTGCGCACTTATGAACATTTATGGAAATATAATAATGTACAATATTTATAGAGAATAATACTGCGTTCGCAAATTTTCATCAAGAAGCTCAGAATTACACTCAGCAAGCACTTCAGCCGAGGTAGAAATAATAGCAAACTACACAGTAATTTATTCTCAAATGCTCTGAAGGATGTCTTCAAAAGTACTTAAATCTCACTAAAAGACAAATCAACTAATAAAACTGGAATATAAAATTACTAATCTCTGACAAATGCTAAAAACAGTAACAAAAAGGAAGATGGAAGGAAAAATACTAAATGAAATTCCAATAATTGAATAAGGTTCAAAGACCACTTGAAAATGTTAAATCTCATTTTAGTACACTATAATCATTTTGTTAATTAAGGCCACAACAATTACGTACTACCATTTACTGACTTCACAGGTCATTTCTTATTTACTTCACTGTTGTACTGATAACTGTTAGTACTTGAAAAAATATAGCTAATTTGAAAACAGATGAGGATTGATTGAAAATAGATTATGAGAGCTTACTATCCTCTTGAATTGATTTTTTAATGTTATTCACCAAGTGAATAATTTTATCTAAGTATGAAAAAAACCCAAACACTTAGGAAGCATAATATCACCCCATAAGAATAATTTTTCAGCCCATGAAGCTGAAATCATGACTAAGGGAAGTGCAGTTACCTACATTATACAGGTGGGCAAAACAAGGCACCCAGCGATTTAGTCCTTTATCCAAGTGCACGCAGCAAGTCAGCAGAACCGCCAAGAATTCAGACAGGCTTTTGCCTCTTTGTCTTATGCAATACCTGTAACTATAGATATCCTTTGTGAATCATGCCCTAGCTGTCCATTCCCCAAGGTCCTGGAAAAGGTCTCCTAAAGTCTAATTTACTGTTAAAATTATTAAAATAATAAAGAGTTATTCCTCTCATCTTGCTAGGTACCTCATATATAAAGCTTAGTGAGGTGCTGCCATTCCAGCTCATCTTGCCTATGCAATCAGAAATGGGAGAACACCTGAGAGAGAGGGTTGCCAGGTGGAAGATGTTTGCAGGCTGTGTTCTGAAGACACTTCATCTTGATAAACATCTTTTTGCCCTTCTTTGAGTGAGCCCACAACATGCAATGCAAACATTTAACCCATGATAAACCATCTACAGGCAGTCCCATTGTTCCCTAAGACAAGCAATAATTTCACACAACCCTCTCAAAGGCTGCATCAGCCCTGTATGCTTACAGTGCTGTGGAAGTGCAAGGTAAAACTGAGAAGGAAATCCAGACTGCAGATAGCCGATGTTCAGACTAAAAATGTCACACAACACAGTTGTTTGGCCTTTGTGCCAAGATGTCCTCTGCCTACAGTTTGTACTTTTGTAAGAAGTAAGTGAGAAGCACACTGGAATGGCTGAAGTACTACTGATGGCCAATAGGAAAAAAAAAAGATTACCTTTATTCATAGGACATATTAATCTCTGTTCCAGAAATGAAACCTAAGTAAACTCAAATATCCACAAAGAACGTGCTAGTTACACAGGGTATTGAGCCCTCCGTAACCCCCAAACAACTAATGATAACCATGTGTCTTTGCTTATGCTTTTTGCAAAGCTTATTTCCTGCTCTACCACTGGTCCTCCGTGCATTAATTTCCAGTGCTATTACACTAGCCAGCAAAAAGAGTTAAGATCGGGATCCATGCATTCCCATTATCCTACATACCAACCTGTATGGCTGCCTGCTTTAATCTGCCAAATAGTTCTCCGCAATAAAGGCAGCAAATACAATGGAGAAAGTAGGTGGCTCACGCCCTCCCTCATTCCAATTCAGAAGTCACAACTAAAAATTACCTAATCCATACTGAATTCAGATTCAGTAGTCAAACTAGTTATACAGATGAGTAGCTGAAGTATAATTGATACAATCTGTCTGTCTGTCTCTCTATCTTTGTGTATCTCCAACCTTGGTGAGTCACAGCCTCATAGGAAAAGACTGGGTGCATTTAATGAAAAATTAGCCCCCCAAAACCAACCTATATAAAAAAAAAGGCTACTCATACTTTGAGAAGATTAAGAATCTTACTGATTCCCAGATGTTGCTCAATCTTTATAAGTTAATGAAGTAATCATTGTTAACGTTCATATAAAGTCAGTGAATACTTCTAATTGTGAAACAATGAAAAAAGACCTTAATGACAAAAAACCCCAAACCTTCACACTTTTTAAAAAAATATATTCTTAGGATCTACATTTTTTTCTTTTAAAAGCTTAGTTTTTTGAGAAACTGCAGCCTGCTATGTAGTTGTAATTGTGCACCTTATATAAATACCATTTTGTATGAATCTCCATATGGAAGCAAGTCCTCCTACCTTTCCACTCTTAATTCTTTGTGATATAGTTGCAAATCGCTGGTTGAGCTCTGACAGTTTAGGCTCTATTATTTTCCTGCAGTGATCTCCACGGTTTGTCATCAAGTCTACTGCCTGGTCACGCACAGAGTCCACCTTTGGATGCATATCTTTCAGCTCAGCCTTTAAGCGCTACAGTCCGTGAGCAAGAGACAGGGCTTGAAGTTAGTAATAAATGCAAAGAGAGAGAAAGAGAGAGAGAGAGAGAGAGAGAGAGAGAGAGAGAGAGAGAGAGAGAGAGAGAGAGAGAGAGAGAGAGAGAGAGAGAGAGAGAGAGAGAGAGAGAGAGAGAGAGAGAGAGAGAGAGAGAGAGAGAGAGAGAGAGAGAGAGAGAGAGAGAGAGAGAGAGAGAGAGAGAGAGAGAGAGAGAGAGAGAGAGAGAGAGAGAGAGAGAGAGAGAGAGAGAGAGAGTGTGCAAAGGAATAGGGAGCAAAACCACAAAGCAAATTCAGATAATTATGCATGAGTGTGTAAATCCAGTGGAAATACATTAGATAACATTCCCACTCGTATCCTTCAAATTTATAGCAGGAATGTATATACATGTCTGTTTTAATATCTCCTAGAGGAAATTAATGGTGAACATTATTTCTAGGCAGGTTCTTATATGCAATGATACATTCCTCAGCATATTTTGGGATACGCTAAATTATTTTATGTTCCTAAAGCTAAGAAGAGCTGCTAATTCATGTATTATGGAACTGGATGTATAGTTGTTGCTTTCATTACTGTTCACGTCCCTAGTTGAGGCAGGGAAAAATGACCAGATGAAAACCAGTGGGATTTTTTCTATAAATCTATCACAAATTACAAAAAACTGAGGGCAAATACCTTCTTCCTCTGCAACAGTAACCTTAACAGTAGATCCCAGTATGGGCAGAGGCCGAAAAAGATAGCCAGGCATTCAGGAGTCATAAACACAGTTGGGCATTAAGACAGATATTTCACTGTCTGTATGAAATGCTTTTGCACAACACAAATATATATATATACCTGTATTGATGGCAGATAATTGTACTTTGTACCCGATGATGGCAAATTGTTCATTCAACTACAAAAGTCTGTCCTGTAATCCTACTGAGATCAATGAGGCATTGATTTATGCTCTGCCTCGGAATTTGTAAAGTTTTGCTTCAGTAAATGGTATCATTATGTTAGTGCCAGCAATACAATTCTGATTTTGATTTGCAAACTGTTCCTCAGATAGTATGTATTGACCATGGAGTTCAATACAAAGTAAAACTTCACTCTGATTTCAGAAGAAAAAAGAAATCCATATAGATAATAATTAGAAGTTGTTTAATCTTAGCAAAGAAGGTATTTTAAATAAGATACTTTAAAATTCACATCTGTCTTGCACGTTAATTTTTCATCAGTTGGTCAAATGATGCAGTAGGCCAAATAAAACCTGATCGATACGCTAACCCATTATTATACACCTAGTTCACCATATAATATTCTTGTCTGTGGTGTGGGTCTGGCATCAACGCAAACAGTGTTTGTAAGATTAAAATAATCATATGACAGAGATATCAAACGCAGATACCATAGATATCAGAAAAGCATCACAGAAAAACAGAAAAGCAATTAAAAATGAAGAACATGGAAAAAAAGGATTTTGTTCAACCAGATGTGTTTAAGGAGTATTTTCCAGCAAATACAGGTCTAATAAGCTGCTATTCTACTCACCAGGAAGTCCCCAAGACTTACAATAACATATCTGGTTTTATTTTTGCAGGGATTTAACTTTCGCAATGCAGTGCAAATTTATTAAGTAATCTACAAGCTGCCAGAGGGTAGCTTTATCACAGAAAAAAGAATGTTAATCAATTTGTGATACCTTTCAAAATACGCTAGTTTTGACACATTCCTTTTCAGAATAAAATTAATGCTTTCCAGAAAATTGCATTATTTTACCTTAAGAATTTCCTCTTTTTGCTGGGGCTTTTGTTTATCAGATTCATCCAACAGTATTTCAGCACGATACATCCAAGTCATGACATTAGCTACATTCTGATCAAAAGCCTCCATGTGCTTTTGATAGTCCTGTATGTGGAAAAGGTAAATACTGCATACAAAAGAAGTAATCAGAACTGAAATAATAGCTGTAATTACGCCAACTGTGGCAAACATGCATACATTATGAAATTAAACTTGTTTATTTCATACAGTAACTGCTTGTTTTGTGAAGGATAGAATCTGTTGTTTGTTTGCTCTCACTTTATAGATTATGTTTCTTTAAAAAGACATTCTAGGAGAGAGAGAAGCTTCCAAAGTGACAGGCAGGAGGGTGATACAGTCGCAGCGAGACGCAGGTGTCTGCAGCTCAGCCAGGCTGCTGAGAGGAACAGGAAGCTGACAGCCAGACCTACTGCAGGTGGAAAGAAGAGTTTCCCAGGAACCAGGTATAGAACTCATTTTGGAAAGCCACTAAGTTGACTGAAACTAAGGTGGAAACAAGGACGCACTTGCAAAGTCACAATCAAGAATGTGAGCTTTGTATATAAAACTTTTATTTGCATTTCACCTAACTTCTCGGCTTTGAGACTCTGCTTTTAAAAAACCTATTCTAGTTGAATAGCCTTGTTTCTCCTTAATTTAAAAACCTTTTGTCTTTTTTGGTGAGCTCACTAGAATGAGGTCTACGCATATCCACCTCAGAACTCCAGGCGAACTATGTGTAGTTTCACATAATACCAGAACTCCAGGCGAACTATGTGTAGTTTCGCATAATACTAAGTAAGTAATACTTTTTATGGCCAAAAGGAACGGCTCAATGACATGTTGCAGTGGTTGCCATTGGTACGCTACTAAAATATCCATATTCAGTCTGTGTTTACAAGTTTGCCAACTGTGGCAAACATGCATACATTATGAAATTAAACTTGTTCATTTTATACAGTAACTGTAGAATCCAAAGCAGAGAGAAAGTAAAGGAATACATAACTATACCAGTCTATAAACTCCATTATATGTTTCTTATAATCAGTTCCACACTGAAGCTGAGCACCTACATCATATTAAATGAAATGCTTAAGTTTTCCAAATAAAATAGGCATAACCAGGTGCTTGCACTTGTATACTGCATACAGCCGAAGAAGCCCTGTAGTGATGCTGTATATCCATCACAGAAGCATTTGTAAGGTAGCCACACAGACTCTAGTGGACCTCTAACATGCCAAGCTCTGAAAAGTCGTCATAAAGGCTAACACACGCTTGAGAACCACTTCAGTTTCTCTGGGTTGAAACTGCATTCCCATTCTCTCAGCACCAGAAACAGCATACAAGATTTCCCAAAGCAGTCTGGCAGTTGAAGGGTTAAGACTCTTCTGTGTTTAAGGGTTCAAGCTGTCATCTCTTCATGGCAGAATTAATTTTAAGGGAGAATATAGTTATGTGAATATCAGCAGTTCAAAGTAGCTGGGGCTGCGGCTCCTGGATCTGAATTAAATGCGGTTTAGGGATTTTACTTTGGACTAAGCTTAATCTGGAGCCCTTAACTAAGTATCCCCACCAAAACAGGCACCACAAAACACGCACATCATGCAGTTCTGAAAGACCAAATCATAATCACTGAACATATTAGGTGCACACCCTGAGCTTTGGATTTAGTTGCCTCTGAAATGAATCTAGTTCACACACACCAAAGCTACCCTGTGGACCAAACCAACATCCAAGCGTGGACTTACTTCCCACCTGTACTACTCTTCCAAAGAGAAATGCTAATGTAGCCAAAAGGAGATGAGGCTGTTGGTATCAATACCAAGACTTATACAACTTATTTGACTATTTCTTCCACTTGATTCATATCCAAGTAGTCTAGGTCCTTGGGGAAAAACTGCATTTCATTCATTAGGAAAAAAATAAATAGTCCAGGAACTACTGAGGCAGACAGCAACGAGAAGCACTAACAGTCAAGACTCCACAAATCCATCACTCTGTAAACAGTCAGATTCTTAAAATACACACAATGTACTAAACAACAATCAACCTGATTGTCCGCATACCTATGTTTTCAATAAGCATAGTCCGGGGCACCAGAAAAAGCACTCCTATAAGGCACCTATTACTGGGCACCGATATTTCCTTTATGTGAACAAATGCATTTTCCTTACCAGCAACAGATTGAACCATTCCTCAGCACGTGAAGTTACTGCTATCCAATTACTGTTCAGGAGGCTGAGTTTATCCTCCACTAGACTTTCCTTTCCTTTCAGCACTGTCTTCAAATTCTCTCCTAAATCACTGATGCTCTTAAGATGGACGTGGCGTTTCTCAATCTCCTTCCGTGTTGCCTACATGAGCAGAATAAAAAATAAAAGTTCAGGAAATTAAAAATTCTCCACACTAAGAACATCAAATATTAAAACATCCAGAAAGTTCATACTAGAACACACACTCTTGCTTCCTATAGGAAGGGAAAGTGTTCTGTGAAGAGCAGTAAGTAAAAAGTAAATTGTTCCTCTTTAGCTCTGATAAAATTGTAAGTGTTCTTCATATTCTCATAATCATTTTTGCTAATAATTTCATTTTTTAAAGTGTGAATTATCTCTCATTCCAGTGTTCAAAATATAGTTTTAATACTTAATTATTAAACAAGAATCCACATTTTACAATCTTTATATTGAGATGTTTAAAGTTGCTTTGTACACAATAAAATGGCATAGTTATCAAAGGGCACATAAAGCTTACATAATAAATGGGACAATAAAACAGCATCATGACGACATCTTAAGACTTAGAAAATTCCACTGAAAGTACTCTCGTGAAATATTTTAATATTCCTTTAATATTTTTCAATGCAATCTTTTTCAGCAGAAACCATGTTCTCTCCTGTTAGATTTCTTGTTTCCTAACTGTAGAAATGCATCTTTTCATTCCATTTACTTGGGATTTCACTCTGCGAATTAAAATACTAAAATACTAAAATAAGCTATTATCCACAGCACCTCTAAGCTTGAATGATTAAAATACATGTGCAGTGCTACAAGATCAGATTTCCAGCATCTCCTCCCACTATTATCTTACCTTATATAAATAGATTTAATTGATATGTAAGGTCACATAATTTACACATTATTCATTTCTTAGTATTTGTTGCAACATGCAAGAAGTCTAACAAAAGGAGGAAACCCCAACACATTTAGACAACATGTAAAAAAGCAGGAATTTTATACTAAATACTGAGATGACACAATGCGGAGTATAACAGTCTTGCTGAATACTAAAGAGGCACAAAGTCCTTACACCTAATATCACATGTAACCAGTTTTATGAGAAAAAATTATCTGAGCTCCTTGGCATCTGATAGAAATGATCCAGGCATATACGATCTCTGCTTATAAAATAAAGCTCCAACTAGAAATGAAGTTGTCCAAACCGAACACAAACAGAAGTAAGTTAGGAGAAAAGTAAGAATCACTAGTCTCCAGAGACATTGATTTCTCACAGATAATGTGAATACACTAAAAGAAGAACCACTTCTAATCAGACCGCAATCACAATTCTTCCATCTCAGGATCAACACTGTTACTGCAGTAGAACTAAACCTTTATCACCTCCACGCCATCACACCTCTCACGGTCACTGTTGTGGTTTAACCACACATCAGTATGATTTTGTTGATAATGTGTTGTTAGGGAAAGTAATATTTTCAGTTTGCAATACAGACAGTATAGAAATTACTTTTTGGTACAATACAATCTTAGTAGTACCACCAACTTACTTGGCATATGTTATGCTTAAAGCAGCTGTTCTCCTCCTATGCTTAACAGAATTAATGATCTAATTTTATAATTTTATTTCACAGAAAAGTTTTTACACTTGCATTTCATGTAAGTATGAGAAATTCTCCACAGTCTACCAATTTTCTCAAATACAGAGGATTTGTAATAGAATCAAGACATGATTAATGTAAATTATTAACCATAAACTACAGAATTATAGAATTTTAAATTGAGAATTTCAATTTTCAACAGGTTCTATTCAGGTTAAAAGAAAGACATGCCTTCTTCTAATAAAATTTTATCTGTTTCACAGCAGGTACAAAATATCATCATAAAAAAGAATAAGACAAAGAATATAATTTACCTCCAACTCAGGATGGAAAGTTTTGATCAGCTTTATTACCTTTTCTGAACATTTACTTCCATTTGGAAAAGAATCTCTGAAGCACATTTACTATGGGTTGTGGTTTCCTTTCTAGTTTACACGTATGAAAACTCAAACCGGTATTGGGCTATATACATAAATGTTAAGCCCAACTAGAAATGCAAACAGACGGATCAGATAATTAAATATCTATTAAATAAAACTGCTACCCAAAATCCAGATGTATAATTCCCAATGTCTATCAAAAAGTGCAACAGCACTTTGCCTGATCCCAGGAGTCATTCCTTTCAAGGTAAAGAAATAATGTAAACCAAAGACTAGGTGCACCTCTGGGCAATATGAATATTAACATTCCTGTGTATTAGCAATTAAGGGACATGAATAAACAATGGGATAAGTAAACAATCGCACTTCCCCCCCACCTTCTTAAAAAAAAACTGAGGCCTTCAACACAACATCAAAGTGAAAAAGCGATCTTCTGCAGTACTTCAAATCTCTATTATTCAAAGTTCTTACGTATAAAATCCTGGACCTACCGAATACAGTTCAAAAACTAGCAGGGTCTGTGAAGACAGTGGGATTCCTCACTGCGTTATCAGCTAGGTCCTCCTCTGTATGATATAATGCGTACTACGTAAACTGACAATTTTTTTCCAGTTCTTTCACAACTTTGATAACACTTTTTTTTTTTTAATTTGATATTTCTTCATTGTATTATTCAGAATTCTCTTTTCAGTATTACTAGCAGTGACAATCTACGTATACTTCATCCATTGCAATATAACAGATAGCATTGGTAATTTTTCTGTACTAACAAGACAAAAGGACTGCTATCAATTTAACAACACTACATAAAAGAGATCAAAAAAACCTGTCATGATCCCAGGATTATTTCATTAGAACTCAGGGAGTGGCTTTCCAAATCTGCTAATTTTTGAAGAGTCAGTTCCAACATTCAGTGAACTGGCCTTCACTCATCACCTTTCACTGTAAGTTCTTGGGGAATAGAAGAGCATATTTCAAATTAAGGGAAAAAATCCCCAACCTTGCTGGATTTAAACCCCCTTATGGTTGCCCTAACATCAGATTGCAATTCAGCTGTGCCGTTTATTTGAAAATATGTAAGAAAGATATAGAATTTTAACTACACAATCAAAAGTGTTAGCTCTGTAATTTAAGAAGTACAAGAATGACATTTCAAACACCAGAAGCCTCAAAAAACCAAACCCCCAAATCCCAAACACCACCACAATGGGTACAATATGAAACATTAACAAATAAAGTAGTGAAATTCTTCCCAGAAGGACTAGGTGATTTATACATTTTAATTTTGTGTGTTTATCAGGATGAAACTATGTAACATAAATAAAATACATAAACGTGTTAGAAGTTGGGAAGAAGCTAATTTTCTGATGCAATCTCACAAGGCATTTTGGGGAAAGAGAGATATGTAAACAAAAGGTTGAACTAAGCATCATAACACCCAGAATTCGATTGCGGCTGTGAAAATTTGTCAGCAATGTTCAACAGTGTTTTAAAACAGATTACATTAACTCTGCTATTTGCCATTATAGTGAAGTTATTAAATTAACTTTTTTTTGTTTCCTTAGGACTGGTATACTTATTTATAAAACAAAAGTTTATTCAAGTATGTATTACCTGCTGGAAGACAAAGGTTCCATAAATGCTTTCAGGAAAGACAGCTCCATTAAAATGTGTATACAAGTTATACAGATTATATTAAGGAGATCTATATATATATATGGTTATCTCTTATTTACATATGCCTCCATGTAGGATCACACCTACTAGCAGATACAAGAGGTAAAGATGATGACAATCTCTCCATTCAAATTGCTGTTCTAATTTCTGTTAGACAGAATTCTGAAATGTCTCTTTGGCAGAAACTCTTGTACTTCCACTTTTTTGAAGTACCAGTTGTGGCTATTTGGTACAGGATACCACAACGGCAATTCTTTCACCCAAAAAATTCATTCGTATTTCACTGAATGGAATCCTTCCTTAGCTTTTAAAGGAACCATTATTCTTTTCTCACTTGTGTTTCTCAGAAAAATGCTGGTAGTGTGCCTTAATCAAAACTGGGAAAGCACGTCACCACTGAAATCCCAGAATCTGAACATTTTGAAGAGAAATGGCATCTAGGTTTTCAGCACCCAGGAAATGAAAGCAATCAGACAGATCCTTCTTCTCTGTTATAAAACTCTGCATCCAGAGCATGCCTCAGGTGACCAGTTTCTAATCCCCATCCCAGTAACAGCAGAAGGAGGAGAGGGAGAGGGAGATAAGACCAGTTGAGCTTCCCTATACCAGTCCCTACCATCGAAATCTCAGGAAAGAAGTTGTAGTGTAAAATAAAAACTTTATTTAAGAAAAACAAATTTGGATGGCTTGAAACTTGGGCAGAAGGCAGATTGCTTTGCAGTGTTGAAAGGCACGGGGACAAGCTTTACTAAGAATTCATAAGAGGTTGGTAGTTGTCTACAATAGTATTTTGCTTATTTTACACACGGATCCATAGGATGACATGATGAATCATGGTAGTATAAATATATGCAGTTCCCTGTGCAGCCATGTACACTTTGAGTGGCATTCACAGCTCGCTCTCTGACCCCACTGTACTGTGGCACATGCTTTATCTTTCAGTTTACTAACAAATATTACTGTTTTTTGTTGTTTGTTTTTTTTTTTTTACTTGATGTTTCACAAGGGAGTGACAATCATAACCTCCTTCACATTAGCAAACACTAACTAGGAACGAATGACATTTGAAACAGAAGCTACATAAGAATGGCTTTTTCTGAGGACGTGATGCAGAGGGTTTCTGAGCTATACTTTATAATGATAAAACTACCATGTACCAAATTGAACTACTGTTGTCTTTTCAAACAAACCAGAGCTGTGACTAAATGCAGAGGATAATATTTTAATTGTGCTGGTCATTAACATAGGTAGATTAAAAAAAATTAACATCAGTGAATGATAGGAGAAAAGTTCTACGTGCCTCCACACTGCCTGTAGGCTGTGGATTACTCGGAAGTAATCTTTGCAATTTGAACTTCTCTAAAAGAAATGAGTTAGGTGGCTCAGCTCTCACGGGTGGGATTACAGAGTTAATCAGAAGCTGACATTATGACCTACTCAGTGGCCAATTATACATATTTATTTGTTTATTCACAGCACATCTTTCATTTTTATTGCGACCTGGCCACTGACTATGAATCAGTTGACACAATTTTCAGATCATTTTCTTTCACTGATTTTACTGACAGGAAGTATGTTGCTAAATGTGTTAACTAATGTAATTCTAAGTACTTCAAATCAACTTTATACTCACTAGTATTACACACTGTGCTAAAATACAACATTAAAGCACTGGCAGACTTATACTGCTGATAGTAGGGAGTGATACAGGACTTTTCCTGGGAATACCATCTGCCATTTCTTTTTTGAGAACATGGTTTCCTGGCAATCTAATTCTTATTGGGCCAGTTCCTGATTAAAGGACAAATAAACCCCGCAATGGTTAATGTCTTCAGTGATAAATATGTTCACTAAACCAGACTTCTAATTATAAATGGATTTCTAATATACAATGTTTAATGACTATCTTTCCACCCGTATATCATTTTTCTTATCTATTATAACAGAGCTGAATTCAAATGGAAAGATTTAACTTGTCTCTGCTGAGTAAAAAGGCAGGATTTACAGTCTTCGGTATATTGCCCATCTCATTTCACATAACTCAGCCAAGTTTTTCTTCCATCCTTAGAAAAATTCTAGACATGAACAAATAACACACTTCCCTTCATGTCCAGATTAACGCTATCTTTCATTAATGTCATCTCCTACTCCAGATGGACATTCCTTTTTATTTCTAGGTGTTTATACCTTGAAGACAATGTTCGCATGTATGTTTTTTTATTCTAGCCACTATAACTATCTCTGAAACCCTCTGAGTTCCTTTCACTTTTAAGAAGTCTTGGGTACTGAAAATGAATTAGAAATAAGTGCAGTAATAAATATAATTGCTTCCTTATGCTGTAAAGAAAAAAGATTATGAGCTCTCTGCTTCGTTATATCGACAGCAGCACACATCCAATTTTCAGTTCATTCGCACTATTGAGTTCTCCTCTCTCCCCCTCCATTTTCCATCTTAGCTTTTCTGCAGACTTTCCTCACAATGGCAATCTGCTGGGCCTAATTCATCTCCCAGTGCATTTCATTAGATCGGTTACTGTCTTCGGCAGCCTACTTACCCGGGAAGTCCAAATCCCAAAGCTGTGACATTAATCAGATACTGTGAGGCCCTGGTTCTGGGGACTGAATTATTGATGCACGATTTTGTATGATGCCTCACTGAAATCCACATAGAAGTACCAGTACCGTACCTATTTATGAAGTCCTTACAAGAATTTTAAAGCAGGATAACATGCAGCAATTCTTTCCTCTTAGTGGGAGCAGATTCTTCAGGAAAATGAATACTCACATCACATAATTTCTGCAAATACTTACATTTGGAAGGCTAGGATCTGCCACCTATACTATCTGTTGGATTGCTCAAAATTAAGTGTCTGCTTGTATTTATGTAAATATCGGTTTATATTTCCTAAAGAGAATCTTAATAAAGGAATTCTGAAAGCCACTCACTCAGTACGTACATACTTCAACAAGAGGCAGCTGTTCTCATCCAGAGTTGTTTGTTTATTCTTATTTTAGTGATGAACTGACTGAAGGAGAAGAACTGAGGTATTATATGAGGCTGGACTGCAGTGAAGGCTTTGGGCAGGACTGAAGCCAAAATATGCTTTTTACCAGTTTTTTCTGCAACCCTTTATGTATCAATTCCTTCTGAAAATTCACAATACTCAATGGAGTTCTTTAGGATTAATAGGTGTAGTGGTTCCCCTGTTTGATATATTTTTTCATGTTAATATTTCTTATTTTAATTAGCTCTTGTTACCTTTTTTGATTGTCATAAGATAAAAACATGTTGTACATGTTGTAGCAAGTGTGAGACATAACAAGGACTTCCCACTGTGTAACTGCACTGATTGCCAGACTTTAGGTTCTAATTATGCAACTTCTGAAGCATTAAGGTTCACATCTAACAATTAAATTATATTAAGGACAAATCTTTCTATTTAAACTGCTGTGAAGCTATATACATCTGGATTAACTTTCCTGAACACACATGCAGGAACATACAGTGTAGATTTCTGCTTCAGTAGAACTGTACTGTGTAGTTTAACACCACCAAAGATAATTCTTATTTTCATGACTGGGTAAATGGACTGAGTAACTGGCAGGTTAGTTTGGGGGTGCTAAAACCATATGATTGTCTAATCCATCTCTTAAAAATCTGACGCTTGTCCTTTATTATGGGTGTAAAGATCACAATATCAATCAAAAGTAACAAGAGGAACTGCACAGACTTTACTTTAGGAAAGGCAGAAAGTGAAAATGAGAGAACATCAAGCAGCAATGGTTTTTTTAGGGATCAAGGTTTTGATTTGCAAGTCAAAACAGCAATAGTCAAAGCAGTAATTGTAAGATAATAATAGCAAAAATTGATTTTTATATATTTTTGGATACTACTTTCAAAATACTGTCATTCTTAGAGACTGGTCACAAAAGACTTGTAGACTTTCTTTTTCTTGTTATTTGTTTGTAAATCATCAGTGTATTTCAAGGCTAAAGAGATTTTATCAAGCTCAGAAGCTTGAAAGGGGCGGCTAAAGAAAAAAAAAACCACAACAGAAAAACAAACCACAAACCGTATTTTACGCCAGGGCCTTTAATCCGCACAGCCTTTAAAAAACAGTAGTAAGGTTGCCTGCGTATTATTCATGACTATTTCCATAATGGATGGTGAAACGAGTAAAATGTTTAAGGAATTCTTCATATTAAACAAAGCAGAAGTGGTAAAGTTTTACGCAAATAAACAATACTGTTTAAGGGGGGGTTTCCTGTTGTTTTGTTTTGAAATACTACAGGAACACTTATCCATAATGCTGCTGGCTGCACATAATGATTTGAATTTTTGAAGCTTTGGATAATGATGAGCATAGTTTCCTCTAAAGCACAGATTTTGGTATATGTGTACAATGATGGCTTGGTTTGCTTATGTTCTGATTGGATTTTTATTACATATACAGAATATAAACTAGATTAGCTAGTGTTGAATGATACTGTGCTAAGTCTTAACATCACACAGAGATACGCAGTTTGATGTAGAATTCTTGCATTCCTCAGTGATTCTGTAAGATGTTTATCTAAACTGTGGCACTCGTAGTAATTTTGAGGAAAGTTTCATTTTAGGCTTTGAGTTTTAACCTAAAATAAGAGTTCAAGGTGAAGTCTCATGGAAGTAACAAGTCCCCAGAATGAAAACGAATGAGCTACAAACCAAAAAGGGTAAGAAAACAAATATCTCACCTCCTGGCTGCTACCTGAATGTGTGGAATATATAGTGTTCTGACATCCTTAATCTTTCATCCACTGGAGATGTTTTACTGCTTAATACTTTTCTAATCATGACTAGAATGGGATGAGAGAGAAAGGGGTCTCGACTTACATGGATCTCTACTTACATGGATACTGGATGGATAATTTATAGTACTCTGAAAAATGAAATTCTGACTTTAAATTCATCTCAGTGAAGATTACTGCAATATGAAGGTGAATTGATATATGCAGAGACGAGATAGTTTAAACTTTTCTGAGCATTAATGTTAAGGTGAGATAATGCCATAACAGTTACAAAGTACCACGTATTAAAACACTAGAATTTTTATTCTCTTTATCAAGAAAGAAATCTATCTTTCTGTAATATGCATAAACTGAGATATATAAAGGTACAGTGTCTGTTACGTTGTTACCTTGCCCCAGGCAATTTCAGCATCCAAATTGCTAGGCATCCCCTGCACAGCTGATCTCTTTGTCAATTCTGCATCTGTCGCTGCAAGCCATTCTGTCATAGCATTAATTTCTTTTCGTAGCTTCCGGGACAATTTCAAGCATTTCTCTAACTCTTGCTTTTTTTCTGTCACCTGCAGAAAGAAAACATGCGTTTCTTAATTCTTCAGTCAAACAAGTTTAATGATTTTTATATACCATTTTCTATATGCCACTTTTCTATAAAAGCTTAGCTTGCAATTTTACCAGCCAAGCTGCACTTTTAATATAGTTATGTCTTGCCTTAGTTCTCTCAATATCTGTAATTTTGCTGCTAGAATGCAAACACCCATAAGAAAAAATGTGCATAAAGACACATTGAGTTTGAACTAGCAGCAGACCTCTGCAAACCAGCTCCTCCGTTTTGAAGTCATGCATAGCAAACTCATTTGGAACAACTGAATTAACAGGTTTTCCCTGAGACACAAAATAGATGTCAAAACCCTTCAAAGAATATCTTTTCATATAGATGTCCATATAGTGATATTGAATCCTCAAGGTTTTCTCTACATAGCTACATTACATAGAAAAAAATTATCTGCCAAAGAAACACCAACATCTTGGGACACAGAAGTCACTGAATGATGTCAAACTAAGGAAGCACAGTTAACTTCAAGTTTTTAATTTCTCAGCATATTATTTTGTTGTCTTTTTAATACTCTTTAAATGTAGGGGGTGTGCATAGGAATTTGTAATTTTTTTCTTTTTTCAAAGCAAACTGAAAATTAAATTAAAAATCAGCAGAAATGTGTCTCATTATTAAATCCTTTCCATGGTTTAATAACATTTATTTGGGTCACTGCAGAACAACTCGTACAGTTTGCATTACATTCTTTGATGCATTCTTTACTAAGCTCTCTTGCCCCCCTCCCACCTCCTTATAAAAAATGTCTGCCACTTTAGCATGATGCACGTTGCTCCCAGCATGCAGTCAGACTCACAGCCATCCTGCAGTAGCAACACTTGTATTTTGGTTATATAAAGGTTTTACTTTCTTTCATACAGAGGGAGAAAACCAAGGTGTCCTCAAGTGTCCTCATGTGATTCTGTTTGGCACTGACTAAAGATAAGGCATCCCTATTCTAAATAAGTCAACAAAAGAAAGTTGAAACGCATTTTCTAGTGAGCGTCACAAGCATTTACTATCAGTAGGCTACATTACAGACTTCTTGAAGAAAGTGCAGTTTGTAGACTGTAATCCCAAGCTTCTTTTCCACAGTCCTCCATCTTTCATCATAGTCCCCTTTCAAATTCTTCCTCCTTATCTGCAGTCTGTTTTCTCACTTCTAGTTTCCTTAGAGCATCAACCTTTGTTCACATTTCCCTGAAACCTCTCACCCAGTTTAAGTCCCAGGACACATCCCATGGAACTGATTCCCAGTCTTTTAGACGGGAGACTTCACCACAGACTAATCTGCAGCACCTTTCTGCTTTCTTCCACACTCTCCAACCTTTCAGACCATCCTAAGTCTTACCCTCCACCACTAGCTTCCAGTCTTCTAGATCCCTATATTCACCTCTTCACACTTACAGCTTTTCTGTCAGCCTTCTCATATGCTGAATGTTTTGGACGTGAAGTACTGTGGACAATTTCTGTTTTATTTGTTAAGTTCTTTTAAGCATATTACATGGTACCTGGAAGGAAGGCTGAGTATTTATGTTATCTTGACTGTCTTACACTACATTTTGGTGTAACCTGGAGGAATAGGGGAAAATAATCCTCCCTGCAAGCTCCTGAGCATATTCAGGGAGAGAGAGAAGGTTCCACGTACTTAGTAGAAAAGGCAGAAGAGTAAATGAAGAGATCTCACATAGACATTAGGCAACTGGTGGTTAGAAAATACAAATTAATAAATTATGTTGTGCTGAAGTTTAAAAAAGGTCAATCAAAGAAGGGGGATTAAAAGTGTTCAGTAGGTCACTAATATTTAAAAGAAATTACTAATTACCTTGCACGTCAATTAGTAATCAAGTGAGATTGTAGTCACCAATTTTTATTTTAGTATTTTTAAATAGAAAAAAATTGTCTACAGTAGTGTCAGGTATCCAAAACTTGATATCTGCTAAAAGTTTTTTGGGCTTTGACACTGTTTGAGTACAAGCAGAGGTGCAATGATCAAACTGATTCCTAGCTCTACTGCCACGGAGAGTTTGAGGTTTTAAAATGTAATAGGATGTTATGAGGTTAGGTACATGGCTTTTGCTATCCCTGGGTAAACAGATCAGATTTGCCCATGGAATATGCAACAAAACGTCCCTGATCATATATGATCTCTCTGTAAAGGCTTACCACTAAAATCTCAGAACATTTCTTCTTCACTGAATATGCTTTATGTGCTTTCTTGTATGCCAAATTTATTAAATGAGACCTCAGAACTTACAGTCAGGCCGAGAGGTAAATCCCTGGGAAGGACCATAAAACTCAGATTTTTAGAGCTCTATTCACACATGGATCCAGGAATCCACACAAATTTTCACCTCGTCTTCTGAAGACTATTAATAGTCATTGTAAATAACTATTTGCAGGTACTTAGCAGCAATACAATGCAAAGTGCACTATGCTAAGCATCATTGCCTGTGTGAGAACCCTAAACACCTGGTATACTATAAAAAGAAGTTACTGATACATGCCCAAACACAGAAAGAATATTTGTGTTGCTATAGACATCTCTAAATTCTGTATATAATATCAACAATATTACACTATTTCCATGTACATTGTATATATCCACAGGTTACTGATTAATCAGTTTCTGTTTGTACTTCAAATGTAAAGATGTATTTCTAAAGAAAAATAGGAAACAGTGCCCTCTAAAGGCCTTCTGTTTCATGCAGTGATATCAAACATATTATCTCCATAATTTTTCTCTGTATTTTAAAGCTATTTTAGCTATGCTAAATAGTTTACTCACAAGAATCCTTGGATGTAATAAATAAAAATAAAATTACAAAAGCAGATATTTGAATCAAAAGAAAGGTATTTTTATGGAATCATAGAACAGTTTGGGTTGGAAGGGACCTCTAAAGGTCATCTAGTCCAACCCCCCTGCCGTGGGCAGGGACATCTTCAACTAGATCAGGTTGCTCAGAGCCCCGTCCA
>NW_008795695.1:18728580-18732311 GCF_000699145.1 Aptenodytes forsteri | reverse complement strand
GCTGCTCTCCTGAAGTCCAGGGTGGTGATGTTGTGTGCCCTCCTTGGTGCCCTCAGGATCTTGAACTTCACCATTTCGTGGTCACTGCAGCCCAGGCTGCCTTTTATAGCCTTTTAGTCTTACAGCCAAAAATTCCTGTGCAGCAGTGCTATTGTGAGGAAAGACCTGACCTTGTAAGTAATAGCCCCTACTGCACGCAATGCCCTTAGGAGAGCAGCAAGCACATTATTCTTACCACTTTCTTTTAGAGTCCAGCTCCCTCTTCTGATGAATTACCATAGAGAGATTTGACACAAGGATGCTACAGACCCTACCTCACAGCCACTCACAACTAACAAACTACCTAAGCTTTAACATAGTAGTTTGCATGTATATATGTATATGTGCTTGTGTCAGAGAGAGAGAGAAAAAAAGGGCAAGTGAATGCATAAGTAAGCACAGGCACGGAATATTTATCATAAATGCAACCACTACACCATGATATTCAAATGACATTTTGCTTTCTTGAAAATTCATTTCAAACCTATTTACACTGAGGTCACTACTAAAGTTTTGAAATTATCGATCATGCTTTTAAAGCATATTTGGTGAAAAATGAGGGGCAAAACTTGATGTTCTGAACAGACGAAACTCATTCCTAGACCAAAGAGAGGTTTAAGGTCTCATACTACCTAAACAATTAGGGCTATTCACAGGTATTTATATCCATATGTGTATATGCTAAAAACAAAAGGAACAAATAAAAAAACCCAACACATCTTCCCATTTTTCTTAAGGGGAAGAATTCCTAGGTTCCCAGCGTCTCAAGTTATGATACCTAAAATATATAGAAAAACTACAGTAGGTATTGTATGAAATTATGAGAAATTATCATGATTTTCCTGACCATTTGGGAGCACAACACTTCAGCACATGTTTAAAGTAAACCATTCCACATGCTTCAAAATGCGCTTAAGGACTGTTTTAAATATGGGGGTCCTCCTGAAGCAGTACATATGAAATCACACAAGCGAGTCTACACTTAAAGATGTGTTTTTCACTCAGACTGTACATTTCAGTCCTGAGACTTACTATTAGTTATAACTATTACCAGTTTTTTCTTAAAAAGACAGACTTTGACTTAATGGAATCAATTACGCCTGATAACGGTTAACTGATTCTACATCTCTGGGCTTTTGTGACTCTCTCAAACTGTTAGCTACCACGCTATATAAAAGTAAATGTGAGAAATTACATCCAGGACAACAAAGCTAAACACAGCACTGCAGATTTTTGAGACCCATTAATTTGCAATATGGCTCACTTCAGATCACTAATGGCTTCCTAATGGCACATTTTTATCCCTTCATTAGTTAAGAGAGGTTTCCTATAACAATGGCACCTCTCTGCTGTTACGTTAAACGTAATGTAGGAATAAATGCTACAGTCCTTTCTAAAATAATGGAGAAACCAAATATATTACCTAATCTCAAATGATAGCTATCCACACCTTAATGAAGCAGACTCTTCAGTTTTCTTGACACTCAAAAGATTGATGTCTCTTAATACCTTTATTTTCTAGCAAGAGAGAGAACTGTTTTAATTCAGGTTCCCAAATGAGTATTATCTCTGTCAAAAGTAATATTACTCTTATTTTTTTATTGTACTGTAGTCAGTGGGGCTTGATTATCATTATGTGTTTAAACCACAAGCTGACTCTCAGTATTACCATGGGCTCATTTTCCTATCTAGTAATAATTTATGGTTCTAATAATTTATAATCTGACAAAATAAAGAATTTGCATTCTGTCCTATTTCATATATTTGAAGTATATAAATTTTAGAAATAAACAGACAGCTATATCTGTCATTCACGATCTTCATTCAGCCACTTACAGCACCAAATTTACTCTAATCCTACAGTTTTTAGAAGTTCTGTGGATAGATTTAACGAGGGCAAGAGGAATAAAACAGAGTAATGAAGGATAGCTGTTAATTGAATTATTTGCATGGAGTCTTCTTTAGGATAATGCCACAACTCCTCTTCAGAGCTCAAAGGTCCTTGTAGAGGATTGTACTTCAGGAGCAGGCAACACAGTTCATAGATAATGCAGACCCAGAATAAAAAGCCTTTAGGGATTGACGCATGATTTTTTTTTCATTACAGTCTTGTTAATATTGGTTGTCTTTTTAATATTGGTTAGTAGTCTGTCTTTCTTATTGTCTGTCTAGTTGACTTTTAGGAAAAATTGAGTAAACAAAAACATTCTCCTGTTGGGAAGTGTAACAGCATTTAACTGTATATGAATTGATAAAGAAATAAATGATGTAGAGATGGAAATTTTACATAAGGAATGACAGTGCTTGGGAAATATATAGGGATTGATTCTACAAGGTTAATTACATATAAATAACATCATTGGCATCATAAGGTAAAAGTCTGCCACATTTTGAGAACTATTTGATTTTTTCAGTAGGTGAAGCTGGGATTATATAAAAGAATATTGGGAAAGTAAGTCCTAATTATATGCTGACGTTCACTGAGTGGTCAAACTGACTATGGTATAAATATCAGAAAAAAAAAAAAAAAAAAAAAAAAAAGTTGTATTCCAAGGCAATACATTCCTCATTACAGAGCTCAAAGGGTGATGAATCAACTTTTGCCCAACATGAAGAAATTTGATAATCCCTATGGAATGGAGGATGACGAATGACTAAATTCTGAACAAGGGTTTGCTGGTATCAGATGCATAACAATGGGACAGTTATTCCACATACTCATAACTAAACAATATTCTATGTGGCTTATATATTAAGATACAGTGAAAAGGTAAGTCAGGGTTGTACATGACATTTAAACCAGGGAACGGTTATGGCAATAACTGAACACGTGGAGTTAAACTCAAAGAGTGCAGAAGAAGCAAAGCAGAGTGGTACACAAATGCCTCCTGAGGAAAGCTGTAGTAGCAAGAATTTTTGGACAACAGGTTTTTGAACAGCAACAAATGGAAATAATACACTTAAAGATCTGTACAGTCAGAGGCAGAAGGAAATTAAAAGGTAGAAATCTCTCTTTTATGAAGTAGCTCTTTAAGTAAAATGTGAAAAAATCACAAACAAAATATAAGTATTTTTCTGACCTGAAGTGTTTTGAAACAAGTGACTGTTTGAGGCATTGAAACAAAACAACATCCCCTTCTGACCCCCCAAAACCAATGAACTAGTAGAAAAAATAAATTAAAACATTAAGAAAGTATAATTTTAAATTGTAATAAAGAAATTTTACATTTTTCTAGAAGGTTATTTTTTCTCAGAGCAACTGAATAGCCGCCATCATGATTGCCTTTGCCTCCATTCTTTCTGTCCCACTGTTTAGAAAATGTGAGGGCCTTGAAAGGAACCAATAAAAAACCCCGTTTACTTACCATAACAAGAATATTCTTCATTTTGCCAGTTAAAAAGAGGGCATAGTTTTGTATTAAAAACACAGAGCTTACCTTTGCACCCAATTCATTATATTGCAACTTCAAAGCTGTAAGCCTTTCATCCAGTTCTTTTGGGTTCTCTGTCTGCTGCTTTTGAACAATCTGCCTCCCAGTTTTTATCACTGTTTCCACTTCAGACTTCACCTCACTCAGGCTTTTATATAATTTCTAATCAAATAGAAATATGAAAGAGAAATACCACCATTAAAATAAGTAAAACTGAAAAGACTACTGAAGGTATTTGTCCTGCTTTTGCCTGGGATAGAG
>NW_008795695.1:18698150-18728530 GCF_000699145.1 Aptenodytes forsteri | reverse complement strand
CACCGATGTTTTAGTTGTTGCTAGGTAGTGTTTACACTAGTCAAGGACTTTTCAGTTTCCCATGCTCTACCGACTGAGCAGGCTGGAGGTGCACAAGAAGCTGGGAGGGGGCACAGCCAGGACAGCTGACCCAAACTGGCCAAAGGGATATTCCATACCATGTGACATCATGCTTAGTATATACACTGGGGGCATGTTCATTTGTCTTCCCCAGTAACAGTTACGTGTGACGGAGCCCTGCTTTCCTGGAGATGGCTGAAAACCTGCCTGCCAATGGGAAGTAGTGAATTAATTCCTTGTTTTGCTTTGCTTGCGGGAGCAGCTTTTGCTTTACCTATTAAACTGTCTTTATCTCAACCCACGAGTTTTCTCACTTTGACTCTTCTGATTCGCTCCCCCATCCCACGGGGCAGGGGTGACGGAGCGGCTGTGTGGTGCTTAGCTGCCGGCTGGGGTTAAACCACAACAGTATTATAAAGACGCATTAGAAGTCTTTGCATTGTTTGCTGTATAAAAACACCATCATGCATGACTCTGAGCACTTGCCACTCCCATTTGAAAGCTAAAGCAGTTGAGAGGTATAATGGTATGTGACCTAAGGATAAAGAAAACTCTTTTGTGTTTATGTATTAATGTGCGTGTATTAAAAAAAGTTTATGAGAAAATTGATCAATTTTTAAATCAGAATTCAAATTAACAGATTCAGAACAGCCTATCTTTACTAACATTGACTTCAAAGACTTGTCACCAAACCCAATGGCAGAAATGTTATAAATAAGAAAGTACACACCATCATTAATTGTTTTAAGATATGACAAAGGTTGTTTTCAAACTGATTTATATAATGCAGTATTTAAAACAACAACAGATGTCTTCTGTCAATTCATACAGCTTGTTGGACGTATTTAAACTAAATAGCCACTAAATTCATTTAAAAGTCTGACAGTTTTTCATACTACTAAATCAAGAGACTGGTAGGATAGAGGATTTCCCCTACATTTATGAAGTGTAACACTGTTCAAAAAATTAAATAATTAAAAAAACTACATGAAAAAGTAATGTAATGAGGTTAAACTAAAATATATTATATAATTCCTTGCATTTTCCCTGCACTATTTCAATGACTGAGCAAAAAATAAGGGATAAACAGCTGTTCAGCAAGCGACGGCATGCAAGCAATCTGTAAACACAATACTTTTCCCTAATATTTCAAATAAGTGATACTAAGAAATGTTCTTTCTTCCCATATGCAGAAATTTGGTATCATCATCTAAACGTATGACTTGGTAACTCAAGCCATTTAACAGCCACATAAATGCCCAATTAACATTCATGTAAATAGAGCAGAAGTTGTTTTTATTTATTTATTTATTTTAATCTAAGAATAAATTCTGCCATGGCATGGAAATTCCACTGTGGAAAAAGACTCCACGGAGATACACAGTGTCCCTTACCACACAGGTACGTGAAGAATGGCAAACGTGAAGCTGTTGAGAAGCTTCATTGTTGAGATGTCTAGCTTAATTCTGTGTTCTAGCACTTTGCCATCATGTGTTGGAAAATAAACTTACTGTCCTGTATACGTAGAGAGAACTGCAAAATAAATTACAGTGCACTTTTTTAATTTGTAATTATTTGAGTTTTTCTTTTAGCTGCAATATCTCCTGCAATGTAGAATCTGTGTCTAGTAAGTCTGGACAGTAAAGACAAGACCTTTTTTCCAGCAGATCTGACAACAAAAAAACCCAAGCGCATTTTCTCCATAATCTAAAGTTAATTACCAAGCCAATTCTTAACATGGTTGTTATTTTATTTACTTAAAGGCAGTATGTATATAGTCCAACTGCTTTCTAGGTGCTTAATATGATAAATACATTCTTCATCACTGAAAATGTGTCAAAAAATTAGGAAGCTGTTGTATGATGCACATTGCCTAACATCTGATGGGATACTATGACTAGATTTTTAAAATAGAAACATCATGAGATTCTTTGTAGATAAAGATGCTCTAAAAACCCTGTAAGTCTTCCATAGAATATGACGGGGCTGTAAAAGCTAGCTGCCGAGTGAAGATACTTTAATTCAGTACAGGGCTTCTAATTCCAGGGCTTTTTATCATTCTGATAGGAATATGAATGTAAGGGTAATTGCGTTTAAGAAAAACCCAAGATGTAAAGAAATAACATCGACTTGTTTCACGCTTATTTTTCAATTTAAATTCTTACATTTAGATCTGAAGAGGTTGAGGGGGAAAAAAACAACTTCAGGCATGCCATTGCTCCAGAAAATAAACAGCTGAAGACAAGGATCTGATTGTCATGATTTTTGCTGTTAAAATATCCATTTCATTATCACCAAGCACACGGTGTTCATCTTTATCTTTACCTCCCTTTAACGGTAAAGGGGTACAGGGTTACAGGGATATTAAAGGGATACATACAGATTTTCCTCATATTCTTTAGGGCATATTCAGGTCATCTTTTGCTCTTGAACTGTAAGAAAGTCACAGCATGCCATCTCATGGAAGCTGTAATTATATTTTTTCTTTATGTTTTGTGTTTCCTGGCTAGAAGAGTCTTGTGCAGTGCAACATCTCTTTTGATTACATCACGGAATTCCATGACTGTAGCATATTGTGGAAAATAGAGTGAATCCAGGGAGATAAACTCATATGCAAGATGGGAAGGGGGAATTAGAAAGGGATCCCGACTGGCCTTCTCACATAGTGAAAGTGCATGACCATTGTTTGAAAGTTCACTGAAGTGAGAATGTTTTGATATTTTAATTTTTTTTCAATTTTGTGCGTAACTGATACTTTGTTTCTCATTCTGAATTCAGGAGAACATTCTGTAATTTTTAGCTTTCTCCACATAAATCCACATTTTCAAATTTTTTCACTCATTTAATTAGCATCCCATGCTTCTGAGAGGTCTTTGCCATAACAGAAGAAGAGAACAACATATAGAAAAGAAAAAGTTACTGTAAGGCTGTTAGAACTATTTCATTGTGTTATTGCATCCTGGGAAATGTTGAAATCGAATACAATTTTCAGCGTACAATGTCATTCTAACCTCATTTGCAAACAAGACAAGTAGGACAAGAAGGATCAAACCCTTCTTTCTATCCTCCTCCCCTTGAACAAATCAAACTTTAACTAAAAAGGTTCCTATAACTTCCATTGTGTAACTTTGCTCTTATGTTACAGATCAGAATCTTTTCTAATATCTCCCAAAGAAATATTGACATCGTCACTGAAAATACCTTAAATTTGAAAGGCAGAACAGACAAGAAACAAATAGAAAGACAGTATCTTTAAATATTCACCATGCAATGATCCAACTGTGACTGTACTACTTCCTGCTCAACACTCTTCATCTCCAACTTGGGCACCTGCAATTTCACTTCATCTAAAATTCTTTTACATTCTTGTAGGCGCTGTTCAAAGTTGGCTGGCTTCTGAAACAAGCGAAACTTCATGGAGACATCCTGCAGCTTTTTCTGAAAAGTAAGCGTTGGTGAGTAGTAAATGTGAAATCAAATCAATACTGAAACCAAGTCTTAGACCCATTTCAGAATACTTAGAATCCATTATCAGCAGTTTCTTTTTTTAAAGAATTTAAAACTTTTGGGGAAAATGCCAGCAACAGAGATTCTTGGTCTTCACAGGAGGAAAAAAATTCTTGTATCATCCACGGCACTGGATGCAGCAGAGCCAGTGAGCCCATATACTCAACTGAAGAAAGGGAGTGTTTTCGTATTTTTGCAATATGCAAAATGCTGGGGGTGGGGAGTGAACAGGGGTTTAATGGCTTTTAGTCCCTCAAAGAAACCCAAATAAAGTGGCGGGGCAGTAAGTAGGTCTAGCACAAAACCTGAGATTTAGAGTATAAAATTGATTTCTATTTCGATTTAAAAAAGCATAACCTAGAGTAAAAAGAAAGTAATTTGAAGGCAGAAAAATCTATGACAAGCATGGTTTCTACTTTCAGAATTTTCACAATTTGTTATCTTTGTCCATTAATTATATTGCTTGCTCACATGATCCCTACCTCAGGGGGAGGGGAAATAATTAAAAATAAAGCAAAGAAAGGGCATTTTAATTATCAGCTTGAATAAGAACTAATTTATCTTTAGAAGTTCAGAGCAAAGTACTAGGTTTTCTAGGTTTTCTACTGTTTGGAAAAAAAAAAAAAGAATGTCACTTAGAAATGGATAAGTAATTAAATAGGAATTCAGCATCTGCAAACACACTTTTGATTTTTTTATCCTCAAATCCTGGACACTTTATACCAATAGTGTTGTCTGTTCTACACAAACTTGAGAAAAACTATGAGGAGTAGAATTAGCCTATAAATAGGCATTAGTAAAAATGCTTCCCACATTTATCAGATTTCTGTGAAGGAGGCCGGAATCATGAGCAGAGGACAATTCTGGGTAACACAGAGAACTGTGTAGATTTCAGCAGTTCCTTCCAACAACTTTCCTCATTAAATCCTCTTAATGAAATTGAGATCCAATGGGGTAAGAAAGGAAGTCTTTCCCTAGATAAATAAGTGAACAATGAATAAAAATAGGCAACAAAGAGTAGGAATAAGTGGTCTTATTTTTCTTCAGTGTGTTTGCATACACTAAATTCATACTTAATTAGTTTTTCATCTTGTGACACTTCAACTTGATGAAGGTCAAGTCCTATTGGAAGCTTGCAATGCCACATCAGTATCTGTTACAATTTGTGTTGGTCAATATGTTAAAAATGACCTAGAAAAGAGAGAGAATGATGGTATTAATGGTAGAGAAAATTAAAACAATCTGTGAAGAGTCACTGAAGGATTGGACAGTACTGAGGATCTGTAGGAAAAAAACAAGCAAATTATATTTAATTAATCCAAAAATTAAGTACTGCACGTCACAAAAGAAACACTAAGCTTGATATACCACAAGTGGGATCTAAATTATCTATTAGCACTCTGACTTGAGTTATAATAGATAACTATAACAGTTATATTATATACGTATATTTCTCTCTGACCGTTTTAAGAAAATATCAGCTCAATACTTAAAAGCAGCCAAACAAGCAAAGTGAGTAATTGGAATGATTAGGAACATAAAGAACAAAAAAGAAAATACCTGCCAGAGTATAAAAGTCATTGTATAAATCTATATTGTGCCTAAATAACGTGTGCCATTTTGATCACCTCATCTCAAAAAACATACGAATAGAAAATGTGTAGAGAAGAATGACAGGACAATCAAAGCTAAACATCTAAAGGTCTCAGTATGATTTCACATACTAGTCAGTCTGGAAAAGAGACAACTGAAGGAGATTAAAATTAGTGGTATGCAAAAAGCTGACTAGCAAATGATTGTTAACTGTTTCTCAGAATTCGTGAAGAAGGTAACAGCAAGTTAAACTCTTAAATAGGGAAACCAAAATGAACAAAAGGAAGGACTACTTCACATAGCATTCAGTTAAATTGTGCAATTAGATGTTAAATGAAGTTGAGGATTCCAGCAATTTACAAGACTTGAGAAACCATTTAGACATGAGCTTTTAAATACCTCTGACCCAGAAATTGCTGAGCTGCAAATCACTGGGGAAGCATCACATATTGTTCACCTTACTGTACCTGTCACTCACTGTCTTCTGGCTACTATTGAAGATACGGTTTTGGGCTAAATGGATCTTTGGTGAGAAGTAACATGACAATTCTTAAATGCTTAAAATATGTAGTCAGCCGAATTTACTTCACATCAACAGTTGAACTGATGGCAATACTCAACCTTCACGTTCAGTAGGGAAACCTGGCTGGCCTAGATAAAGAGCACAGCAACAACTGATGGGAGAAAAGGAAAGCCCACGACTAAGTCAGTATCATTCCATTTTGATTTGAGGAAAATGTCTTCTTTAGAAGCAAAGGATCCGTATTCAGTCAAAAGCAAAACTACAGGTAATTAAATACATTTATAGATTTAACTTTTTTTATATTTTATTACATTAAATGATGTTAAAATATCACTAGGAATTAGCAATGCAGTAAGGGAAGGGAGTCAACTATCTTTTTACTCTGACAAGTGTGTTTACCTTAAAAGTTAGATGAAAGTAATAAAGAAACAAGAATGTAATTCTTAAAAAAGAAATTTGTATAATTTCTTCCCACAAAGAACTGAGTATTGAATTTCCAAAAATAGCCCTTCCTTAGGGTAGATTTCACTTTCATGTAACAATTCTTAGCCTAGTAGGACTAATTAGGTCTTAGGTCACTATGGCAGAAATAGATTTTTATTTTGCTAATCGTCCTTTTCCCCTTAAATTTAAAAATCAGAACTTAACTCTCAACCTACAGTAATCCAAAAAACCAGGATAAATTTGGTCACTTAACAGTTGTCTCACAATCTCATTGAAATTACTTATTTTGATAATTGTTTACTTTCTGTCTAGACAATGGAACTAATATTAGAACAACTATATGTCAAATTAGAAATATTACTTAGCTCAAAAAAAAGAAATGCATGCAGTATTTGCATGCAGCAAGTGAGAATGCTCTTCAGGAAAAATGTAAGTAAAGGCAAATCTTGTGAAATGTGATTTACCACCAAAGGTACTGCACAATGATGGAAAAGAATTCAAGAGAGTTCACTGGCCTAAAATCAAATATAGTCATAAATATTTGGAACCAAGGGTTCAGCTTTTACCCTTTTTGGTATTTGATATTTACATAATGCATGTACATTTGCTATTTTTTGTTCATATTTTATCTAATGTAAGCAAAACAGAATCTCAAAATGACCCCACCAGTTTGTCAAAACTCAAACTGATGCATATGGTCATCTAGAGAAGCCTTTTGAAGAAAAAAATACCTGCACAAAGATGGATTAAGAAAAGGAAAAGGCACCTAGAAAGGGTAGTGCTCTCTTTCATTCTGTTGAATTTATAAACGTTTAGATACAAAGTCACTGATGAAATACGGGCAGCATCACAGCTGCCATGGAGACCATCAGAAGGTGAGTTAGTGTGAAGGAACACAGAAAAATAAGGAAACATAAATATTCTCAACAAAGAAAAACTAGTCCTGTAGATAAGAGGAAACATTAAAAAAACCAACAACTAAACTTGTTCATTTCAAATTAACTATTAAAAAGACATTAATGTTATCCATAATAAAATATAAAACTGAAGATAAGATACCTAGAAATATTTGACAGAGATAAAGAAAAAGATGGCCTTTTTTATTGTTAATACTATAACAAAATTCTTTGTCTTTCCTAATGAATTTTGACAATTTGTTTTGCAGCCTGGGGAACTTTGGCACTAATGCCAAACGAAAAGTAGCAAAACAGTCATGAACCCATCACAGATTAATGGGTAAAAAAGTGTATTTTTCCTAATTGTTAATTATGTATTCTTCAGTTTGAAATAGGTCTCTCTCTGTCTATTAAGATAGATGAAATAATGCATTAGCTAACATTTTAAATTGATGACTGCAATGCACCGCTCAGCATAGATTTGTGTTTCAAATGCAGTTCTACCAAATATTTCCAAATATTTTAAGATACTTTTAACTCTAAATATTTTCAAATACTTCAAAAGGTATACCAAAAAGCCTCACTGTAGTTTTATTTCTTGCAACCGCAGCACATTCAAAATGCCCCTTATACAGTGTCCCCACCAGCTGGTTACATCAGCTCTGCATACCCTAGAACTGATGCCAACGAGCTAGGAAATCTGTAATAGAAAAATGAGCAGTAAGAAGATACGGATGGTATGCTTTATCCACTCTAATTTCCTGGCTAGAAAGGAGCAGCTAAAACAGAAGAGATATCTGAAGAACATTTCATACATGAGTAATAGCATTACTCATGCCGTTTGTTTGCACGAGTGAAGGAAAGATGGAGGAAATAAAATTTGCATACCTGTGCCACATCAATTTGGGAAAGCACTCTTTTGGCAGCATCTTTACCCCGGTTTCGTTTCTTCATTTCTTCCAAACTAATCTCATGGCTTGTTAATTCAGATTGTATTTTCTGTTGAAAAACAAAGACAGTAATCAGCAGGGTTTGAAGAAAATGTTTATGTTGTTAATACTATTTGGAACAGTTGATTTTGAAAGATATTAAACAGAAGTACTACACTATATACAGGATCATTAGAGGAATTTATTCAAAGAATTACTTGTTCACCACCCTGTAAATTATTCAGTTTAGTTTCTCTTGATCATAATAAAACCTTCTCCTGCTCAAACATATACAACTCTGATATAGTGACAGTAATGACATAATCTTGCTAAGGAAATTTTGATTAAACTGTAGGAAAAAAAAAAAAGATTTCTTTTATCTGAAGGAAAGCAACTATTATTGGGAAGAAAACTAAAAATTAATCACAGAAAAGAAAAATACAAATAGAAAAGTGATTTGCTTCGCTATTCTTATGTCTTATTATTGCCACAGTATCATCAGGCGAGTTGAGAGAAAACTGATCAAAATATCCTGTATGTATAACAACAGCTCCATCTAACAGAGTTGTGTTATATCTAAAACAGTATACAATTTGTGGCATATTACTGACCAGAATCTATGCTCAGTATCTGTAGATATGGTAAAAGCATAATGACATGTAGTTTGTTAAAACACTAACTTAATCCATTTTCTAACACACATTTCTGGTTATCTCTTTCTGCAAAACCAGTGGGCAATCAAGTCATCACAAGAAAAATATCAGCCTTGTTGGTTCACCATAAATCAACCTTACAGAAAACAATTAACTTAAGCAGTGTTGGCTAGTGCAATGTAAGGGAAAAGAGTTCTCATAAAGTATATTGATACAACATAATTTAGAGTGATTCACATATTTTTATGTTTAAATTGTTAGAAAATGAGAAACTGTTATTAGCAGAATTGCTAGACAAATACTACTGAGAACGATTACTCTATGAAATAAAGACAAGGTATGTCCCCACCAGGAAATGTATTTGAGGCCATTGTTCCTGCATGAAAAAGTGACTTTAGATTTAATCTTTTTTTTCTATGGTATACAAGCATTTCACAGACACACTAAAGACTAGCTATAAGTTTAAATATATGCACAGGCATTTATCTTACACTACAGTAACTTGTAAAAGTAACTTGTAAAATGTTAAAACTGTGTAGTTAAAAAAAATAAAGAATTATGCAAATGAAAAGGGGTTTTTAAATTACAACTTGATCTTTTAAAGTTTGATTGTAAGTAAAAATGAATATATAGGTATTTTTAATAACATCTTCATATATTATTAAGTACAAAGCTGTGTACACTGTATGCTGTCTACTTTATAGGGGTATTACATGGTTATAATGACTTGTATAACATTATAATGTCTTGTATATAACAATACTACACTGAAAGCAGTTTTTCACAAGTTATATTGGAAATGTATTAAAGTAAATTTAAAAAGAGACTTACAAAAATACAGAAAGTTATTAAGTCATTACTAAATTTAGTTGAGATATTTACAAGTGTCTAAAGTATCCAGTATTATTTAGAGAAACAAAGCATTTGTAAAAGCAAAATGACTGACAAAAAGCTCTCAATTTAGATGAAATTTTTCATCTAAAATTACCATAATTGTACATTTTCTATTTTTATAGTGTGTATTTTGAGTTCTCCTTGTCAAGGCTATTTACTGAATGGTCAGTAGTATTTGGAGCAAGTAATAGGATTTTTCTAGATATGATATTTTAGTTTTGAGAAAACAAAGACGGTCAAGTAAAAGGACAATGCAATACAAGGAGAGAAGGTTTATTAAATAGTTTATTTTGGACTACTTCTTTTCTCCTTGTCTAAGTTTAAAATTTCCCCCTTAAAGTGTACTAGAACTGTAACAAGATTATCTTCTCTGTTTGTGCAGCACACAGACCAAATTGTTGGTGGTGACGCAGCACTAGTCAGCTTCTGAAGCCAAACCATTTCTTCATGTCTTGAAAGTCAGAACTGTACATACAAGGATGAAGCAAGTCTGAATGCTAGAAAAATACACTATATCCCATCCAGTTTTTCAACTGTTTGCTTCTGCACCTCATCAATTAACTGATTTTTGGTTGTATTTTCCAGTTTACTTTGCTGAACGTCAGAGTCACTCTGGAAAGCATATAATTGAACAGTTCTTATCTGAATAGGTCAGAACAGCACAGTACAGATAAGAGTACTGTTTAACCAATTAGGTATTATGGGACATTGCATGGAGATTGTTCTACCTTACTTTTTAAAAATTGCACTGCAAGAGAGCTTTCCTCTAATATGTTTGTTCTCTCTAATTCTGTATTTTCATGTCAGAGTAGGTGATACAGAGTAAAAGCTTTGCAGCAAAACCTGCCTTCATTTAATTTCTAGAACATGACAATATAATGTAGTGTATGTAACTAATAAATATCACTGTGCTTAAATTATTCTGTCCTACAGGTTAAGAATTCTCATTTTCCATTCCTGGCATTTTTTTCAGGAAGTTTATTAATTTGCAATATATATATATAAAAACTAAAATATGAGTGTGTATATATATAAAAACTAATTATATTTACAAGACCAAAGGCACTGATTATGCTTATTCTCATGAGGACCACTTCTAGAGCAAAAGGATTTCAGTCCCAAGGGCATGCAATACATTATTTCTCTCAATTACTAGGCTTAACTTTAAAAAGATGAACAGTGAAATGCAGAGAGTCTCGCTATATTGACAGCAAAAAGCAGAGAATTGGCAGTGTAGCTAGTTCTTGGAAAAAACTTTCCTATCTTGAATCAGAGAAAGGAAAGCCAAAAAAACCAACGTGACTATTTGTCTCATTTGAAAATTGTCACAAACCTAGCAGCAATCTCTTGCTTCGAGAACAGCATTTAGAAAAAAGGTAACAAGGCATAGAAACAAACTCCGTAACATTATTTGCAACAGAAAATTGAACTAGAAGGCTTGATTATATGTCACTTCCCATCAATACCTGCTACCATAATTAGAAAATCAGTCATCATATTTACAAAAAACAAAGAAATGCCAAAAAGCAATAATCAGCAAAATCATAACAATGGAAAGTAATTTGGAAAAAAACCAACAAGCCAAACCCCCAACCTTCTGTATTTAATTAAAAGAAGTGATTTATTTATAACCAAAGGATAAAAATACAAAACCATAATATACATACAACTAATATTGTGGAATAATGTTTGAAAAGACAAGATTAGATGGATTGTACATCTAACGTGCAAACACAGATTTTCGTATGAGTAATGCTGAAAAGACTACACTACAGAAACAGCTGACAGTTCCAGTTGATGTAGTATCAGCAGGTTGAAAAAAGTTTGAATGACATTCTGGAAAACATACTGGTGAAACTGCTTTCTCATGGCAGGTCAGGGATACCATTTGCCACCCCAGAACTGGGGGAAACCTCTCATCTCTCTTATCTGCTCCTTAAGAATGAAGAAGACTCTGTTGGTTCTGTTACTTCAGGATTGGGGAGAGGTCACGGGAGACGTGTATTATAATGCACCTTATCCTCCAAGACATCTTAATTTCATGTTGCTGGACCTCACTGTATTGTATATTAGTTGCCCAAAATTCGTATCACAGGGAGGAATGACTTTGCAGTCACTACTGACTATACCACCAGGATCGGCAAATTGGTAAGTTCTCAAAAGCTGGATAAATCCAGAAGAAGAAAGATAAAAGTGATATGTATATTAACATGTTCCAAGATGAGACAGGGAACCCTGACATCACTTGAACTTAGAATAAGCAATGAATAGGAGAAATATTTCCTGTGGGTATGCGGTGCAATAAAAGTGGCCAATTTCCCAGTCCCAATTTGATTTATAAACTTCCACAAAAAATACACTAAACATAAAGAATTATAGTTCATTAAACACTGCTACAGCAAAGGGATTAGGTTAAAATAAAGTTGCTAGAATTAACCACACTTCTTCCTTTTTTTCTTCTGCTTTCTCTTTCTCTTTAAAGTCCATTGCAGAAAAATATTGACTAAAATCCTGTTTACTAACTAAAAACCTGATTTATAAAACCTGTTCCCGTACAAAAAAGTTATTTTCATTCTGTGACAAAAAACTGGCCAAATCCTCAAGCAGAAACATGTCCTATTTTCTCCATGAGAAGCTTAATGAAAGACATCAAAAGGCTTTCCAATCTAAAGCGAAGATTTATGGAAACACAGGGCGTTACATTAGAGACAGGTAGTTCCTTAAAGAGAGGACACTTGGATCTCTTGGGTTACACATAGTAAACAGAAAGACTGTTTTATACCTCTCTCTGACCTTGCAGGGTTGGTCCTTTCCTGAAAAGATTTCTCTCCTGCCTAGCCACTTTCAGCGGCATTCTGAGCTACAGGCAGAATCTATGGTGGGTAGACGTAGGTAACCCCTGAGGGCTGGCTCGGGCACTGTCCCCTGCTCCTGCAGGTGCTCCTTCAGTAAGAGGCTGCACACCCCAGCCCGGGGGTAATGTCCTTTTCTGTCCCACTGGGCTCCTAGAGGCTGCTCCCAGCTCAGCATCTTTGCTCTCAGATAGAAGGTTTTCCCCCTAGTTTGGAGGACGCCAGAAAATAAACGTGCTGCTCCCTTCTCATAGACATTTTTAAGCAGAACATGCTATGCAAAACACGCTAGTCAAAATAAACTAAGCAGTTATACTATCCTCTACTACATCCACATTCATCTGTCCACATTCCACATCCTCCAACAAAATACATCACGCAACACTATTACTGGGCAAGTGAATATTGTTTAATTCTCACGAACTGAAAATTACATAGCCAGAGTAGTAAATCTTTCAACAGGGAGTGGCGGATCTGAAGGCAAGGGTAATTACATTACTTTAAGTTTCTTCCACTGTTTGTTCTAGGAAAACAAAGTCTAAATTTAGCCTATAACATCACTTTTCTACTATGGATTTCATTAAGATCTACTGCATAAAAAGGCCTGGACTTGACAGCAACCCTATGAGTTCTGCAGTGGCACAAGATGATGATGACAAAATGACATGATTCAGGCAAAACGGTGAACTTCTAATTGTTCTCTGCTTTTTTGTATACTAGTCCATTATGAACTCAAATTATACTAGATTACCTTTGTAATTAATGAGTCTCACATAACTCTTACACCAAAATTGCCTGAATATGAAATTTGCAGATTTGGCTCTCATGAGTTGCAGAGAACAGCTTGACAGCTCTTCTTGGTGTATTAGGTTTTCTGATTCGTATTTCTCTAAGTACTACTCAGCTAGCCCTAACAGCTCTCAAGAATGGTGCTCAGTTTAACCTCATTTTTGCTTATTTTTGCGATTGCTATCGATGCCTAAGGAGTCAGATCTCAGCCTAATGTATGGAGAAAATAAAAGATTTAGAGAGCATTTTGGTAAGTTAATCTCTATAAATGGGAAGATCATGATTCTAGCAGACATGAAAAACATACCTGAAACAATTTCAGAACTGCTAGTGGTTACCTTTGAAAACTCTGACAGGATAAACAAAGTACCAGAAGATTAGAAAAATGAAGTTGAAGTACCCATCTTTAAAAGCACAAAAAAAAATATGTGCCAATGATGTCACACGTTTGCAAAAAAAGAATAAAAGCATATAATACATATAGAAGATGATGCTATAGCAGGAATGACGTACAGGTAAGTCTCAACAAGAACAGCATACTTAGTTTTGAACACTACTCTTCAAGAAAGATTAACTGAAGAGTCCAAATGAGAAGAGCAAATCATCAGAGGATAGAGACATGATTGACAAGTAAGTTGGACATGACAAATGCAGTGTGTGCAGTTAAAACGCAGTTAATGCAGTGTTCAGATGCTACGGAGACGTGTAGTGTGAGAACCTGTATAGTACAGAAATCTGCATAGATATTCAAACTTCATACATAACAAAATGTAAGCTTACACTTCTGAATAACTCTTATCAGCTATTCCCTCTTTGACCCCTGATCTACACATGGCTGAACAAAATAATTCTCACGATTTCCAGCACAGGAAAAGGAAGTGTAAATACCTTTAATGTTAGACATTTCATTAAGTAGACAATTGTGAATTCTTTGTCCCAAAATATTAGTCTGAAGGCAATGAAGCATGGCATTATTCTTGTCAAGTAGCACATTGCACAACCGAACAACTCTGCCATTATATCATCACATTAACTTTGATTTTGAACATAGCACAATGATATTTTAAAAAGATATTAATAACCGTCTTCACTTAGAAAATAGTCAGTTGTGTAGTGCTTATCACTACAGAACTGAAATTATTCAAGGAGATTATTGAAAAGACATAGTATATTACTTCTGGTTTTCTCAGAAACGCAATATTGTTCATTTATTCTCCACATTGCATTTTACATAAGTCTACAGGAAGAACAACAGACAAGTGATTTGTCACATGAGATGAGAAGTGAGATAAGTGTATTTTCTGTCCCATAATATAAACCTGTGTAATCGCTCAGACTAAACAGAAGTACAAAGTGGAGATTCTCTCTCCCACCAGAAGTTATTTAATAACAAAGCTACAAATAATTATCTGAAAAATATTTTGTCATATAAATATAATATTTTCAGTACAGATTTATTTGCTTCCTGTCAGTTAAAGAGTACTTGAAAAAAAGTCAGCAACTGGCAAATTCCTGTGATGATGACTTCATTCCCTGCATTTTCTTCGTAAATTTAGAGAAATTAGAGAGACTTCAGTTGGGATCATGAGATCAAGCATACAAACAAATAATCTTTCCTTCTGGAATATTGTTTTAGGCTTTACCTCATTCCAGCTTTTTTCGTCATTACACCCTGAGGAATCTGAAATGATTTATCTGTGTGGTTGCTGTTAGATTGTTTGGTCTGAATAAGGGACCTTTAGTTGTACTCAAAATGAGTTGGGCGGCAGTGGCTTTCTAGCATTAAATTCTCAGTGCCACATGGTGGAGTAAGAAGCACAAAGAATTTACATTCAAAAAATGATCCAAAGGAGAAGTGGAACAACACATACTTAACTCCCCTTCCTTTCTGTCAACTTTCTGAATAAACTAATCATTTCATTTAAAAAGAGGAGCTAAATATAATTTTCTCAGATTCATTTCCAATCAGCTGAACCAAAGATTATTCCTCCTATCAAAGCTCTAAATGGATTTGAATTTTTGAAGCAAACACACAGAGCTCCCAAACCCTCAACAGCTTTCTGATTATAAATTCTCCCATATGTTCTTTTAGAAATGCAACACATATTGCTGAAGAGTTTGCTAAATCCCTCAGCATGGATAAACTGACCCCTGCCCAGAAACCAACATCACTGACTGAGATTCCCGTTCCAGCTGTGCAGACACTAGAGTAGGATATCTTATATGAATGAACTGTTTTCTGCTCTACAAAAGAGCTCTGCCAGCAGAGGCTCCGCAGGAGATGTGGCCATTCAGTATGTGACTATTCTGCCACCGATTGGCATGGCCATTCACTAAAGGAATGACTCAGTATATTTACCCGCATAAAATTGATTGTTTATTCCCTTTCCCTCTAAGGATTTTAAAGAACTTCACAACCGAACTTCAGAGAACTTCATTATTTGCATTAAATCTGTTCAGTTGTTAATTAAGTTTTTTTCATTAGGTCCCACTGGCATCTTAAAATAAAAACATGAAAGGGAAAAACTCAGCAGCCTCTATGCTGGTTTTCCCACAGTGGATATAGTATAATCAGGTGAACTTGACATCAGACAATAAAATCTCAAGAACAAAAACAAGTTCTGCAAAAGCGCTGAGCTGAAATTTTCCCATGAAAGTGTGCTAATTAAGGTTGATTGAGTTTTATGCTGCTTCAGTTGAAGTTCCGAATTACTTCCTTTTAGACAGCCTGTGATCATTGCCAATACTGTACCTGAGGACACACATAAACCAGAAGCGTCCATGGGATATATGAAGCACCACTGAAAATTGCTACAATGTAAGGGTCCAAATACACCAGAAAAAATCCAGACTTTCATATCAAATTTTTCTTATGTATTAGAGTAATATAAGCACATGATGAGAAATTAAACTGATACATCTTTAACAAATGCTGATTTGTATCCTATTTCATAAAAAAAGTTTACATTATTCACATTGCAGGGAAGGAGAAAAAAAAATCAGGAGGGTCTTACTAATAGCTAACATAGCTTAGGATTCAAACTGGAACAATAATTAGTCTGAATCTGATCCTATTATACTGATGTAAGTTAGAAGCAAATAAATTAGAATCAGTTTCAAAATAAGACTGAATGCAAATACGATCCTGTTTTCTAAATATAGCTTTTTAAAATCAGATGCACACACATAAAATACCTGCATGTACCTACAAACACACACACACACGAAAAGCAACTGAAAGGTACCTCTATCTACATTTTAATTCAAAAGACATGGAAACTTTTATTTTTAAATGAGATGATTTTCAGGGCTAAAAATATTCAGCTCTGAATATATTTAAGATCATCTAAGCTACTCCACACAAGACACTCATTTTTTTAAAATGATTTAAAACTCTGCAGGCATGCCAGAAAAAACCACAATGGAATGCCTCTTCTAAAATCACTATAAAGCATTCGTTTTCAATTTCCCTGTAGCCTTTTTTGTTTGTTTGTTTGTTTGCAATCTGACTTCCTAAATTTAGGTGGAATTTACAGAAAAGTTGCTGTACATAACATTGTACACTGTTAATAATTTTATACCAGAGATATTTGGGTTTATTTAATTTGTATTCTTATCATTTTAATGCTGCAGTAAAGCAGATGTTATAGAAGAAACAATGAAAGAGTGAAAATGAGAATTACATGTACAATTTTATTTCAAAGGCTCAGTAAACCACTTCTAAACAATGGGAAAAGCTGTTTCTGTTAAACTTACATGAGCTGTAAAAACTGAAGTATATTTATAGCCACATCATGAAATAATTAACAATGTTGTCTACGTTTCAATAATTTAGTAATAATTCCTAGGCCATGTAATCAACTTTGTAAAAGAGCCATCTAAGAGTAGTGAAGATGATGAGTTTCTTCTTTCTAGGAAGGGAACTGGATTTTAAAGAGTCACATTGTTTATCTTTGTCATTTTAAAGTTACTGCATAGTCTTCCATGACATTGATAGTTCTTTACATCTTCTCGACAGGTATATAATATAAAACAGAAGGAAAATATGACTTTACTAGAAGATTAGCTTGAACTTCTCACAGTAATCCTACCTAAAATTTACTTGCACTTTCATAATGATCACATTGCAAATACCCGTTATTAATATGAGGCTGAGGGACAACCAAACACTCTTCGGTTGATTGAGAAAACCAGTAAGCACATCAGTTCAACCTGTATATAACTTACCTGTGCTTCCTGAGGGACCTGTGCAGCATCAACTCTGTCTGCAATGTAGGCTGTTAGCTGTTTGTCAATAACAGCAAGAGACTCTTGGATTAAGCGGAGGGTTTTGTCAGTCTCCTGGGCAGACTGAATACTCTGTTCAAGACTCTTCTGTCTTCTCACGGCCTAAAACCAATGACAACGTTATCAATATTCACAGTAATAATGCGTATAAAACATTTTTTCCCACATTTTTTTTTTTCAGATAATGCAGGCTAAGAATCAAAAATAGTACTCCTGACTTGTGCTCATCCACCTTTTTGTACGATAAGTTGCGCATCTTTTTGCCACCGATTCAGTTCTTTTTAGTAAGAAACAAACAAACAAACCCCCCAATCTAAAAAATGCAGGACCCTGAAAAACCAATGCATGCATTGAGGGTTTCTATAGAGAGTGGAAGTTGGCAAAGCTGCATAATAAAACCATCCTGACAGTGCAGTCTTTCATTCTGAGGCATAGTGGTCCTCCTGATCTTATTATATAGTTCAAGAGATTTTGTTTACTGAGAATAGGGTTACTGTCATCACAATCCCATCCGAGACAATCCACTTCAGTAAGTGAGAGGGATGAAGACTCTCTTGAGAAGGAGCTCTCTTATATGAAGTATAAATAGCTGCCTGGAACAAAGGCAATGCCTACTCTGGAAAAAAAAGAGATGGATCCTTGTCTTGTCTTGTCTGTGGACTTGCCCAATCTATTATCACTCTATCCACAGTCTCCTTTAGTCTAGGAAGTTGACTCTTGCTTCTACTCCACCATCAGTGCCACAGTGGATTGCCTACCATCACCCTTTATACAATCCTTTTTTTTGAGAAGGATGCTTTCCTTTCAAAGGAGCTCCCTTTACGGTTTAACAAATCAGAACAATAAATTCTCCTTCCAAGTTGTCCTTAAAACACATGTATTTTTAAACACTTGACATAAACAGGTCAGCTTTAACTATTATTTGTAACAGTTTAATACGGTATTTACCAGGTAATAAATAACCTGGTACTTTCTTCCATTTGTCATTGTGCCTACCTACGGACTCGTATTTTACTTAGACTACAGCTGCTGCTTAGCAGAGCTTCTGCTTTATACAAAGCACATAATAACTACCAACAATCTCAAATGCAATACAGTTTCTGCCAGTACAAGCCCAGCCATACTGCTGACCACAGAATAAAGTGAGTAACTTTCTTTGACATGCATCAAAGAAGGAGGGAGAAAGCAAGCACTCTTTAAATAACATTGCCAGGTGTCCTGCCATTTTTCAAGTCAATTCACACTTTTTCTCTTTGGTGAGCCAGCTATGCTTTAATTTGATTTCATAGCTATTACAAAACTGTTGCCTTGAACAAAAATATCTCTCAGCAATTCAGTGAGAATTCTTGATATATCTGTACCTTCTTCACAGAGCTCAGATTCTTATAGAGCTTCACATTTAACAAATGAAAAACATTATTTTTTGCGAGCATTCTTGCTAGCTGTTTGACTTAGTTAAAGGATAGGGATCCAACCAGTATTTACTATATTTGTGCTTGTAAGCTGCTTTGTGCTATTTCAAAACAGCTGATCAGATAATCTTGTATCACTGCCAGTTTCAGGAACCTTCTGTGGAACTAGGCAGCTTTACATATCGGACCCATACTGTCAGTGTTAGTGGAAGCACCTGAGCCACTAAGGTATTATTATCCCACCAGATGAACCATTAAAACAGTGCAACTTACCAGTACAGTACTAAGGCTTGCTACTTTAATGATTTTTACCGTCATCTGGTTTGAGATTTTATATTACAATGTTCTCAGCCTTTTCAAAGCAGCAGGGTTAAAAACCACAGCTTCCATTTACCTTGGCACTCCTTACAACTACTTTGTAAGCCTGGCTAAGATGCAGTCACTCTCTACCTTTCCGTTTACATCACTATACAGTAGATTGAGAGACACATTATTAGATCAGTAACAGGGTAAGTAGCTTTCTACAGCCCATGGGTAAGGGCATCCTCCTGGAAGCATGGAAGAAAACCTCTTTGCCTTTACCAATCTCTTTGGATAATTGGTAGGACTAACCTACATGCATAGTCCATTCATACTGAGGGCTGCACTGTCCCGATGCTCAGAAAAGCTCACCACTTAAAATAAGACACTAAGAAAGTTCCAGTCTTATTAGTCATTAAAATAAGTGCCTGCACTTTCTGGAGAATACAATATACTGGACACAAATTTGGTGCTAAGTCCTTCTGAAAAACTACTTTTATAGCAATACTTGACGCTTCGAACCTTTGTTAAATGCTGACCTATACTAACTACTATTTGCAGCTAGGCACTTGCTTAAGTATAGATAAATTTGCTGCCAGCCTCAGGAAGAGCCTGCATGCATGCAATGAAGTGGTTATCACTGCATCGAAACTCACAAAAAGTCTTAAAATTGTATGCCAAATATGTGGTGTTTGAAAAATTGTCGTCTCTGTGCTGATATCAGCAGAAACGATGTCTATCAAAATCCTGTTTTAGAATACAACTGGAAAAATTAAAACATTCCCAAACTCATTGATCAAATATTAAAGCAGATAAAGTTAAGAAAGAATTACAACAAATCCTTGCCTGAGTCTGACTGAATTTTTATGGCTGGATTTCAAACAAATATGAAGGCAGATAAATATATATGCATGCTTGTGATATCTTTATGTGCACACAAAGTAAGTACGTACACACACACACAAAGACAAAACATTCCCCTTTCATAGTCCTCAGAGAGAATTTGATTACAGCCCGAGAACCTGTGTGACATTTTGTATCTTCAAGTGAGGTGAAAGTACATCTTTTCCAAAAACCGTGAACAGTTTAGATGAATGAAAGGATAATATCAGAGCAAGATGTGAATGCAGTGGTACAAAAGAATTATTTTGGCAGTGGGAGCAGAACCACACAGCCGAATGCTGGGAAATGGCACCTTCACAGTTGTGATGATTTTCTCAGATATAAATGGGTGCTGCTTTAATTTTTTTGTCTGCATTGTTTACTGGGAACAGACCCCGTCCTGCTCACTTAAAGTCAAGCCTCTGCCCTGACCCTGTTCAATTCACACAACAAATGTAACAAAAGAGTCTTCACAATAATCTTATAAAAGGTACAATACACTCCGGTAATGTAAGATATTTCTCCAGTACACAACAGCTGACTCAAAAACTTAATCCTGTTCACTGAGTAGGTCCATGGCACTATCACTGGCATTGCAGAATACTTATCAATTCAATCACGGGGAATGCCACAGTACGGAGGAGGCTTCTTCCTGTCTTTCAGTACAGAAGAGAGTTACTGATGGAGGTAAGCATTAGAGGGCTTTAAAAAAAGGGGCAGACATACTACACCCTTACATCTGTGAACCTGAGTTCCAAATTTGTCCTTAAAACTCATGTCTGTGCGTGTGAAAAATCTATATATGCATATTTTTAAAAGACGTGAAAGTTGAAATTTATATATCTATAATATAAAAATATTTTAATTTTTGATGTTCTGGTTTTGGGGTTTTTGTTTCTTCTCAGAAAGATTATGGTTTTTCTATTCCTCTGTGGAAGAAATAGATGGTTTAACAGCACAGTGAATAAATGGGTCTGAGGACATAACAGGAAGCTCTAGTTCTGCTATCCGATCACAGTCAATAAAGCTGAAGGCTTTGGTCTCTAAAGGGAAGTGTCTGACAGTTAATTGCTAAATAGGAAATCTCAGGAAAATAACCAACTGTTCAATTATTTCTGAGCCAGTGAAACGTTGACAGCTGTCAAGGAAAATAAAAACAAACAAAAAAATCTGCTGTTAGGCACTATCAGAATGAAAGACAAAAGAAAATAATTATATGGACTGAATTTTTTATTAAAGTCTCTACAGGTTTTCATAGATTTTTAGTAATTTTTTTATGATTAAGCATAACATTTAGTTTTTATGTCATGGGAGGTTTTCATAGATTTGTAGTAATTTTTTTATGATTAAGCATAACATTTAGTTTTTATGTCATGGGGTATTGCATAAATCTGTTTACAATTTAACAAAGATCAATGGCAAATGCAGGAAATGGTAACATTGCATATTATCCATATAAAATGCCAAATTAAGAGAACAGCTGCACTGAGAGGCGATCAAATATCAGGAAAGCTGGACGTGCTCAAACAGTTGCTTATGACTGTAGCTCATTCTTTGATGTTGACTCTTATAAAGCTACAGTTATAGACATTGCCACTTTTTCCTTAAATAATACCTTTCATGTATTTAATGACATTAGTCACACATGCAGTTACCAAGATGCTGGTTAGAGTTTTATGGTTAAAACCAAGGAGAGTTTTCTTGTTGAGGCAGTACTCCGTAGTTGTGCTGTGGGAGAAAAAAAGAACAAAACCTTTCCAAAATTATAGTACTTTTACTAGAGGGTATATGTACTTATAATGCAGAAGCAAATTCATTAATTAGCTTATAAGTTACAGCTCATGGAAAGGGATCTGTTAAGGAAGGCAGAAATATGTCAGCTCTTTTTTTTTTTCTCAGTTGTACTCTCTAATTATTGAGAAATATTACCACAGGGTAAAGTTAAAAAGTAAAAAGCTAGAAAACTTTAAATTTCCTTCTTGACTTGTTAAAATTACTTTAAAATTTAGCCCAAATTCTTGGTGTTATAATGGTTGTGTCTGAGATATATTACAACATTTCTGTACATTTTGCATCAAATTGTTTATTTCTTAATCTCTGCTTTTTTTTTTTGAATCAGAGTGGATTAGTGTTTAGGCAAACTAAAAACACCTTTTCTAACATTCAAAGCATTCCTTCTGGGCCCAGGAATTTTTAATACCCTCCAAGCTAGAACTAATTTGTCTCCAAAGTAATATTTCACAGTGTGTTTTTAAAGTTAAGTGGCTACAGGTATTTGACCTTTCAATCCCAAAGTGACATTCATCTTTGATCAGCTGTATTCCAAACCCACAAACTATACCAAGGAGGACTTCTGTATCTCTTTAGGTTATCACTGCAGACAGATAGTGCCTCAGAGCTTGTAAAAGCAGCCCTCTTAGCAGCCTTCAAAGCAATCACGTGGAGATGGGGCATGAAGAATTCTTTCTCCTCTTGAGGGGAGAACAAAACAGAAAAATTGTGTCAAATGATGAATGTGTGCTCTTTGAAAGAAACGAAGGGTAATCTTGAGGGGAGTCCTAAAAGAAATTAAGAGACAGTCCCCAAGAATAAAAACTGAATCTAGTGTAAAGCCCATCTGAACAATAACGTTTTATACAGTTTTTTGCGAGCATAGTCTCAAGAATATCTAGCTGACATTTTTGAAGTTTGCTGGACAGGATGTAAATCACTTTCAGCATTACAGGGGATGATAGTCACTTGCAATATTAGCTTGAAGTTCTTCGGGCAACGGCATTTTTTAGATCCAATATATCGAGCTGTAAGTTAATCAGTCCTTGAAAAGTAAAGATCGGGTATATGTCGCTTATCGATGCAGCCCCAGATGTTCAACAGCAAACTAAACACACTCAGTCTTTGTTATCTAAAGAAGATAAGGCATACAAACATAAAGCCATTATCTGCCTTTAAAAATTAATCTCTATCTCAGTAGCAATGCTGTATTGTCTTGCAGCATCATTCATATGGCAGTGGTTTGGTTTGGTTTGGTTGCTCCATTAGTAGTGAAGAAATGTTTCACATATCAGTTTCTGCCCACGTGAGCTTATTGCCTTGATAATTACCTGCACAATTATTCAAATAAAATTAAATAACTTAACCACATTAGGACAGCCTATTAGTCTGTCTGAAGTAGAAGTGACCTTGAACACAGGCTGAATAGTGTTATGCGCCTGCAATGTATTTTTATGCAAGGAGAGTGCATGCTGTTTGGATTGCAACAGGGCTACACAAACAGCACAGAAAATTCAGTGTCAGGAATCAATGAAAAAAAGTGTGTGAGACTTCAGTGGGAAAATCTATAAAACATTTTGTTGTAGAAAACACACAGTAAAGAAGCGGCGTGACTGAGTCACTTGCGATTGAAATAGTTTCTTTACAGCTCTTATATTCATATACAGATCTCACCATTAGTATTTGACTACTAAATATCAGATCAAGCTTTCAAAGAAGGGGGAGGACTCTCCCCTGCCCCCGCTTTTTGTCTATGTTTAAATTAAATTATAAAGCAGTGAATACATTTCTAATATATTTTCCTTATATACTCATCCAAATTGTCTCCAGAATATCACACATCTTCATGTTGTACTTTCCACATTTAACCCCTGCAGCTGGCATGAATTTTGATTTAATGCCTGTTATTGTCAAGACCCAATAGTATTCATCCATCACTCAGCAAGAGTATTTGAAAGTCCTGTTTTCACACACTGGAAGCTCTCTGTATATTCCCACTTTTCTCCTCCAAGTCAGGAAAAAACCAACAGATACAAGGTAGCAGAATTCCAGGGAATGTATCTGCTTTCAAACAGAACTTAGACGTAAAAAAAAAAAAGGAAGAAGAAAGAGCAGGTATACAGAAGGTTATGTTTAATTTTCCGCTATAACACTGTCCAGCAATATGGGACTACATGAATGCCTGCACTGCACCAGAACTACCACCAGGTAGTTAGTAGAGGGAAGCAGGCTCCTTCCCTCCCCATCCTTCAAGTTTAAGCTCAGAACAGCTGAGGACCCTTCCTTAAATTTTATTGTAGTGTTTTCACTTCTACTGTTTTCAAGACAAAGTACATTTCAAGCACCACGAAAGAAGCAAAAATGTTACAATTGTCATGGTAGATTGTTATCATTCTAACACAGCTGCTTTCCAAAAATCTTTACTTGTGCATCGTTTATATCGTTGAAACTGAGTAACTTTTCACTGTCTTTGTACCTCATCTTTGAACATGTTCTGGTTCCAGTCATAAAGAGGGTCTCTGTGTCCTTCGCTAGGTCTTTCCTTAATAATTCCTTTCTGATCTTTTCCAAGTACTGAGCTGACATCTTCCTGATGTTTCTCTTCATATCTCCAAGATCTTCCTTCTGAACAGTAATAGTCAGCTCAAAACTTACAATTTCATATATGAAGTCAGAAGTCCTCCATGAGTATCACTTTTCATGTATTTGCACTGAATACTTCTGTAATTTAACTGCCTTGTTACTCTGTCCTGTAAGGTTGTTCCGTGTTTAGTTAGAGTTTGTCCCCATCTTTGTTACTAGTAAACTACTAGTAGTTGAGCTATTTCCTTATGTATCCTTTGGTTATCTTAAAATTCTTTGGTGAATTCTGTTTGGTCCTGCCATTATACACATACACACACACTTGTATTAGTACGCACACAAATGTATGTTAAATAAATTCCTAGTATTAAAAGTAAATATTCATGCACAAGTATCACAGTTTTGAATTGATTTACCAGCAAAAAGGTATACTGTTCCACTAGTGGAATCTGCAAAGAATTAGTAAAATTTTCTCCATGGAGTCTGTGGCAAAGATTGCTAATCTAGCATATTGCTAGATTTGACTCTCCTTGTGCTAAATGTGTTTCTATATTGAGGTGTCTTTATAAAACCTTTCATTGATACACTGACTCTTATTTATTGTTTAGTAAAGAATATATCTGTAAGAGAATGCTACTCTTGTATTTAATTTTGAAAATAGTTTGCTTCTCAGCAAGAGTTTTGTCAGAGAAAGCATCTCTAAATACGCCATTGAAGATTAAGTCCACTAGATGGTCACTTCAGTTTTGGAATTTTAAGGTTACCTATTGTCCTGGCTTTGGCTGGGATGGAGTTAATTTTCTTCACAGCAGCCCGTGTGTGCTGTGTTTTAGATTGGTGACCAAAACAGTGTTGACAACACAGGGATGTTTTAGCTATTGCTGAGCAGTGCTTACACAGTGCCACGGCCTTCCCTTTCTCACTCTGCCCCTCCCAGTGAGTAGGCTGGGGTGGGCAAGAGGCTGGGAAGGGACACAGCCAGGACAACTGACCTGAAGTGACCAAAGAGATATTCTGTACCACACAAAGACATGCTTAGCAATAAAAGCAGGGAGGGGGGTAGTTTTTCCAAAATTGCCATTGCTTGGGGACCAGCTAGGCATTAGTCTCCTGGTGGCGAGTGACTGGTTTTGCATCACTTGCTTTTTCCCTTTTTTTCTTTCACTTGTTAAATTGTCTTTATCTCAACCCATGAGTTTTCTCACTTTTGCCTTTCCAATTCTCTCCCCCATCACACCAGGAGACGTGGGGAGTGAGCGAGCAGCCATGTGGTGCTTTGCTACCATCGGAGTTAGCCCACCACATCTAGGCAAACCATCCACTTCTAAAATAAGTCTTTGTTTGTGTACTGTTTAGGAACTATACCAACAAAATAACTTTTTCTTTTTTTTAATGGTGCTAGACTGTCAGTTGTTTAATGGGAGGACAGGTCAATTATTAAATATACCTCCTGCTGAAGTTCTTCCCATCGAGTATTGAACTTCTCAAGTTTCTCATTGATCAATTCATCCAAGATTCCACCATCAGTTAAAGTCTGAGCCAATTCCCGAATCTGACTGCGATTATCTTCTGGATGTCTCATTAAACTTTCCAAAGACTGAAAAAAGGTCAAAGAAGTAGTTTGTTTTCCTTTCTGCAAATAAGATTCTACAGAGCAATCACAATTCCCCTTAAAAATGTAAGAAAGAAACTTCACATTTCATACACAATAAAACTAGAGAGAAAAGATAAAAATATCAGTGTCCCATGTCTTGACAACAAATGTTCCGTACTACTTATTACTGAAAACAAAGAAAGATTTTTCGCAAAGCAATAAATTGGGTGCTTGATTTTAAAAACGTGGACTATGCCCAGTGAGTTCGGTGGGAGCATTTGTGTACTTAAAAATAAAAAATTTGCTTGAGTATCTGAATTGATGAATTTCAACAGCAAAGATGCATTATTAATGTAATGTTTTGTATTTAATCCACTAAAAGCATTAACTTAATTTCTACAAATTTGAAAGGTTCCATGAATAAAAATTAAGTAATAATAAACAGATTTGCAGTGTGAAGATGAAAACTTGCTCTCTCTGAAGTCTTCAACATTTTTTTGACTGGCTTAAGTGAGGCCATGTTTTTTAAGAACATGTATTTTATTGTCACCAAAGATTGTCTATGACATCTGGCATAACACATTTAATTACTCCATTTCACTTAGGTGGATTCAAATTCAAAACCTCATTTGTTGCATCAGGTGAGAACATAGGACTTGCCAAATATTCTGCATCTTACTCACGTGTAGTATTGATTCATAGTTTGTTTTGAATGTAATGTGATTTACAATTTATCAGTACATGTGATTTGATATTATTTAAGTCAGCACTTACGTCTAGAGACTCAGAAATCTCTTCTGCACCTCCCTGGATATTTTCAGTTGCCTTGAGTTTCAGTTCAATCTCATTCAACCATTTATTTTCTACATCCAAATAGGACAATAATTCACGCCAACATGCCCATACCTCCTGATGGAGAAAAAAAAAAGTCTATTGAGATTGAAAATCTCACAGCTAACTTTCACTTATTAAAACATTGAAAACATTGCAGGCTTCATCCCCAAAACAACATGGTTGATATCTGATGGTTACGGTGCCATATAGTTGATTTTTTCCCCAGTATTTATATGTTCCAAATAAATATAATACACAACCAAAACATTTTGATTAAACAGAGCAAAACCACAGAAGATAACATGAAAAAGCGAACACTTCTGCAAAACACAACTTGAATCTTCTGTCTCATGAATTATCCACTTTATATGCTTTTCTGTAAAATTTTCTTGTAATATATAAATGTAGAAATTATCAGAATTTTTCAAGACTCATGTTAGAAGTTTATGTCTTTATTACAAGATGTAGTTAGGTTGCTTATATATTCTGTATATTAATTACTTAAAGCACAGATTCATAAAATGTCTAAAAACACAGCTTTCAAGAATTCTGACTGAAATCTCTATGGATATTAATTCTAAACCACATTTAGTGCAATTTATAGACCACTTAAGTGCTAGAGTACTAAACATAATGTTGTAAAATGAAATTATGTTATTATTCTCCTGGAATGAAATTATTGTCTAATATTTTATTTTTACAGTGCCTGAAGATACTTAAATAAGCAGATAAAAATTGCACTTGATACACAAGAAAAACATTTAAACTCTCCATAAATCATCTTTTCATTGTTCCTTTTTTGTTAGTAGAAGATAAAATACTTTTATTGAGATGCCTTAGGCTGTTTGTAGACCAAGTTTCCCAGAGTGCGATTCATCTCACCTAACTTTGGTCATATCAAATGTAAGTGTCTGGTCTAGGAGGAGGTTTTACAGGGATATTACCACACAACAACATCAGTGATCAGGGGAAATACAGATTACATGCTTAGACTACACACCTAATTTTCCACAGTGAAATTTAGAGGAGATAAATTTTACCCAGGTAAATAATTGTCCTGTATGAAGTTAGTTATTGTAAATTAGTTCACAACAAAAAAATCATACCTAATTCACTGTGACCACTGTGTAATATGCGAATAGTCCTATGGCAAGAATCTGTAATGCAGTTGACCAAAATGGCAGGGTCAACTCAAAATGCATGAGACATATTCAGCTTGCCAGCAGATCAAATGCCATTCCCATGCTGAGATAACACCACCTGTCCAGCTTCAGGGCCATTTAATCAAAATCCTTAGCCATGGAAGAAAGAAGCCTAGAGGAGCTGGTGAAGACAACGTCACAGGGTTGCTACAGAAGCCAAATGCTTGGCTTAATCTCAGGAGGGATAAGAACCCTGAGCAGCCATTGCTGCCTCCTACCTAAGAGCCGTGTCTGAGGCTTCTCTTTTAATATGACTCTCCAGCATATAGGATTCTCAAAAAGATTTAGGTATATGGCTCATATCATGTGGTATTTGGTATATGGCTCATAAAGCGAGGACAGCCTTGGGCTACTCATGATCCCATATGATAATACATCTTTGCTCTCTACCTTACTTTTGCAGTTAGAAGGGCTATAAATACAATGACTGACAAGATATCCAACCTCCAAAGTTTTGCACTTTCCATTCAGTCTGCTGCAGAGTCTCTGGTAGCTGGTAATTAGAACATCAAGCTCCTTTTTCAAAGCCTCATGAGCTGCAGGTGGAGCCTTTGCTATAAAGTTATTCACAGAATCAGTAATAAGCTTCACTTTCACTTCCTTCTGCATGGCTTCCTCCTTTGCTCTCTGCAAAGAAAAAAAAAAAAGTCGTAGTCCTGGTTTAAGAAGGAAACTTATTTGTAATAACTGTTAGAATTCTCTCTGACAGAATTCTGTCAGAGGGAAAAAAAAACAAACAACCCCACAACAACAACAAACCACAGCTATTTAATTCCCAGACTTTCTGACATAATCTTGAATGCATCCAAAAAACTTTTTTTTCATTTTGTTGCCAATACACGATACTCAATACAATTTAACATCTTCTCACGACTATTTAGTTTTCTGGAGCTCTCAGAATAGTAAAACATTTCAGGTTTTCCCCCTCCCCACCCAAGAAATGCTCCAAATACTTTGCCATAATACCTTATGAACCACAAATGACAAAAAAATCTGTTGTGTTACAAATTCATGCACCCAGGTTTAAAGGTACAATCACAAGCAGCAAGACAGAAAAAAAGGAAAATACTTCTGACTGATTTTCCTCTCCTTGCCACTGTCATTAACCTGCATTTAAAGAGAAATTGAGAAAATAATTTTTCTCCAGTGTATATTTCACACTTTTATCAGAGCATTAATGTTGATTTCATCCTCTCACTTTACAGAGATAGAAAAATCAGCGCCATTATTCACCGACAGTGAACATTAACCTAACATGAAGAGAGGACAAAGTGAAAAGGGAGCATCCTCCCAAACAGCATTTTCTGTATTAGACCCTTGGCAGAGAAGTTTAACAAAAGACAGACAGAGGAAATATAAAGATCCGAGGGACAGAGAGAACCAAAATGGATGGTGAATTAAAACCAATAATTAACAAATCCTATGTAACTGATCTGGAACCACCAACCTGCCACCTTTTCCCTGTTTTAGCCTATGTAACCACAACAACTGATCAATCCAATTCCCAACTTTCTTCCTCCACATTTTGCTACTCTTCCTTGTTATGCCATCTTATTACTAAGATATAATATTGTCATACCTCGCATTGTTACCTCTGAGTGCTTACAATGGGATGGTGTCTATGACTGGAGTCACATCACTACTGGAAACAGAGTGATGGTATACATAATGTCATCAGTGTGTACTGGTCTTTACAGGAATTTAAGATGACAACTCCCTGGCCTGAAAACATTAAAACAAAACCTTGTTCCCAACAACCTTCATTCTCTGTGTCTGAGGAAGTACATGAACCAGAATAATTGGGATCAGGCTGCCATTGCCAGAGAAAGTTTACTAGCACTACTGGAAACAGAGTGATGGTATACATAATGTCATCAGTGTGTACTGGTCTTTACAGGAATTTAAGATGACAACTCCCTGGCCTGAAAACATTAAAACAAAACCTTGTTCCCAACAACCTTCATTCTCTGTGTCTGAGGAAGTACATGAACCAGAATAATTGGGATCAGGCTGCCATTGCCAGAGAAAGTTTACTTCTCTGTAAAGAAGAAGAAGTAACAAGAGCAACAAGAAAGTTGCTCTTGGCTTTCCTCTTCCCTAGCTGTGGGAAGAAATGGGCTGCAGGATGAATGCAGAATTCTGGTCCAGATTTTGCCTGTTGCATGACAAGAGAGGTGGCTACAAGCCTTTGGGGAAAGGATCTCAGGAGCAGGTGAATGACACAGCTGGAGTGCATGGAGCTCTGCCTGGGGATGGATGAGGAGCTGACCAAGAGCTTGTGGGTCAGGATTAAAGGGAAGGCAGGGACAGGTGACATTACGGTGGGGGTCTGCTACAGGCCACCCGACCAGGAAGACCAAGCGGATGAGGCCCTCT
>NW_008795695.1:18681384-18695967 GCF_000699145.1 Aptenodytes forsteri | reverse complement strand
CTAGATATGAGGAAGAAATTTTTTACGCTGAGGGTGGTGAAACACTGGCACAGGTTGCCCAGAGAGGTGGTGGATGCCCCATCCCTGGAAACATTCAAGGTCAGGTTGGACGGGGCTCTGAGCAACCTGATCTAGTTGACGATGTCCCTGCCCATGGCAAGGGGGTTGGACTAGATGACCTTTAGAGGTCCCTTCCAACCCAAACTGTTCTATGATTCTATGATTCTATGCATGACAAATGACCTGGTTATCTGCATAGGTCAAGGTGTCACAGTTTGAACACACCTGTACTTGAGCTGGCAGTACAGAATATTCACTAGGAAATCCATAATGGAGGTTGTGTCTAAAACTACTTTTTACCTGTTTTATTATGCAGTGCAATGTATAAATTTGAGTTTTGTTATTTAATTACTAAAAAAGAACTGTATCTCTAGAGCAGATGTTCACTTCTGATATATTTGTCTCATTTACAGTGCAGCGAACTTGTTCCATATATTTCCATATATTCTGTGTATTATGACTGGCATCAAGTCATTTCTGTCAGTAAATAGAGATCATCAGTTGCATGGTCAGATACTCTCAAACACTGGCAAAACCTTATGGGCAATGAAGAGTTTGCGAACAAAGTGTTGGATAGATTGTTAAGGCCATATAATCTGACTTCCTGAATAGCACAGGCCAAACAATTCACCTATGAAATACAAATCTAGCCCACACCCAGTGGCTGAGCAACAGTATATTTGAGCATGTATCACGAATTAGTGGGTTTGTCCAAAGGCCGTATTCATCCCACATGAAAGAAACATTATTTACTTGAGACCAAAATATGCTGTTCCTATATTGCAATAGTAAAGAAATAATAAATCATGCATACTTAGTACATACCAACATGCATCCTGAAGTCCTAAATCTTTTTTTTTTCTCTCTCTCTAATATAATAAGAAGACGTAAATCTGATTTCACTCTATTAGTTAACTGCTGCTGACACCTGATTCTTAGGAATTATTCCTTAAGTAAAAGAATGTTGAAGCTGCATCAAAATCAAGTATCCAATAAAGCAAAGAGAAAAAAAACACCAATGCAGTATTGTGAAATATTAAATATCTTCCAACGTATTCCAGAGAGAAATTACTTCAAGCCGCCTACTAATTTAAATTTTAGGCTAACCAGAAGATCTCAAAAGGCACCTTTCTAAAAGAAAGAGTAGACTTTCTTTACAACGAAAGATTCAAAAAGAACTTTAAAGACAGCTCAAGGAATTAGTTCATCTTTTACCTTCAGTTCCTCAACAGCTTTCTGTAATTCGTCAGGTGTTTTATACTCAAAATCTCTTTCCAGATATTCTTCCTCAGCTTGTGTTATCCATTCATGCATCTCTGACAAATCCTTTCTGAGACTCACAGTCTTATCCAAACCACCTTTTAATGCCGCCTTTTTAGCATAGGCCTTTAAGAAAGAAAACATGACATGGTACTTGAAGCAAGGCTACTGTACAAACTCAACAATGTTTTAGACTGAAAAGAACCAAATTAAATCCTGTACTAATAACATTGCTGTAATTAGGCAGATATTAACAATTAGATAGATATTAATAATAGGTAATCAATAAAGTATGACACGTGTATACATCCTTTTTTTGGCGAGTCATTGCTGTGCAGAATGAGTTTTCAATGATCCTAGAACAAGACTCTATACCATATGGTGAGGTCATCAGAAAACGAATCTGAAAAAACATCACCCAGGGACTATCTTCTAGAAGATGTAAAAAGAACAACCACAGGAGACCTTGAAAATATGTCCAAGGATGAAACCAGAGACTCTTGAGCTATGAGGTCAGGTGACCTTCTAACCAGTTTGAATGCAACTTGCTAGCGAATAAAACAATATGCATATCTTTCTTCTACTGATGAAGTCATTACTGAATCTCTCAGAAAGCTGTATATCCTAAAAATAGGTAAGTAAAAAAGGAACCTCCTACTGGAAGAAACTACTTATCTCAAAGGGAAAAATACTTTTGTTAAATTTTTTGCCAATCACTATGTAGGGGTCATAAAACTTATGATATCTAGCTCATGTATAGAACTAGAACTAGATGATATTTAAGGTCCCTTCCATCCCAAACCATTCTATGATTCTATGAATTGCGCAGCAACCTATCAAAATTGTCCATAACTGATGGAGCCATTGGCTGAGCCATCTTTCAATGGTATAAAGAAGTTTGCAACAAAAACAGTTAGTTGCACTGATGCCATTTTTCAGAGTTGGGCTTGCAGAGTTGATCACTCCAACATCCTGAACTGCGATGCTACTTCAGTAAATGTTATTTTCAGCAACATCAGGAGGAACTGCATCTTTGTTTCTGACTGTTACTAGCTTCGTTACTCATCCTTGAGAACTGGCTGTTAAACATAAATGTTGTTCTACATAAATGTTGTTTTACAGAACAAAACAGAGTAACAATTAAAAGGTGATGTTCAACAAGTATAAAAGCAGAACCATATGTGGCCCTGCAAAATTGCCTCTTCCTCAGTCACAGCACCAGAAGAGAGGATAATCTCCCATCACCTGGAAAGAGTATGTGAATGCCGATTGTTAGCTCTCACAGTCATATTAACTGCATGTATATCAACGCAAGCTGACTTTTCCAAATCCTTTCAAGAAATCCCCACAGACCAAACTGATTTTTATATTTACTACTCATGTGTTTTAATAGCTATTACTGAAGAAGTTGTCTTAGAAATGCCCAGAGAGGCAATAATTTGTGCTGTGTATGGAATGGAACTATTACAGGCAGATTTTCAGGGAAGTCAGAAGAAAACCGTAACAGACTTCTAAACTCATAAGGCATTACTTGACATTTCTGTGAGAGAAGTGCAAAGATATCCAACTTATTAATACTACAAAAATAAGCAATTAAGAACTCCACAGTAGTCGAAGGGGAAAGACTACAGAACTGGATCAATAAAATGTCTCACAGATTTCAAAGATCAACTTTTTTGATAACTATGTTTATCAGACAAATATACAGAGGCTATTTTTCACATATAAAGTGAAGAAGCATAATTTTAGAAAACATTAGACAACCTTGAAAGGTAATAGTTTTACTGTTATGCAAATATACGTTAAAAAAGGTAGACAACAGAAAAAGTAAAAGTAATACAACATGAAAGATGTTTCCTTTGAACTGTCATAAAGAATGAGAATCCAAATACCATCAATGAAATAATAGTAATTTTTAGCTTCCTTAATCTGTAAAATTATTTATTAAGAATGTCTTTAATTAAATAAAAGAATACCATCAATGAAATAATAGTAATTTTTAGCTTCCTTAATCTGTAAAATTATTTATTAAGAATGTCTTTAATTAAAATAAAAGAACTGTCCTTTTCTGTTATGCCCCGTTCTCTCAAATTCATGTGACCATTGGAGACTGTAATTTACACACATGCATATATGCACATACTCTTAATTCCACGTTATTGAAGACTGAACTCTTCACTGCTTTAGTGTCTTATTTCATCTAGAGTAATGACATGTGAACATAATGACGCAAAAGAAAAGTAACACTAAGTACAGAACTTGATTTTTTTGGCAAATGCCTACATACCACTTGCAGAAAGCTAGTTTTGCAAGAACCGTAAATTACATTGCTGTTAAGATCTCAGATATTAGTATATAACTTTGTTATAAAATAATCAGCTATTGTATTATAATATAAAGAAATATACTTTACATGTATTGCTACATGCTAAATGAAATGTCTAAAATAGAAGTTTAATTAATGTGAACCAAATATGTCTAAATTCAGTTTCATATCTACTGGATATGCATAGAAGGACAAATTCTGTCAATGAGAAACCTGATTATCAATTTAAAATGAACCAGTCACAGCAGGAGACTTGATACCTGTTGGCAAGTATGTTCCCATTGAACATTGAGATCCTTTAGTTCTATCTCTATTCTGGAAGCAAATTCTGGCTCTGCTTCACTCTTCATTTTCTTCCCAATCTCATTAACACTGTTCAAACTGGGCTGGATTGTCTGGATGTCATTTACTAAAGCCTAAAGGAATAGCAGAAGATTAGGCAAGCAGCATTCACACAAATTTTCAGATGTGCTATCCCTATCAAAATGTGTCTACATGAGATTCTGACATGTCTTTGGTCCAGACCTCCAGTCAAATGAGCACAATTAACAGACTTAACTATGAAAATAAATAAAAAAGGAATGAGCAGCTGTAATGTGGTAAGCTATGCTATATCAGATAAAGTTCATTTGCAAAGTATATTTTATGTAAGTTTCAAATGTTATGTATATTCTATATATATACACCTATACAAGGTTATATTACATATATTATATCTATTACTATGCCTAGATCTCTTATTCACATTTGTGAAAGAACATCCCATCATAATGGTGGAAAATTATTTGTGAAGCCATCTTATTAACTATGCCAGCATTACCCTTGGGTTGGTAATTCACCTGATAACTTCCTTAAAATGATCTGAATGGTGATATTCTCTGGTTATGGCTAGTTATTAGAAATTTATTTGTGGTTGAATATTATTTAAGCCCTGAGGTAGTTCTAAATTCCCACTTCCAATTTTACTTCCTAAGACCTTCTTCAATGCTGCAGATGTTACCTGGGCTTCCTACAGAGTGGAAAAGGCTGGAACTGTAAACACACAAAAGATGATGAAGATTTTGGTAGCTTTATTATATATTTGACAGTAATGGCTAATATTTGTGCAAACTCTTCATAAATTCAGGTGACAGATTCTAAAGGAGTTACATGTAACTTACTACTCTGTAGAGATCAGAGTTCTCCTATATAATTTATAATCATTTTTTACTTAAATAAGGGGTAAGAGAGAAAGTCTGAGGAGCTCATAGTTCTGTAAGATCAATAAGTATGTTTCATAATCTTTACACATCCTGCCAGAGCATTTACAGAACTTGTAAATTACACTGAACATAAAGACAGGGACTATCATGGATTACAAGATTCACTGCACTTACACACTCTGTTGGGACAGGCAGAAGAATTTGTAAACCCTGTGATGGAAGTATCAATACTTCATGATGCTTTAAAACTCTGCTGGGACAAAATCCTGGAACTTGTAAGTTTAGTGAAAAACAATGGATATAACTCACAATACCTGCAAGTTATTTCGGTACAGTCAGAAAAGCTTGTAAATCATGTGTGAATAATAGATACAGAAAAAGATCTTCTGGCACAGATTATACAGTTTATAACAAATACACATGCAATGTTTGTAAAGTCAACAAAGTAAATAAACAGTTATCTTAAGAGGCTACTACCTTATTATTTGCTGAAAGTACCCTCTTTGATGTTTTGCTCCTGCTATAAATACATAATGATACAGTCACTGTATGCCTCCTCTCTGTATTAAAGTTTCCGATTTTTTAACAGAATTTTCCTTCAAACCCAGAAAATTCAGGAGGTTCAAGTACATTGCAGAAGACAACCCCCTTACAACATGAATTTATTTTTAGGAACAGTAATCATTTGTGTAACTTCTGTGTAAGTTAGGTTCATAGAGAAGAATCGAATAATTGCCAAGCAGGCAGGTAATACTCACTGTACATTGCTCAAGTTGCTTTTCCAGTGCTTCTGAATCACCAAGGGCAGGCCACTCTTCCTTCAGAAAAACATCCACTTCAGCCATCCACTTCTTCAGTGTTTTAGTGTCATTCTGTTTATTAAAAAGACATTTTACTGCATCGCACAGAACCTGACTGGCAATAGTGTCATTCATCCTGGCTCTATGACTAAAACTCATCGCAATGTAATTTCAAGATTATTGAACTGTCTGAAAAATACAAACACAGCAAACAAGCAAAACCAATTTTATCTGGGACTGTCATTGACTCTTTAGCCTGCACTCTGACCATTACTGCCCAAGTTTAATGTGTCCATAAGCAGGCAGATTTCTGGCTCTCAAGTTTATGTCTTCCAGATATCATTTGTGTTTAGATGCTGCATGCGTGTTCATTGGTTCCTTGTATGGGTTCAGACTACTCGTACTTGGCAATTAATTCAGGCTCACCTATCAAATCCTCCTGTGCTTCAATTTAAATTTCAGGCTCCTCTTGGAAGTTGCATGCTCTATTGCCTATTTCTCTACCAGAACACAACACAGAAAAACTCCCTTACTACTCAGAATGAAAGAAAAAAAAAAATTGTAACTGAAACAGTAATTGAAACAGATTCACTTCAGAAACTAATATCATATAATGACTCAATGAGTCATTTCAGAGACTGATTCTCAGTTCCTGTTTTTAGCACTAGAATATTTGTAATCAGTAATTTGCTTTCCATAGTCTTTAACTAACCCTTGCAATTAATAAAAAAAGCTGAACATCAAATGCTTGCAAAGAGGGAACCCTACCAGTCCCAGGCAACATTACATAGATAATCTAATACCTTGAAAGGTAGAAAGAGAGTTAAAAAATGTCACTTAAAATTACCTTAAAATGCCACCTTAGGTAAACAATTAGGTACACGTGTTAAAATAAAAACTAAATATAAAAAAATTAAAATAAAAATGGCAAAAATTTGAAAGGCAAATTATGATGCGTTTGTTCATCAGACTGTTTTCATTAACAGTGAAGTACATGTTGATATTGTATGCTGAATGCAAAGTTGAACTAAAGCACAAAAAAGGACATTTCATTAGAATACAGACTGTGCCCTAAAACGTGTACAGAAATGCCTTAACAACTATTAGAGATAGATAACCAAAGGGAACATTTTCCTAATGTGCTTGATATATTTAATAACAACAGGCTACCATGGAAAATGAACTGAATTAATAAAAATAATCATACAGAAATTATCAGTATACTTCAGAATGGCAATTACCAAAACACTGTTGAAGGGTCTACTGTGCATTCCATTATCAGTCAGTAAAAATAGTTCAGAATCATACTTCATGATGAAACTTTAAAACCTTTACATGAATACTTTAAGTATAGTTCATTAACGCTGCAAAATATAGATCTGATGGGATTTACTTAAAAAGGGATCAGTCTCCAGCTACCAGTGAAGATCAAATGTATGACTTGCATTTTGAATCAGACTGTAAATGCATTTTATTTATCGACAATGATTTCATTGTATCCCATGCTGACACATTCCATAAATTGTAACAGCTAAAACAATCGTCTGGAAGATTAGTCACTCAAGGAGTTGAAAAGACAATGACTTTTCTATTAACTGTGTACTACAGTGACTTCAGCAATAAATATAAAGGCTAAGATTTGTATGCAACAATAGCTTGCATAGCTTTAAAAATACGTGCTCCACAGAGCATGGTCATAATGTTCAGGACTTTCTCCTTTTAAGAGCAGCGGGAGAACCTCTAAAGCTCTATCCAGAAAAGTCAGGGGAAAAAAAAGAAAAAGACAAAAGTTTGCATTTCTCAAGCAAAGTGTACTGCTCTGTTTTGTGCAATTGCAAATATTTTATTATACTATTGATAAAACCACTTTCCAGTTTTCCTATTTATATTTGCTTTATTTGGCAAGGTTTTGGTAGCAGGGGTGGCCTCCGTGAGGAGAGGCCAGGTGCTGCCCTGTGCTGGACACAGCCAGTTCCAGCTGCCTCCAGTGGACCCACCACAGGACACAGATGACCCCACGGTCAGCTAGTGATGCCTCTGTGATAATATAGTTAAGAAAGGGCAAAAATGCCAGACAGGCAGAGGAGGAGAGAAAAAAAGTGAGAAACAACCCTGCAGACACCAAGGTGAGTGAAGAAGGAGGGAGAAGAGGTGCTCCAGCTGCTGGAGCAGAGATTCCCCTGCAGCCCGTGGTGAAGACCGTGGTGAGGCAGGTTGTCCCCCTGCAGCCCACGGAGGTCCATGGTGGAGCAGATATCCACCCTACAGCCCGTGGAGGATGCCACACTGGAGCAGTTGATGTGGGCAAAAGGAAGCTGCAGCCCATGCAGAGTCCCACACAGGAGCAGATATTTCCTGAAGGACTGCAGCCTGTGGCAGGACCCACGCTGGAGCAGGGGAAAAGCATGAGGAGGAAGGAGCAGCAGAGAGGAGCTGGTATGGACTGACTGCAGCTCCCATTCCCCATCCCCCTGCACCCCTTGGAAGGAGAGGAGGCAAGAGTAAAGCAATGGAGTGCAGACTAGGAAAAAGAGGGAGAGGGAGAGGTGTTTTTTTTAATTTTTGCTACCCAAATCTATTTTAATTTTCCCCAAGTTGTGTCTGTTTTGCCCGTGATGGTAACTGGTAAGCGATCTCCCTGCCTTTATCTCAGTCCAGGAGCTTTTCCATCCTATTTTCTCCCCCTGTCCTGCTGAGGACAGGGAGTGAGAGAGCAGCTGGGGCATCTAGCTGCTGGCCAAGATTATCCCACCACAGCATTAAACTTCATTTCATGGCCAGCTTCAAACATCAGAGATGTAGCTATGGAGCCAAAGTTACAATTTAAAGCAATGTGACATTTCAGTAACTAAATTATAAATGGTACCGATAAAATGGTTCCTCATTTTTTGGTCCATTTTGCTTATCTAAAAACTGATGAAGAGTAACAAAATAATGAGTATTTTTTTTCTTCTCTAAGAAGTTTTTTTGCCCCTACAAAAGCAGAAGTGTAAGAATACTTTGACAGAAAATTTATTCCTGACCAGACAACTCTTGAATTAAGCTGAAAATAACAAATACAGTTCACATGCTATTGTATTATAATGCACAACATGGAGCTAATCATGTTTCATGTTCTGCTACCAGCAAACCAAAGCCAAGAACAGAAATATTTGATGTTGTAAATAGAAGAAATACAGAGAGACAACACTGAGAAGAAACACACTGTGAGAACATGGCTTTGAGTATGGCTGCAGGACCTCAACCTTCAGAATTTTCTTTGCGATATCCCCCCATGAGTATATCCCCCATGAGTATGCAAGTGTTCATTTGCATGGGGGCTAGGAGAGAAAACATATTAAAAAAAATTAAAAATACTTTCTCCATTTTTATGACGGGTTGATCTGAATTCCTTTGAAACCTGTCCCTTGAAATTATATAGAAATAGAACAGGAATATGCTAACAATGGACTTATTTTAACTCTTATAACATCTAAGTCATAGACATCCCCTGTAATGCTGATACATGTGATTTATAAATAAGCATAAATAGGAGATCTTCACAATGAGAGGAACAATGTAAGGTTCCAACGCTGACATTCTAAATACACAATTGTGTGAATTTCAGGTACGTCATATACACTTCTGCTTTCTGGCAACTGCTGCCAAGATACTACCATATTACAAATGACTTTAATTATGTAAGTGAAGCCATTAAAGTCAATATGGTTACAGCTACTTCAGCTGCATGAAAAAGTAAGCAGAGGAATATTAGTAGCAATTTCACTGAAATCAAAGTTAAGTTTTGCTATTGAAACAACATAGGCAGAAACAGCCACAAAATCAGAATTCAAAGTAAAATCTTGGACCCACCAAAATCAAGCGAACATTTTAATACATTTTATGTACTGTTTTGATATTTCACTTTGGTGTTACTTTCTTGAGGTGTATAAACGTGTTCTGTGCTAGTCTCACAGCCACAAGCCACCACATAGTAGTTGAAGCTGAAAAAGTTTGGGTAACCTGGAATCGCTGGAGTTTGGTCATACGCTCCTCAAGTTTCTGGCAATGTTCCACTAGCTGTGCTGATAATTTCTTCCAGCGGCCAAGGAGCACTTCAATCTCTGATCGGTATCTTTGGCTGACTTCTGCAGGGGCCTTCCTGGACATGTCTTCCACAGTTGTGCTGAGATAGTTCAGGCCTTTTTGCTGCTCTTGCAGAGAACTTTGTAGAGCCTATGAATAAGAAGCAAATAGTATCCTGATTCATGTGTTGGGCAATTCTCTTTGTTTCACAAACATAGGTGAGACTCCTGAAGAAAGGACTGAAAACTAAAAACGTAGGTTACCTTTGCTAAAACATCCAATGACATATTCTACTGAGCAATTTGGAATTGCTTTTCTCACACAAACTAGAAAGTAGATTTTTTAGTTGAACTGACAATATAACCAGAGGTGTTTATACTTGTTAACAGAGATGATCCACATACACTTCATTAATCTGAGATAGGAATTTCCTATAGCCCTAATGATTACACTTTCAAAAGAATCAGACTATACATGGAGAAAAAGAATCTGCTTTTATGATTTAAAGTGTTTAATTACTTCTCAAAACTTTTGCAATTCTTAGCCCAAATTTGCTGCATCTAAATTTTTTTCTATATTCCACTTTTTATTTCTGCATGTGCGTTACTAGTTGCATCAAACAACATGCTCATTAGCCATCCAATAGTAGAACAATATCAAACATTGAAATGCAGGGAAGGTTTGTACCCACTGGCAAAACTTGTTCCACGTTTGTATCTGCTTGTAAATCCAACAGGAAATCTGACAAAGCCCGTGCTGCATTTTGCAAATCACAATCGTTCCCATGTCAGCACTGGAAAATGAAATGAGCTCAATCTATACCTAACTACCAGAGCTATCGTCAAAGGAATATTTTATATATCATGGGGACAAACAAAGGCTTTTCCTTAACATGTTCAATATCTTATAAAATTGGTTTCAATGGTGAAGAACACTTTCAATCCTTCAGCTTTAGGAATCAATATAAGTAAGTATCCACCGTGTCCTGAAGCCCTTGGCTAAAACCCGAATGGGTATAATTCACTCAGGACCTGTAGTGTAGGCTTCAGCAGACTCATGACAACTTTGCATTCTGTTGCTCTGAACTTTTCATTTGAGACATTCGTTCCCACAGCCTGACCACTCACCTTGAGCTCCCCGAGTCTCTGCTCCATGATTTCATATTCAGCAACCACAACCTGAGGCATGGAGAGTTTAGTTTCTGACTGCTGGATCCTCACAAGTATAGTGTCCATTGTCTCTTTGTAGTGTGCAGGAGGCAAACTGTCAAAAACTACATTCAATGGGGAAGAAAAAGGAAAGAAATAAAATAATTTTGTGCTTCACTGTTTGGTTTGCTGACAGAAGATGTTTGATAAAAGACCAAGCCTTATTGAAGTCAATGGCTATTTTGCAACAGATTGCAACAGGCCCAGTACGTCAGTATCAGATTTTTCCAAGAATTGTGGAAGCAGAAAACTTGTGAAGAATGAATACACTCATTCTAATGTTTATGATATCTCTGTCATTTTATCAGTTGTGTGTCATTTGACTCCCTTGTTGTAGGTCACACGACAACTTATATGGCCAAGACAACTACTTTAAATATGTGTATTTAGAGATCAACAGATAAACCATTGTACTTAACCCAAAATCTAATTTCAGAAATGCAGTAAGAAATAGCATTCCCTTTTATGGTCCATGTTTGTGTGTTTAATGTTTCTCTTCAAGTAAAATGTTCTGTTTAAGACATCTGTTAAAAGCTTAGAAAATTAATCTTTATTCTGCATTAAGGCTGAATTTTATTGAACTGTGCTTATTGTGCCAACATTACAGCTGCTGTAAATAGACAACATCTGGCACACACATGAGCAACTCATCAGCAGAGATACTCCCCTCTGCCCTCTACAACAGTTGCTTCGATACTCATTGGGAAAAGTACAGACAAATGGCATGGCTGGTTGGAAATGAAACATTTCCAACTTGTACCACATAATAATGAAGTATATAAAAGATCAAAAAAATGTTACACCTATTTGTATCTCCTGTTTGTACCTGGTGTTTCAGAAAGAACTGTACTGAGAAATGATATAGCTGTCCAAAAAGCAATTTTGACAAACACCACAGTTAAAAGTTTTTAAGTGCAAGCTTACTTACATTCTCATACAGCAATGCTTGGCAGAATGTACTTCAGATTTTAACCTAATTTTTTAGTTGATCAGCAGAATGCTACTTGAAAAAAACTTGTACTTTCAGTTAGGCATCATAACAACATACTAAAATCAGGGCAATTTAAGCTCTGTCTTGTGGAGTATGCACACTGTATGGCATACTTTCCTCATAAAAATCTTGGCTGATCTGATTTATCACACACATCTGGGGATTTACAAAAGATAGGACTTGGCACCAGGAAAGACAAGAATTTCTTCCCTTGTGATGTAGTTTCTTTACAAAGAAAGCAATAGTAATACATTCTTGGTAACACAGAAAACAAACATTTTCCATCTCATTAAATAGCATTTTAAATCTTTTTATTTCCTTAGTGAGATTTGTATTGTCTTTGACTCATTTAATCCAAACAATTCCTACTTTAGAATAGAACATGCATTTAAACACATCACTCAAAATGAATGGGGATATAATTTTAACAGCTCAGATATGTTAAAGGAGTATACAACTCTTAATTTGAGTTTTATTTTAAAAAATTTGCAGTTTTATTTATAATATGAAATGGAGTTCAGTATTGTGATGTAATGTTTGACTTCTATAAATAATTTTCTCTTTCAAATGAAAAACAAATCTTAGGACTAATCTATGGCTTCAAGCAGCTGTATAAAATAATAGCTATTTTCAGTAGTAGTGAGGAGTACCTCAGAACAGGTAAAAACACAAGCTTCGTTGTTACAGCAAACTCCACCAAATTGCATGAAATTCTTATCCTGAAAGTTTGCCAATAATAATAATAATTTTAAACCCATCCAAACACTGCAAATGTTTTGTCCAATTTTAATGAATTATGTTCTCTACTATTTGAAGGATTAAAAAAGAGTTCAAGTTGGATCACAGATGTTGATTTAATTAAGCTAGTGGCTTTCCAGTTTGGTTATTAAATATTCCATTTAAAAAGCACTTTTAAGTTCAGTGAAACAATAGATTTTCTATTTCACTTTTCCAGATTACTAGTAGTGAAATATTACTTTTCAATGCCTTTTGCCTAGCTAGAGTTTTTGGGTCTTGTTGGGTTTGGGGTTTTTTTGGGGGAGGGGGTTGGTTGTTTGTGGGTTTTGTTTTTGTTTTTTTTTTAAGATAGACAACGTGTCAGCATTTTCATCCACAAGGAAGCATATTAACATCTTTTTGGATTACACTTAAGAAGAGCCTATGTTGTTTTTGCAAGTCATGATGACAATGGTGAGAATTCAGCCAAACTCCTACAGTGGGATTCATGTTACCTAATTTTAGTTGTCTAAATAATCCAACGTATTTACAGTCTCTTTGTGGGCAGTATGAATCTCTAAATTCCCCATGCTTATAACATAAACACACATCCAGTCCTGTTTATTTTTATTCTAAAATTTGCTTTGTGATACTAATATTTGTGGATTAAAGTCCACATGATAAGCACAGTATATTAATATGGATTCTGCTATATTATATGTAAGATTGAATTGGTAGTCAGAAAGATACAGCATGTGCGCAACCCAAGCTATAGCTGAGCTAGGCCCATGACAGAACTGTAACAAAATATCACAGAGGGAAAATAGAGATACGTTACTGTGAAATATCAGAATACAGTTCCCATCTCATAATAGGAAAATGTTGTTGCATGAATCTATTCCACTTGCAGAGAATGCATTTTGGTGTGACTAACATTGCAACCCTTGAGAACGACAGGGAAATATATTTACACTTGCATATTTATTTTAGAGAAAGTGCTTAAATTTGGAAATACAACGTGCAGATAGATATTTGGTTAGGATATATTTTTAGTAAGTAGAAATATTTAAACATGTGAAAATAGATTTCCAAGTAAGTAAAATACTTTATTTTTTTCATTTTTCCTCCCAGCTTCCTCTTCTGCAACCAGATTTTCCAGTTAAAAATCTTTTCCCAAATCAGAAATGAAATGAGAATACAATTATCTCAACAACTATCAAATCACACTGGATATGCTGCAATGTGTATCTCCTACAGTCAGGACAAATCCCACTGTTCATCACATCACTGTGAAAGAAGAAAAAAGGCAATAAATATAATCTATGGGATCATTTCAGTAAAGACTTATTGCCTGAAATGAATGAACTGGATTGAACTGCATGTATTTCCCATAAAAATCTCCTCAGTAGTAACTGCACTGTTTAAAACCATGCCAATTTCCTCACAACTTTGTTTTGCTTATTTTGTAATACAAGTACCTGAAGTTATTCATCAAAGTCTTTATATTGATGATGTCATAAAAGCTGTGATTCCCTTCTCCCACATCTTTGACCAGAAACTCTCAAAGTTGAATCATAAGGAATCTTGTATAATACATAATCAATGTTCTGCAAGTGCTTTAACACTTCCGATTCTCTTATTTATTAACCTCTTAAAAGAAATAGAAGGGAAGCCCTTCTCCAGTTCTACAAGATCTAATGTAACAGTAAATATCTTCTAAAGATACAAAATTTTTTAGGTGGTTTTATTTCCCATCCTTATGTCCTGGTTTCGGCAGGGATAGAGTTAATTTCCTTCCTAGTAGCTGGTACAGTGCTGTGGTTTGGATTTAGGATGAGAACAAGGCTGATAACGCACCGATGTTTTAGTTGTTGCTAAGTAGTGCTTACACTCACCAAGGACTTTTTAGTTTTCCATGCTCTGCCGACTGAGAAGGATGGAGGGGCACAAGAAG
>NW_008795695.1:18668218-18681329 GCF_000699145.1 Aptenodytes forsteri | reverse complement strand
GTGGTGAGCAATTGCACTGTGCATCACTTGCTTTGTGCATTATTATTATTATCATATTATTATTATTATCATTTTATTTCAATTATTAAACTGGTTTTATTTCAACCCAAGAGTTTTTCTCACTTGTGCTCTTCCAATTCTCTCCCCCATCCCATGGGAGGAGGAGGAGTGAGCGAGCGGCTGCGTGGGGCTCAGTTGCCAACTGAAGTTAAACCACGACACTTATAAATTATCATTTTTACCACGGAGGAAAAGGCTAAAGTGACATACAGGTTAGAAGACATTATCTCATACACATTCATTTCACAGGTTGCTTTGTCCTTTCATTCTTTATTTAAGTAAAAAAATAATTACCAGAAGAAAAGGATGCAAAAGAAAAATGAAATATCTTGCATGTTACTTATTAAAATAATATTTTCTCACACACATCTGAGCTGTATCTTCAGCAAAAAAGGCACATTCAAAGAACATTAAGCAAACTTTATCCCTCAAAACCAAACAGCAATGAATATTATTGCTACTAAATCATATTTCAGGTCTTAAGAAAAACCTACAGTTATGAAATTTACAGGACACTTGCTTAAAATTTTTCTTCCTCCAGTATGGAATGATTCGGGAAAGTTTATTATACATATCATAACATTTCACCATCACTGATAACCCATCTCTAAGATAATTAGAGCATGAAAATAAGTTAGCAGTTCAAAGTTTAAGCAAAAGCAGACAAATGACAGACTAAAACTCCAAATGGTCATCACACTTACAGTTGCTGCGGTTTGTTGTCTTATAAAATTATGGCAAGACTGAGTTGCATGAACTCTATGTAATGCAACCCTCTTTAAGATACTGTACTAGTGGATTAGGGAGAAAAGTCGTGAACATGCAAAATAACTGTAAGCATGGGATGGGCAACTAAAATGTCTAAAGAATCTTGACATGAAATAGAAGGCAAAAACTTTCTGAAGTCCTTGAAATAAATAGGAGGAACGTCATTTAAATGCAGATGAATGATGCCTCATCAATAATAACAACGACGATGATGACTTCACCTTCAGGAATTACTGATCCTACAAAGGTAGAATCAGAATTTGAAGGGAAAGCACAGTGCATGAATTTATGAAGCAGAGAAAAATGGAAATAAGTATGACTTTTCCTTTGCCATCTCCATCTTGATATTCTTAATTTCATCTGCCACAAAAGCTTTTTTTTTTTTAGTGACTTTCTAAAAATCTAATGACATTCCCCAAACCCCCTCTGAAGAACAGTCTTGTCAAATTGAGAACATGTATCAGAATGCTTCTCACTGAAGACTACAGCTGGGTAAGAGTCCACCACAGCAAGACTGAAAAACAGAAGCACCTTAGAGGAGTTTGGTCCAGTCACAGCGCAAGACGAGTACTGGAATGAATCAGCTGCCACCTGGGAAGTAGTTTGAGCCAGTGAGTACTCACCTGACACTGACTGGCAGCTCTCCCTGTGCTGAGAGGGAATGGGAGGCTGACCAGGCTGCTCCCTAGAAATCTCCCTGACACGGCAGCAGTTAATTTCAAGACAAGTAAATATAAAGTTCAACCCCCCATTCTTCACCAGGGCAATCATAAAACTAAGAATTTCCTTGGGAAATCACATTATTCATATTCGAATTATCGCCATGATTGTCCATTTCACTCCTTTGTGTACATTACTGAATAGTTTGAAGCACTGTCTGACCTCTATTTTTACTCTATACCAGTATTCTAAAAATGACTCTAAATGTGTTTGGGGAGGAGGGAGAGCTGGAGTGACGGATACACCATCTTCAAAAGGATCAATTACCTATGGATATACAAACATTCTATAAAGTAAGAAAAATGAGCTCATATTTCCTTATTTTTTATGAGGTTGTATTTCTTTCACAAACAGCATTGCAAAATAGTGAAAAAAAAAACCAATCAGGTTTCATAATTGGCTTTAAATAAGGTTTTATAACTGGAATTGCTAATCAAACCATGGAGAAAAACATATGAGAAAATCTGAGTTAATCTTTAATAATGTTTTATTAAGAAATCTACTGTGTAGCATAGAGAAACTACTACGCACTCTTGAACCTAAAAAAAAAACCAAAACAAACCGTGACCACCCTCAAAAAAACCCAGCAAACCCCAACCAAACAAAAAATACTTGAGGGAGACAATCTCCTAGAACTAGAGAAAACTTTTTTTGTGGAAAAAATTCCCTTAGAAAACAGAACAGAATAGCTAAATACCCTTATCCATCAGAAAATATATTGGAGTAATGGAATATTAAAAAAAACCCAAAACACAAAACCCCCAAGCCCCTAATGATGAATCAAAAATCCTTTTAACATGAAAAAACTCCTAATGATGAATCAAAAAAAAAAAAAAAATCTTTCTAGCACGTGTAGTTTATATGTACAGGGAAATACTACCACTGATCTACAAAACATCATTCAGTCTTTAAGAAAGTTTTCTATCTATAGAAAATAATTAATTGCAAATAAAAGATGACAATATCTAAAATGCTCTAGCAAAATTTAAACATTTTCCATTAAACTAAGGCTAAAATAAAGACATGGGATATGGCCTTTTCTCCATTTGTTCAACAGAAGAAAAATAGTCATTGAAGAAAGCAGAAGAAACTCAGACGCAAAGAGCCAAATTTTCTGTGCTTCAGCTTTGGGGTTCTTTTTCACGTTTTTTGATTCATAAGACTTTCCTGAAACAGGATTAGACCTAACACAGTATCCCAAGCATGATCTTTCATATCTACAGCAGAGTTATGAAAGGAAGTGAGCACTTTGGATAAAACTGTGTATAAAATTTCTGAAGATAAAATATGATTGACATAATAATCTCACCTAAAATATCACTACAGGTATGTACTGTACGGGATAAAACAGTTTCATCTTGACAGCTGAACCGTTTGAGATGAAGTGCCTGTGATGCAGAGCAGCCACATAATATAACAACAGACCTGGGCTCCATAAAATACTGATTCGGGACTTCTGTTCTCTAGCAATTTAGGAGACTCTCCCCAGCCTATTCAATGCTGACACCTCAGGACAGCTGCTTCTGCGGTTGGCCAGGAGAGTGGAGGACCATACTGCAGCACGGGAGTGGGAATGAACAGCTACAGCCAGGAACAACTTTCCCAAAGCCTCTGCTTGGTGGCATTACAGTTCAGGCAGTGAACACTACTCGTCTTACAGGACTAATCAACTGGTTAGTTCACAAGGTCTCGTTATAGTAAAATTAGGTGAGGCAAATCCAGCAATTACACAACATTGGGTATAGAAGAAATCATAAAGAAGCTAGCATTTACTGTGTTTTCCTGTTGGCAGAATGGTAACTGATTTCAGCATATAAACTGGTGGGGCATTAAAGTTTTAAAATCTTATCCATTGTATGGCCTGAGTTTAGAGTCATGAATAAACTTTACACTTCTTGATACTAAATTTCTACAGCTCACTCTTTCATCACATGCTATGGCACACTTGCATTTTATTTCTTCAGTTCTCCTATGCACCATCACCTCTTCAGTTTTCGTGTGTGTGCATGTGTGAGATAACCACAGCAGCACAATAATGCAGCGTTGTTGAAAAAAAAATCCATCTGTAAAAATGGAACCATGCCAAACCTCTCAATGAAATAATTTAGGCGCAATACTGTAAATATCCACTAGAAAGCGCTAGCACTATGTCTAATTTCAAAACAGTACAGTCATTTACAGATATCATTGGTTTAAGGGGCAAATAATCTCCTTGCTGTTGAGAAAAGTTTAATTTATATTTTTATCCGATACTTTATTTTTAATTTCATAATGAAATACAGAAAGTGTACAGTAGTCACTGACATGCTCTATCTTTTTAATAAGGAATAAAGTCAACTTTCTATTTTGGTATCACTTTTTTCCCCTTTTGAAAAATGCATTTTATTACAAATATTGTAAATAACGTTATAACTAGCAGTCATATATTCTGTGTTGCAAAAAAGGAACAGTCCAGCAGATGATGAAAAACTAGATACCCTAAAGCAGCTGCTCTCTTTGATGAGCTTTATGGAGTTAAATTTCTATTCTCTGAAAATCTAGAGCAGATTCACTCCTGCAATTAAACTCTCTCTGCTCTCTACTGACAGAGGTAGACAGCCCTGTCTCATAACCCGACTAAACAAAGACAGTTTTATGTCACCAAAAAATATCACTGAATCTGTTCATAAACATGCTAACAAGAGGAGATCTGATGGTAGAACTACATTGAGTATAACCTTTGCTTCTGAATAGTGTACCTTCCCTTGTTTTCCTATAATATAAAATATATAAAGCACTGATAATTTCTGAAAGACTAATTCAACTGCAGAAAAGACCACCTAAATTTTACTACTGGTTTAGCGTGACAAAAGCAAATACAAAAGTAGGAAAACAAAATATACACATCTATTCTTTGCATGCTAGTCAGGCAAATTGACTTCTTGTCATGAACACTTACTGGTCTGTAGCTGCTTTTCTCTGGCCTGCATGTCAGCAAGTATTTGTTTGAAATGGCTGGTAAAAGCAGCAAGGTCAACGTCCAGAAACACTGGCCCTTGTTCTTTCTCTTTGAGCGCTTGACTTTGAGCCTTTAGCCGTTCAATTTGAGGCTGAAGGGTTGACATTCGGATGATTTCGTCCTACATTTTTGAACAAAAAACATCAAGATAAAGCTGTCCAACAAGTGAAATCACTAGTGCCATGAAATCACCACTGTTCCAATGCACATTATACAATTGTTTTGCTTCCAACTACATCAGTTACAATAAGAACAAATTCAACATTTTAAATCATCTCTCACAAATCAATACCTCTGCTCCCAATATGATGCTCTTACCATTGTTTAAAATCACTTTCACATGACATTGTCACGTTAGTAGTGCAATGCTCAAAGAAAATAAAATAGATTGTACATTAAAATTCCATGCCCAAGGAGCATCCTTTTCATGTGGAGCTGGGAAGATAAAAACTCCACATGTCCCATAACCCTGGACTCATCTCCGTTAGATTATGTACAGGCTAAATAGCATGAAGTAGAAAAGGAGAGGTGAAGATGCACAGTGGTTTCTAGAAGCCCCACAGTAACACATTACAGGTTGGGGTTGTGCTATTATATCTTCAGGAGACCTTGTACACACGGTGATACTTGTAACGGCTAAGTAAAAAGAAATGAGGAAAGTAAGCCAAATGTACAGTTCATAGTAGAGCTACTGTAAGAGAATCTTTCTGCAAGAAAACAGAGAACCCCTGTAAGCATAATGCCAGCTTGCAAATGCCTGAAAATAGAAGTAATAGCATGGATCTAAATTTGGGTTTCAAACATTGTTTTCGGGTTGAGAGCTTCTGGAGCCAGAGATTTCATAAAGTCAAACTTCTACAAGTATGTAATGCAATTTATAATTCATTACTACATTTCAATAGATTCCTGTCCAACAATATTAACTTGTAAGTAATCTCCACCCACAGAGTTGTTTACAGTAACAAACATAAGCAAATTTCTATGATGGTGCAGCACACAAATGAAAACATTTAGGGAGAATGAGTGAATTGGTGTGACCGTTTTTGTACAACTATTGTAATTCTGTCATATGATGACAGAAGAATATTCCTCCATTCAACTACACAATCCACCCTGCATCAAAATGCAGGGTAAGTAACAAGTAAAGTGGTCTGCAATAGCAGAATTTTGGACTTGACCATGAAGACAATTTTCTGGCCCAGATCCTTACGACAGAGGTGATGAGCAACAGTTTCTTAATGAAGAACCAAAGACACAGATTCTTACAGGAAAAAAAAGGAGAAAGCGTTTAGGGGCATAGTTCCCTAGCTTTAGGTATCTAAGTATCTTAATAACTAAATATTTGGGGCAGAGTTTTAAATACCCATAGGCTAGGTTCTATTGCCTCTTTACTTCTTTACCAGTCTTTCCTTTCCTTGAATAAGTATTTTCAATAATTACCTTGGAAAGATAAGGAATCCATTTTCCACTTTTATATTGAAACAGTGTAGGTCATAACCTGGCCCACTGTTGGAACACCTATGAAGTACAATATCATAAAAAACTTGGAGAAGAATCTCTAACCTTGCATTTTTCCAGCTGAGTTTGTACTGTAGCAGGATCTGTTGCTGGTGTGGGTTGTACTTTCAACCAGTTTTCTGCAGTAATTGCTGTCTGCTCCAGTTGCTGCAGCAGGGAGTAGAAGTCAATGATGTTATTTTGGTACTCCAGCCATGCCAGTCTTTCACTCAGCAACTGACAGAACTCAATCCAGCGGCTCTTCAGCTGCTCTGAGGCTTGTCTAATGTTGTCAGCATTCAGACCCTCTAGAAAGAAAACAAGAGAAGAAGTTTGACACTTAAAGATAAATAAGTCACAAAGAAAAGAAAAAAAAAGTAAAATAATTTAACAATTCTATTTCTCTATTTGAGAGCTCATAAATCCAGTTAATGATTTATCATCAAATAACAATCCTGAACATACAGATGTTACACATTAGTGGAGAAAGCATTTCAAAAATATTTTAAGTTGCTGCCAGGGTACTTTTGTTCCTATGGGAATGAATTATAAAGTGCATTAAAATACAAGAATGGGAATAAAGCAGAAAGTAGAGATACAATACATAAAGCTAATTAAAACTGCTGTAAGAAATAAGAAAATGCCTGACAGCTGGATTTTGAAAACTGTCTGGACTGTAATTAGGTTTTAATGTACAAGACTGTTGGGTTTTTTTAATAAAAAGACCGATTTAAATGAATGGGAACTATATTACGCAGTTATTTTGATGTTTCTGATAATCCAACCCTTAAGTTTTGCATTACATGTTATTTTAGAAATATCATAAGCACTGAGGAACAAACACATGATCAAATCAAACCTCCACCTAGGGCAGTCCCCTGCGTCCAACAGTGGCCATCAGTAGACATTAAGCAAAGACTAAGAGGCAAGAAACCATATGTGACACTTCTCTGATTATTTTCAGACAGGGTTTGGTTTCTCTGATATAGTTCGCCTATGTCTGTCTATTTTTCAATAATCATGCTTAAATTAAATTTCGTAAAAGAAAACTGACTTTAGTTATTAGAGACAAGGCAATTATTTAGAACTATTTAAAGGCAAAAGAGCTCCATATACTCTGTGAAGAAAGTAAGGCAATACATATCAAAGATAAGCAAAGGGGTCTTACAATAACATAATTTATAATTATTCCGAAACTTAAACTCAGGTTGAGTTCAAAATCATGTTAACTTAAGCATCTCATTAATTTTTCTGAGGAAGTTTACATGTAATTCCTAACCTTTTTTACTGGCATGACATGTAATGATACACATAGCAGTAGGACCAATATTGATTTCAAAATTAATAAACTTCTCAATCCATTGAGTAATCTTACATGCTTAAGAACATTTTTAATATCATCACTTAGTCATACACTAGTTAACCAGTAAAACAGAAGCTATGTTTTTATCAAAATAATCAAATTTAGGGTGTTTTTCTATTTCTTAAAAACAAGTTTAAAAGCAAATGAGACAAAAGCCTTCAGTGCTATACTTCCATGATTTTTGATACACTATCAATATGGTTTATCTTGTTTGCAACCTGCACTCCAAATCTGCAGTAAAATTTCTTCATCAGGGATAAAAAATAGTAAAGTTCCTGTGCAAGTTTTGAAGGTAGGACATAGGAAATGGAGTCCTAATTACAGTTAAATGCCTTAAATAAAAAAGGTACTGGAAATCTATTATAATAAAATTTTCTAAGGAATGACTATAACACATGCTATATGGTAAACCGCACTAAATGATAATCTGGGATCATGTCTGTTGTGGAGCACCACAGTTCTCTGGCAAATCCTGTTCTGGATTCAGCTCAGGGCTATTCCATACAGTCGCTTGGAAACAGCCCACTTGGAAACAGACTGTGCACTATCTGATAAAGGTTCTCTGGACAGGGTCTGTTTCTAGGATGTTGCTCTAGCCAAGCAAATTGTACATTATTTCAAAAAGTACAAGCAAAAATGTAGAAAGATCGGAAGCCCAGTACTACTGGGAGATAATGGCAACTGCGGCGGTTGGAGCAGCTATACATACACATTATACTCTGGAAACTGGATGGCACAGTTTAGAGGCTGAGCAAGGATATAAAATGAACTTTAAAGCATAAAGAGGTAAACAGTATTTTGACACATCTTAATAAAATCCAACAGTGATCTGGTCTTTTGTGTGCGTGTGTTTGCATCTGGAGATGTGGTATGCATAGCTACATTTTCTTAAAGTGTAATGTCTAATGAACGTAGCAATACGTGAAGCGGCAGCATAAACCTGCATGGCATAGCATGTCTGAATAACAACAATCAAAGATGACTAGGCACATAGATACTGAATCTTACCAACAGCAAGAACAAACACATATATAGAAGACGAGCCTTTAACTATGCTGTATTTCAAGAATTGCTTCTGTCCTGTTGTGACTTTGGTTATAAAAGTGCTGTATACTCATAACAGACAGCAGGTATCTTTGCCGCTGTGTTCTCTGAACCTTTGAACCTGGAAGACACTGCCTACGAGTTTGGCAGAGCAGATATAAAAAGATCACTTTTATTTATTCCTCCTTTCCTCTCTTTTCAGCTGCCACAGTCTCCAAAGTACCCTTAGGCAAGATTATGATCACCAAGGGAAGTGCAGTCATGGATTCTCCTTACATAATAATACTTTTCACTGTAATATTTTCTTCAAGGATTCAGGGGGGACTGTATTTCAGATGAAAATCCAGACTCATCAGATCCTCTTTCCTTCTTTTCACTCATATGTCCCTCTTAACATAACATTTAAATATGTGAAAATACCCAATATTATTCAATTTTCTTTCATTCTTTTCTTTATTATCTAAACTTTCTGTCTAGATGTGATTCCACAAGTGCACAGATGAACAAAGAAATGCTTTTGCTCTTCATGTAACTGAAGTGGACAGTACAAGATTGGAGCGTGCAGAGCCATGTTTGGCAAAAGATTGCAGAGGTGCACCTCCATTAGGCAACACAACATCCTACTGAAAGGAAGACCCATCTGAAAATCTCCATAGGACACATTTTTAAAACTCTCTTAATTCACAGTCTGCTCAGGTAACTCAAAGTTGTCTAACAGATGTCGGTATGTCACTTCCAGAAGGATGCAAGAAAATGGCCATTACTTGCACTTGAAATCATTTGGGCAAATTTGTCAAAATTTTGCCTTTTTTGAAGAACGCTAGTCCTCCAATCTCATTGAAAATGACAAATTAATAATTCTTTGAGTAGTTGATGCAATGACAGCATCATTTTAATGTTTTTATTTGCTCATTAAATTGGTGAAAATCAAGAATTTGAAACTTACTTCCATGATAAGTACTGATTTCTTCATTATCTTTAGCAACTTTAGCAACTACCAGCTTTCATTCACGATGTTAACATCAATCCCCTTACTCTGCTTCACTCATGGCAGCAAGACATGACAAAAGTTGACAGGCAAAGAAATAATATAAAACCCATTCTCTGGTAGAATGATATTATTTTAGGAATAATGGTTCATAATCTTTTCATGTTTCATATTCTAAAAGCTTCTGATATAATCAGTGAATAAATATACTGTACCCAGAGGAAACAGATCATTATCTGAAGTGCATCCATTAATTGTATTACGTTGTGTACTGCATATAACAAATTGTGTCTGAATATTTTTAATTGTGCAGCACCTTACATGCAAGTACTTTGGAATTGCCACTTAATATGAAGTATATCTTATTAAGTGCATTTATCATTTGCTATGGGTCTGATAGAATAATGTAATATTATCAGCGTTTTTGTAGCTTTTGACTCATAAGCGTATGTGAAATGGTAACTCACAAGATAATATCTTTCTTCCACAGAACAATGGCATTTAACAATTACATTTTTTATCACAACAAATTCATTTGTATTCACTTTAATGCTGCCTATCAAAATTCTGAGTATTCATTTTGATGCCCTATTTATTTTATGCTAAACTACTATAATAGTCAAGTGTCCACTCAAACTGCTAAACTGCTTCACTCATACATCAACAGATTTGTTATTCTATTTTAGAACAGAATTTAGAAAAGAATAACAGAATAGATTTTTTTCCTAGAAACACTGATAAACAGATGTAAGTTTTCATTGATTATAATCATCAGACTTCTTTAAAAGCATGGGCAAGGAGACACAGAGCACGGCCCGTGTAGAAAATGAGTGATTGGGTAAAGAATCGTCCACCAAAAGCATCAATGATTTCCCCTGTGGTGGGAAAAGTCCTTCAAATGGCAAAATCCAGACACACTGCTTACAAACACAAGAATAGCTGCACTGTGTGAGATGGCCGTTCTTTCTAGTGCAAAATACTTTTGCTGACAATGACTGAAAGCATTTACATAAGGCAAGAATAGTGCCCTGTACAAATACACTTCCTCAGAATATTTTCCTCTGTGTTAAGGAACAAGTAAATGAAACCCTAAATAAACCAATCCAATTCTGTCCAGAATTGGAATCCTATATTTACTTATTCCCCCTTTTATCACAGTAAAAATAAAAGCAAGAAAATAAATATAAACGATACAGCAATAAAATTCACCACCATTCCGAACTCTTATGATCCACCAGAGGTCTTCATCTTTTTATGCTCTTCATCTGTTACATTCAGAATCTTGTTTAAGAGCAAAAAGGAAGCACATCTTATATATAAATAAAACCAAGAATTTAGTGATATCATAATTGGAATCTTAAGAGCCTAATCGTTATTAGTACACAATATCGATACACAATAAGTAAAAAATAACAATGCAGTTAAAATTGTCATCACTTGACTTCAGAACTGATCTATGCCTTAAATCTGTTTGCATTGTGTAGGCTTTTAATTACAGATTACACTGCAAATGCATGACAATCATCAATTGTATCACTGACTGGTTTCCCTAAAGAAAGTACCACACAGAGTTACGATGGGAGCATCATCATTTGTGATTTGTAAATTGTGACAGTTAAAAAGGTTTTCCATTCAAGACAACATAATACATCTTCCCTCCACTAGATGTTCAACTGCGTGTCTCCCACAAATCCATAAAGGCACATTAATTCTAGTTTCTTCCCATGTTATGGAACAGTGTTCCAGCATTAGAAGAGGAAGATATGTAGGCACAGTCAGTCTGTTCTGTTGAACCTTATTTTGGAGATTCAGCAAAACTTTCCTACGCTATATCCTTTCTTCTTGTTCCTAGTGAATCCAGAAATCAACAAAAATAAGTAACAGAGATGAAGACTGTATGTCCCAAATTAATTTCCACAAGCCACACAAAGACTAAAGAAACTTAGTTGAATTACTGTGGAGAATATAAAGCTGCGTAAGTTTATTACAGTTTGAGATGTACGTTTAAAGTTGAGTTACTTTTTTACATAACTTCTAGTTCAATATCAATTTAGAGTTAATTCCATTAATTGCAATTGCATTAGATCATAATGATTTGGAAGAAAAGACAAACAGAAAATTTGTTGTATTTAAAAGTACAGAGGCTGAACATGGCAGTTAACTTCCTCTACACTCAAAGCATAATTTTGAACACCTAGCAAGATATTCCATTTGCCAATTCTTTGCTAAAATAATTTTACAGTTCTCCTCAACTAATGTTAATTATTTAATTCTACTCTCTACCGCTCCCACCTGGTGGTGATTAGTGAATTATTTAACCATTTCATACACTATTCTTCAAATTGCCTTTGCAGCAGTCGAGTAGCTGGAAGTCCCATAAACATTTTAGGCTTCAAGTCCAGAGGAACTGTTTCTCTTTTCAAAGGAATTGTTTCTTCCCTAAAACTATGACAAAAAAGCATGTTCATTCTCACAGGCAACTAACCTGTCATCCTTGCTAGAATATTCTTGCTACCAAGGCTACCATGATATATGGCATGATACAGAGCTTAGAGCAGTTGATAGGAAACAGATAAAGTCATGCTGGCTTAGCTAGTCTACCCTGTGCTTGCGTCCCAGCTGGAAGATGTGCTTCCTAAAAAAAGGTTTGATTTGGGAGATATTGGAAATATTTATATGCACATCTAGCCACAGTCGAGATCACAACATCTATAAACCATTAATAAGCATGGACCCATGGACTGAAGGAGAAAAAAGAGAACCTTGAGTTAAAACCACATGAGAATATTTAAGACAGAATGTTAATCTACTTGATACTAGACATGGTAGGTAGTACAGTACCAGAAAAGTAATATATAATGTGCTAGTGAGTTCTGCAACTAAAACCAAAATTAGTCACCAGAAAGTACTATATAATCTAAAGAAATTGAAGCTGGAATTCTTGAGGTGCAAGTCTGCATTTGGCCAAAGGAAGAGTGGGGCACTGCTAAATGTGTTCTAGACAGATTCAGCCCAAAATAACAACCTTGATGTGGCAGCACACAAATTTCAAATACTGCCTTAAAAGTCCTGTACAACCAGTTCTCCCAGACAGAAAACATGTCCAAAAAAATTGACAGAATTTTTCATATGATCAGCTGTGGAAAACTGCTCAAATGATTTCAAAGAGGGTACAAATGCTACCAGACTCCCTTCAGTCTATTCATGGAGAATAGGAAGGGAACCCTTGCAACAGTTGTTGCAGCAATGATAATTAAATATGCCCCACACATTAAATATGGTCACTTTTAAAATATTACACTTTCATACTTAAGCAAGATAATCTTAGGATTCCATCAAATTTGTTTAGCTTGGCCAGTTAGTACCTCAAACTCAAAGCATTTCATTTTTAGCAATTAAATTCTTGGTTCTTCATTATAACAATTTAATGTAAGATATATGTTCCCAAGCTCAGTGCATTCAACATCTATATTTCTGGTAATCATATCAGTATGGCAGATGTCGGCCCGTGTTTAATACTTTATTGCAAAGTTAGACATTCTTTAATATCAAGGACAATGGCACGACTTACAATTTTACTTTCATCTACCTTTCTTTGGTTTGTCTTTTTCCCTTAAAAATATCTAAAAGTTCAAAAGAATGACATAACAATTTTTTTTTTTAAAAATCAATA